>NW_028317988.1:5585000-5903750 GCF_062004578.1 Staurois parvus
GCGTTTTTTACAACTAAAAAACTCCTCTAGAAACCCACTAGTCCTGTTTTTTTTTCCAGCCAAAACACATCACAGCCATAAAACGTTGATTACAGTCTACATGGACACATAGGATAACATGCTGGGGGGTTTACTGGCTGTAGAAAAAAACATCCAAAACCCAAAACAGCCGCTGTAAAACGTCCCGTGTGCATGAGGACTAAATAAAAAATATATATACATATATACAGAATAAATAAAAATAAACAGATTTCTCCCCTTTGTTCCTAAGGGTAAAACAAATCTTAATGCATAAGCACAATTTTGCAATGTTGACATGTGTTAGTAAAACCGAACGTATCATCACCGAACTACTTTGTGTATCCAGGTGGATTATACCTCGTCAAGTGTGCATGAGGACTAATGCAGGCCATAGACGGGTCGAACATGGGCCGATTTTTTAAAAAAAAAAAAAAAGAAGAAAAATCAGTCGTTCGTTTGGTGGACGTTACCACCAACGGTAAAAAATCGGCCGACTAAATCATAAAGTTCACCCCATAACTTCTGTCCCTTGCAGGTCACAGTTCATGCGCATATTTTATATCGGTAAAGCGATCGGCCGATTTGCCCATCATTGCCGGGAAAATCAGCCGATCGTCAAAAACGGCCGCAAATTTTCCAACATGACCAATAAAAAAACTGTGCAATAAACCCAAAAAACGGCTGACCAATTAACCCACTAATAGTGTGAAAATCGTCCGATTTTCGACCCATCTATGGCCGGCATTAATCCCTGTTCTGCCTGCCTAGTTCAATCAGTGACTCCATGCACACGGGGCGCTTTAATAACGCTGGTAGCATTAGCTGTGTAAAGTCACGTTAAAAATGCATATTTTTCATCGTTTTTTAGCGTTCTTGCATTAGCATTTAGCCACGTTTTTCCACTTTTGCGGGGGTTTTTTTACAAAAAAAAATTTTTTTGCTCAAAAAAAGTCCAAAAACTCCGGTTTGCTACGTTTTTCAGCATTAGACAATTTTTACAGCTAAATAACTCTAGAAACCCTCTATTTCTGGGGGGGGTTTCCAGCCAAAAAACGTTGATTGCAGTCTATGTGTGCATGGGCACATAGGATAACATGCTGGGGGGTTTACTGGCTGTAGAAAAAAACACCAAAAGCCAAAAACTTGTAAAAATATCCCGTGTGCATGAGACCTTACCAGCCAGGCAGGTAGTATTTTCAGAAGAAAGTTTGCATTGTCAGCCCCCCGTGTTTCTCTCATGACCGGTTTCTAATCTAAAATAATAATACATTTTTTTTTTTTTACTGTCAATGTCTTATTAACCTCCCTGGCGGTATTCCCGAGTGTAGCTCGGGGTAAAGTTTCAGCACCACAAGTGGTAACCCCGAGCTACACTCGGGAATACTCTGCAGCATTGCTCCGGGATCCCTCAATCACTTACCTTGTCCTGCGCTCCCGTGATGTCCCTCCTGCAGTGTCCCCTGTAATGTCCTCCGGCTGATGCCGACATCTGTCTTCTGGGTTCCATTCCCTGCGACGTCAGGACGTACGGGGGACAGAACTGGCGGGAAATTTGAAAGTTGTAAAAGTGACATTCACTAAATTCACTAAAATCACATAGTAAAACATTACTGTATCAAACCATTTCACATACATTTTGTCCCGAGTGCTTTGTCCTGTGCCCTGCCTGCATTTTTACTGTTCTTTCTGCCTGGAAACTGAGAAATATCCATGGCGTCCAAAAAGCGTCCCTTTAGGTCAAAATCGGTTTTAGATCAGCTAGAGAACAGCGATAGTAAATTAGAGCCACTTGCAGAATTGAGTGATAATGATTCGTGGGGGAAATTCATCATCAGACACTGAAAACGATTTTGCGACTTTGCTCAGCGATGTGCGAACTTGGCGCTATATTTCAAATTTCAGTGTTTTTGGTTTGATTATATTATTGAATTAAATTTATTATTATTATATTATTAATTTTTATGATTATTTATTAAATTAAAATTTATGATTTCGTGTTTCAAGTTTTATCATATCCGGGATGTTTACTAGACTCTTGTTCGGACAGATTTCAGTGAGTTATTCCTAAAAATGACAGGCCTACAATAAAAAAAATGCATATTTCCATGCAAAAAATGTACCGCTTTGAGCACAGAAATATGGACATAATCAGACCGCTAGGGAGGTTAAATGATGGGGAAATACGGATTAATAACTTGGTTTAAAGCTGCATGGTGTCACCAAGTCATAAACTTTTCCCCTCAGTGAGAAATACTTACAATTGCGATTATTGAGTAAACTCACACATATGCACATCGGGGTGCGTATTGCAGGGCACAGATCCGCATGACAGGGAAGATTGCAAGTGTTCCTATGGAGGAGGTTCACATACCTGTGTTCTACATGCAAGGCGTTTTGAGTGCGGATGTAAAAAGGATCCTGTGCGAGTTTGGTGCGTTGCGTTCCAGAATCGCAAACCATAGATTGTATTGACAATGGGAGCTACTTGTTCAGATTTTTGCTTGCAAATGATTGGCTGATGGAAGTCAGCGCAGCTTCCTTTTTACTATATTCCTTGTCCCCAGGTTCACAGCTAAGCGTTTCCCGCAGTGTTTTGCAGAAACGCAGTACAGTCCGTTTAACATGATTTCGTATGGGACATGTTCACATCTCCGTGTTTTCACCATGTGCGTTTTTTGGAAAGGGTCAGGGACTTTTTTTTAACGCTAGCTGTGTAAAGTCACTTAAAAAACTTGAGTTTTTCCGCTTTTTTTAGTGTTTTTGCATTAGCGTTTAGCGGCGTTTTGCCTCGATTAGCTGTGTTTTTCCATGTTTGTGTCTTTTTGTCTGTTTTTTTTTTTTTGCAAAAAAAAATTGGGGGGTTAAAAAAATCCAAAAACACCGGTTTGCTGTGCTTTACCACGTTTTTCAGTGTTAGAGCGGTTTTGGTTTTGCATTTTTGGTTCTATAGACTTTAATGGAAACGCTGCAGAAAAGCATGTAGTGCTTTTTTGCTGTGTTCTTGATGCATTTTGCATTTTAAATCTGCCCAGCAACAAGAAAAAAAAAAAAAACGCATAAAAATGCAGGTGCAATGCAGAAACAGGTCAAACGCAAACTGCGTAGGTGTGAATCTAGTTTTAGTAAGTCATTTCCAATGGCTATAAGTGATTTGTGTTCAGATCCAGTTAAAAAACCCGTGTGTGAGCCCTTAGGCCAAGGTGGACAAAGGTGAGGAAGATGTCACGGTTTAATTAGATCTATGGAGAACCTGGAAGGAGAGAGTTAACATGCGTTTACTTTGTCAGCAAATGTAAGCCATCCATTACAATGACAGGGATCATATAACATAATACACAGTGCTTGGGTTCCATATATTAGACAGACGGGGAAATGAGGCCGAGCTGAGAAGATTTATATTCTAACCGCAGGATTAATCATGAGTGCACACATAGGAATTAGTATTGTATTTGCGTATGTATAATTATATATATATATATATATAAATAATAACTATATATATATAAAATAAAAAAATATATATATTTTTTAATTATTATTATAATATATATAATTATAATATATCAATAATAAATATGTGTATGTGTGTGTGTGTATATATATATATATATATATATATATATATATATATATATATATATATACATATATATATATATAATAATTAAAATATTTTTTTTTATATTTATATATACATACACATATTTATTATTGATATATATATTATAATTATATATATTATAATGATAATTAAAAAAATATATTTTTTAAAATTTTATATATATATATATATATATATATATATATATATATATATATATATATTATAATAATAATTAAAAAAATATATTTTTTTAAAATTTTATATATATATATATATATATATATATATATATATATATATATAAATTTATTTCATTATTGTAGCTAGATTAGTGCACTTGCAAGAACCCACAAGTTGAGTCCTGTCCACCATTCTTTTTAGTTTACATTAAGGGCCAGGTTACGCTATGTCCTGATAAGTCACACAGGAACGTGCTGTGTGATTCGTATGCGAGACTATACGTTGTGATTTCATGTTCATTCATTTGAATGGGATAAAATCGCACCGCGCTAAAAAGTAGTGCATGCGCTACTTTTTTTAAACATGCGGCAACCGCATTGCCTGGTACTTTGTACTATGCGGTCTAGTGCGGGCAAACGCAATGCATTTGGAATGTGTGTTTGGGGTGCTGTCAGCTTTAGCCCCCACAGCAGATCGCAAGGGCGTTGTGATCGGAATACGGTGCAGAAGCTGCAAGGGTACACGGCTCTCTTGCACCGCATTCTAGTGTGAACGAGCTCTAACTTTCTGGAGTAGTTTTTGGGGTATATATCCCTTCCTTCTAAGGTCCAAGCAGTACACCCCCAATAGCTGTGCCACAAATGTAGCTTTAAGGGCCAGTTCACACTATAGAAACTCAGTCTTTCTGTATGTGCGTTTTTGATGCATTCCGGTTACTTTTTTTCCTCTTTTCTTCAACCTAAATAAGGACATGTGCGTTCCAGTGCATTTTTAGTGCGTTTAGGTGCATTTTTGGTGCATTTAGGTGCATTCCATTGCATTTTTGATGCATTTTACTGCCTTTTTGTTTTGTTTTTTTCAAGGTTTACCTTTTTTTTTTTTCATGTGATGTGTTCTGGTGCTTTTTTATGCCTTTTGATGCATTCCAGTACAGTTCAGTGCAGAATAAAATGCAGCATGTACTACTTTTTTGTTTTCTGGAACTCGAATACACTTAAACTGACTGCACTGGTGTGAACTATGCCATTGGAAACCATGTATCCTACCATCAATGCTCTTTTGATACAGAAAAAAATGCACTGAACTGTATGTGGTGTGAACTAGCCTAAAGGGCCAGTTCTCACCACATGTAGTCCAGTGCATTTTTTTTCTGCATCGAAAACGCATGCACAGTGTTTTCCATGTAATCCAATGGCCCTAGTTCACACCTTTTGCAGTCAGTTCCAGTCAGTTTCCAGTGCAGGAAAAAAAAGTAGAACATGCTGCATTTTTTTCTGCACAGAACTATACTGGAATGCATAAAAAACCACCAGAACACATCACATGAAAAAAAAAAAAATAGGAAACCTTGAAAAAAAACAAACAAAAAAAAACAAAGGGGGAAAAAATGCACTAGAATGCATTGAAAACGCATCAAAATGTGCATGCCAAAATACATCTGCAGTGAGTTTTTGTGGTGTGAACTGTAAGCAAAAACGTATCTTGAGTGCATTTTGTGGTGTGAACCAGCCATTGGTGCACAAGAAAAAAAAAAGCCTCACGGACAGTACTGCATACACAGTATAAATGTATATTTACACCCACACATAAACTGCACATAAACACACAAACACACATTTATTTTTGAATTGTAAATATTGTCCTGCTTATTTTTGTTGTGGGGGAGGGGGGGGGGTCTGAAACTGACATTTTTTGAATTAAAGTACCCTCCCTAGTGGTCTGATTATGTCCATATTTCTGTGCTGAAAGCGGTACATTTTTTTGCATGGAAATATGTATTTTTTTTTTATTGTAGGTCTGTAATTTTTAGGAATAACTCACTGAAATCTGTCCGAACAAGAGTCTAGTAAACATCCCGGGTAAGATAAAACTTGAAACACGAAATCATAAATTATAATTTAATAAATAATCATAAAAAATAATAATATAATAATAAATTTAATTCAATAATATAATCAAACCAAAAACACTGAAATTTGAAATATAGCGCCAAGTTCGCACATCACTGAGCAAAGTCGCAAAATCGTTTTCAGTGTCTGATGACGAATTTCCCCCACAAATTATTATCACTCAATTCTGCAAGTGGTTCTGATTTACTATCGCGGTTCTCTAGCCGGTCTAAACCCGCTTTTGACATAAAGGGACGCTTTTTGGACGCCATGGACGTTTCTCAGTTTCCAGGCAGAAAGAACAGTAAAAAAGCAGGCAGGGCGCAGGACAAAGCACTCGCGACAAAATGTATGTGAAATGGTTTGATACAGTAATGTTTTACTATGTGATTTTAGTGAATGTCGCTTTTTCACATTTTTCAATTTCCCGCCGTTCCGTCCCCCGTACGTCCCGACTCTCGCAGGGAATGGAGCCTGGGAGACGGATGCCGGCATCGGCCAAAGGACATTGTCGGGGACACTGCAGGAGGGACATCACGGGAGCGCAGGACAAGGTAAGTGCAGAAGAGATCCCGGAGCAGCGCTGCAGTGTATTCCCGAGTGTAACTCGGAGTTACCGCTTGTGGTGCTGAAACTTTACCCCGAGCTACACCCGGGAATACCGCCAGGGAGGTTAAGGGCCATATAAAAAAAATCAGTGAGTCTGCCTTTCACTGAACATTCTCTGGGAGTGACTCAATTACTGTCATTTGAAACACATGCACCAAGATGATTTACAAATTTGCCTCTATAGCAGACCATACATGGGTTGAATATCGAACGATTTTTCGATCGAAAATCAAAAACATTGTTCGTTCTGTAATCCGATGGTGCCATCAATGATTTCGAAAATCGGTCGTTTATCACAAATTTTCCAGCATGCCCGATAAATGAAATGGGGAGGAGGCACGAAAATTGGCCAGTGCCATTGCCCCACTAACAGCGAAAATTGGGCGAATATTCTTGGTTCCGATTTTTGAATGAAAAATTGTTCAGAATTGGACCCATGTATGGATGGCCTAAGGCTTTGAACACACACTGTCTGCATTCGGGACTTTGCAGTCGCTCCTGCCCGCAATTCAGATTTTGACATGCGACTGTGTCCATGCAGCCGCTGAATCTGCATCCACCGCTCTGTAGGCTGCCTGTATGCAGCTCGGGGTGGATGCAGTTACAAAAGCAGCCTGGATGGGTGCCTGCGCCCCTCTGAACAAACCCTCATTGTTACCCACTTATAACTGCAAATATTGTTCTTAGGCCACCCAAAAATGACATTGTTGCTAACCTTATCCCCAGTATAAAACGTAATCCTAACCCTAATCTCGCCCTGACTCCTTACACTGAACCACATGGAATGTAATACTAGTGGCGCCAATACTGTTGTGAAATGCCCATTTACATTGTCCAAACTATCTGCCTTCCAAAATGTTTTACTTTTTTTTATCTATTTTTTATTTGTTGTATTTTTTATTTTTTCACCCACATAAAGGGCCATAATGATAGATTGAGAATTAAAGCACCGGACAGTTTCAGGGACTCTATTAATGGTGTGAGTTCCTGGCTCTGAACACCTGCTGTGTCCATTATGGGCTCCCACCATCCCTGCTGGATTTTGTATTTTATATTATTATTGGGAATTCAACAGGAAGAGCTAGAATACACAATATACACTCACCGGCCACTTTATTAGGTACACCTGTTCCATTGCTTGGTAACACAAATCGCTAATCAGCCAATCACATGGCAGCAACTCAGTGCATTTCGGCATCTAGACGTGGTGAAGACAACTTGCTCAAACCGAGCATCAACATGGGGAAGAAAGGGGATTTAAGTGACTTAGAACGTGGCTGGTTGTTGGTGCCAGGCGGGCTGGTCTGAGTATTTAAAAAACTGCTGATCTACTGGGATTTTTATGCACAACCATCTCTAGGGTCTACAGAGAATGGTCTGAAAAAGAGAAAATATCCAGTGAGCAGCAGTTGTGTGGATGAAAATGCCTCAGAGATCAGAGGAGAATGGGCAGACTGGTTTTAGATGATAGAAAGGCAACAGTAACTTTTTTTTTTCTCTTGGGAGAGTACAAGTGATCAGCACTGGGCCAATCAGCACTGTCCAGACATAGGGTCTGCATCCTAGAGCAGAATGAAAACTCCTCCTACAAGCTTTAACATGTGCTCTGCTGGACACTGATAGAAGTCACAAGACTGCTCTAACTGCTGATGAGAAAAGGTATTAAGCAGTTTACATTTAGAAAATTCATTGCATTTCCATGTTGTGTGTACTGTGGGAGACCAGATATAGTGAATGCAGGGTCCGGGGAGACCAGATATAGTGAATGCAGGGTCCAGGGAGACCAGATATAGGGAATGCAGGGTCCGGGGAGACCAGATATAGTGAATGCAGGGTCCGGGGAGACCGGATATAGTGAATACAGGGTCCTGGGAGACCAGATATAGTGAATGCAGGGTCCGGGGAGAGCGGATATAGTGAATACAGGGTCCGGGGAGACCAGATATAGTGAATGCAGGGTCCGGGGAGAGCGGATATAGTGAATACAGGATCCGGGGAGACCAGATATAGTGAATGCAGGGTCCGGGGAGACCGGATATAGTGAATGCAGCGTCTGGGGAAACCAGATATAGTGAATGCAGGGTCTGGGGAGAGCAGATATAGTGAATGCGGGGTCCGGGGAGAGCGGATATAGTGAATGCAGGGTCTGGGGAGAGCGGATATAGTGAATGCAGGGTCATAGGAGACCAGATATAGTGAATGCAGGGTCCGAGGAGACCAGATATAGTGAATGCAGGGTCCTGGGAGACCAGATATAATGGATGCATGGTCCGGGGAGAGCGGATATAGTGAATACAGGGTCCGGGGAGACCAGATATAGTGAATGCAGGGTCCGGGGAGACCAGATATAGTGAATGCGGGGTCCGGGGAGACCGGATCTAGTGAATGCAGGGTCCGGGGAGACCAGATATAGTGAATGCAGGGTCCTGGGAGACCAAATGTAGTGAATGCAGGGTCTGGGGAGACCAGATATAGTGAATGCAGGGTCCGGGGAGACCAGATATAGTGAATGCAGGGTCCGGGGAGACCGGATATAGTGAATGCAGGGTCCGGGGAGACCAGATATAGTGAATGCAGGGTCCGGGGAGACCAGATATAGTGAATGCAGGGTCCGGGGAGACCAGATATAGTGAATGCAGGATCCTGGGTTTAGTAACACTTTAGGCACGGGGGTTCACATTGATACATTGTGGCACACTGCATGTAATTGGCATAGGAACCATACCGCATTCCTGTGGAAATCACATGTGATTTCTGTGCGGTACAATTTGAGCTCTACATTTTGTATGGCTCAATTCATACTGCATCTTCACCAAGATAGTGACCTTTTTTTTTTTTTTTTTGCACCAGAATTGGATCGAACAGATGTTCACAGCCAAATCATCCGATTCTGCACATCGCACTGAACCGATTTTGCGGTGTTAACTTAAAATACTCACAGCGGTTTGCATTAACAGGGTGCGATTATGATGTGGTGCGGAAATCGCACAGAAACCGGAGCCAATTGCACACTGCATCAGGTGAACCCGGACTGTGTGTTGTGCTTTGGGGTGCTGCAGTGCCATTCATTTTCAATAGCACCCCCATGCACCTTACCAGTGCACCACATCACACAGTAATCCACTGTCATGCGTTGTGTTGCGTGGCCTTTTTTGTTGCATTTTACTGCATTATTGAACTCATTGAAATGAATAGGTTGCCTTACCATAACGCATGTTACCATGCAGAGTAACACATCAGTGCGCTTTGTGAACCAAGAAATCCTCACAGGCAGTTATATATCACCACTAGAATACACAACATTGTACAACCAAAGGAGAGGACAACATTCCAAGCAGAATGTATGAACCGTAACAGGAGGATGTATCGGTTGCCTGTTCTCAGGAGCTTACAATCTAAACTGGAACCTAGAAAACAGGCAGTGGATGGAGTGGATGGATGTCCCTTGTATCCACTACAATTCAGTAAGTCTCCTACATATGAACGAGTTCCGTTCCATTTGTAAGTCGAATTTATTTGTTACCCCCCGGTCACATCAAACCCTACTTTGAAATTGTGCGACTTACAGTGAAGTCGCACAATTTCAAAGTCGAGGGAGATGCCGATTTCAGGTGCTATTTGCAAGACATCTGATACAGATGTCTATGCAAAACGCAGCAAAAGTAGAAATCGGTGCGGCTCCGACCAAGTCAGAACCACACCGATATGACCGCTGTAATTGCAGACAAGAGGCTGCGATTGGGCATGCGATTTGCAAGTAGCATGGCATGAAAATCGCATGCCAATTCGCATCCAGTGTGATCGGGGTGTTTGTCAAAGTTAGCCTAGATACCCAACCAACACAATCGGCCCAGAAAACGACTGTCGTAGGTTTATAACACATTTCACACAAATAATACATGGGAAAAGGGTTGAAATAAAGATCCAGTGAAGTACACAGAAGCACCTCCACTTGTAGAGGATGCACGCACGGCAATGTACACCAGAAATGGGAACTAATGCAGGCCATACATGGTTCGAATTCCGAACGATTCTTCGTCTGAAAATCCAAACGTCATTCCTTCTGTAATCCGTTGGTGCCACCAATGATTTCCAAAATCAGATGTTTTTCATGAATTTTCCAGCATGCCTGATAAACGAAATGGGGAGGAATCGCGAAAATCAGCCGATGCCATTGCCGATTATTCTTAGGTCTGATTTTCGTATGAAAATCGTTTGGAATTTGAACCATGTATGCCCTGCATCACTCACACAATTGGACATGAGAACGCATGTTTTTATCTTTGAAAGTTCACAACTGAAAGTTTGTATGTAGGGGACTAACTGTATTGTAGAATATCACCCTCAGCCCTCCTGCATACGGGACATTTTGAGAACGCTGGTAACGTTAGCTATGTAAAGTCATGTTAAAAACGTGATTTTTTTTTTAGGGGTTTTGCATTAGCGTTTAACGGCGATTTTTCCGCATTTGTGTTTTTTAGCGTTTTTTTAACCCAAAAAAAATAATAAAAAAAGTCCAAAAATGCCGGTTTGCAGGGTTTTTCAGCATTAGAGCATTTTTACAGATAAAAAACTCCTCTAGAACCCCACTATTTCTCGTTTTTTTTTTTTCCAGCCAAAAAACGTTGATTGCAGTCTATGTGTGAATGGACACATAGGATAACATGCTGGGGGGTTTACTGGCTGTAGAAAAAAATGTCAAAAGCCAAAAACAGCCGCTGTAAAATCGTCCCGTGTGCATGAGGACTGACTCATTTTTCATTTTAAAAAGTTGCAGCTTACAGTATGTGTGAATGGCGGTATGTTTAGATGCGTTTACCTGGACCATAATCCAGCACTGTGCCATACACCATTGCAGATGACGATTGGGGATTGTCTTGGGTTTCTGGATTTTCTTTAAAAGGGTGAACATTTCTTCTATAGAGTGCATTTCCTCCAAGTCTAAACCAAAATTGTAATGTCAGCGTTTTATGTTGATGCGTATATTGCTGCATGTTCCATGTTTTTGCTGGAAGGTGATGTGGATTGCAGGATTCATTTGTAGGATATTTCTATATCTGCTGCAGTTTGCCACTGGTAGCAGCTGACTGCATGGGGGCTCTCACATGTATGTGCATATTTATGCCATGCTTTACTGAACCCTATTAGGTATGTGTTGAACACCAATCTTGTCTCCAAATATTACCCAAAACGTCCTCTCCGCTCCTCCCACAACCTCCTGCTCTCTAGCTCCCTTGTCTCCTCCTCCCATGCTCATCTCCAGGACTTCTCCAGAGCTTCCCCCTCCTCTGGAACTCTCTACCCCACTTTATCAGACTATCGCCTACTCTGCTCACTTTTAGGCGATCCCTGAAAACCTATCTCTTCAGGGAAGCCTATCCTGCCCTGAGCTAATAATGGAATCTTCTACTCTTCCAACCAGTCCATCCCCCACAGTTATTACCTTTTGTACCACCAGCCCCTCCCTCTTAGATTGTAAGCTCCAAGGATCAGGGCCCTCCTATCCCTCTTGTATTGAACTGTATTGTTGCTGTATTGTCTCCCGTTATTTTGTAAAGCGCTGAGCAAACTGTTGGCGCTATATAAATCCTGTATAATAATAATAATAACACACTTGAGGGCCCATTTACACTGTTGCATTTTAACGCAAGCTTTACAATGTACTAAAAAACTCAAATTGCAGCACTAAAAGCTGGGTGGATTTGATTTAAATCATGATTTATATCACTAGTGCAGGGGTCTGCAACTTTTAAGACATAAAGAGCCACTTGGACCCGTTTCCGAAGGGAAAAAAAAGACTGGGAGCCGCAAAACCATTGCAACATTTAAAACAAATCCGACACTGCATATATTGTTTCTTACCTTAATGCTATATACAGGATCGTGCAGTTAGCTTCATCCCCCATATAGTAATTCATCCCCCATAGTAATTCATCCCCCATATAGTAATTCATCCCCCCTATAGTAATTCATCCCCCATAGTAATTCATCCCCCCTATAGTAATTCATCCCCCCTATAGTAATTCATCCTCCATAGTAATTCATCCCCCATAGTAATTCATCCCCCATATAGTAATTCATCCTCCATATAGTAATTCATCCTCCATAGTAATTCATCCCCCATATAGTAATTCATCCTCCATAGTAATTCATCCCCCATAGTAATTCATCCCCCATATAGTAATTCATCCCCCATATAGTAATTCATCCCCCATAGTAATTCATCCCCCATAGTAATTAATC
The DNA here is from genome assembly GCF_062004578.1 of Staurois parvus. NCBI lineage: Eukaryota > Metazoa > Chordata > Amphibia > Anura > Ranidae > Staurois > Staurois parvus. The sequence goes on from NW_028317988.1 coordinate 5,597,547, forward strand.
CTCCATATAATAATTCATCCCCCATAGTAATTCATCCCCCCTATAGTAATTAATTCCCCATATTGTCTCAATTCACTTACCTTTGCTCCGCGCGTTCCTCTCGCTGTGTTCCCGCGCTGTGTTCCGGTCTTCAGGGCGGACTGTGAGAGGAGTTCGTCACGCTGCCCCGCCTACATCCTGGCTGCCCCGCCTACATCCTAACAGCTAATGTTCCACGCTCTGCGGGCCGGATTAAAAGAGTCCTGACTTTTGAGGCGGCCGCCCGAGAGGAGGGAGGGGAGCGGGCGCCCGGCACACAGAAGAGCCGCATGTGGCTTGCGATCCGCGGCTTGCCGACCACTGAAACCCTATTGCCTGTCACCTGGTGGGCAGTGTGCTCCGGAGCCGCAGCAAAGATGAAAAAGAGCCGCATGCGGCTCTGGAGCCGCGGGTTGCCGACACCCGCACTAGTGAAAAGGCTCGAATTAAATCATCATTTTAAAGAGCAACTGTCATCTCTGTCCGCAGCGGCTCCTCCTCTGACCCGCTGTTGACTCACCGACAGTCCCATTCACTTTAATGGGATGGCTGGTGATGCGGCAGGGACACAACAAGGCGAGGGACGTGGCGGCAGCAGGTGAGTGGATGCCTGCTAACAGGCGCTGCCATGCTGGATCTAAAATGACAGGTGCTCTTTAAATGTAAGAAATCCGACTCATTCTTGCTGGTAGTTAGAATCTTTTATATTTGAAAACCAAATGAAGGTTTCCTTTTTAGAAGAATAAGCTGTCAGGTTAGTAAATCGGCGATATCAACGGATTTTAGGTTAGTAGGTTCATCACACAAAGCTGGAGAACGGCTCAAATTCTTGTATTTCATGTTTTTTCTCCTGTTACTGTGATATTGTGTGAATGCATCAATGCAGTGCATGTGATCTCAGCTTTCAGAGCTTGGATTCATTGAATGAGTTTACCAAAAATGTAAATATTGCAGAATATACAGCCTCATGAATGATACATAACTAAGCTCCATTTCATACTGAATATACTAAATTATTAATGTATCTTAAATGGAAAATTATCTTTAGATTTTTACTCCAAAAGAATTTTATTAAAATAAATTTGATACAAAAAAAATCTGATTTAATTAAAAAAAAAATCTGATTTTAAATGAAAAAAATCAGATTTAAATATAAAAAATACAATTTTTTTTTTTTTTTTTTTTAAGTCATTGATTTTTATCCACCCTGACTAAAAGTGAGACTACCCTATTGCAAACTAAGGCTGACCATACACTATACAATTTTCTTTAGATTTACCAAAAACCATATAATATGAGGTCAAAGAGTCCTAATGTGTATGAAATCCTGTAATATAATTTGACTAAAACCATCCAGATAAAATACATGGATAAAATCCGATGTTGGAATGTCCTGTGTGACATCCGTGCGCTAACTCTGCCCAACACATTTCATTCAATAGGAAGTCCTCAGGATTTGCAAAGTACTAAAACGCATGTGTCCAACTTTCCCATAATACAAAATAGTGCCTGTTCCCATCTCAGCTCTGCAGTGCAGTACATATTGAAAATAACAATATATTTGTCTGGTTTTTTTTTCTGCATTGTAGTGGATTGTGAAGTCAATGGTAGCACATCAAAATGCTAATAATGTGTTTTGATGCGTTGGCAACAGGTAATATCAAGCGCTGGCCAATGGCTGTTCACCCCATGCACTCCAAGTTCTAAATTTAAAAATGCGTTAAAAAAGATTGTCAACTTAGAAAAGGAAATTCTTGCTGCCAGCTGACAACAGACCTGCCTAGTCCTAAAAAAAAAAAAAACCCTAAAAAACGCACCACACAAATCTAAATGGACCCTTGAAGTACAGGTTTACATTTAACTAAACGTTCACTAATCTCCTCCACCCCAACTGCATACCTACCTGTGCTGTAGAAGTGTACACTTTTGTTTATTAAAATTCTTACAGACAAACAGCTTAGGGCTGCATGCGCACGGGACGTTTTAATAACGCTGGTAACGTTAGCTGTGTAAAGTCACGTTAAAAACGTGAGTTTTTCAGCGGTTTTGTATTAGCATTTAGCGGCGTTTTACCACTTTTTTTCATGTTTGCGTTTTTTAGAGGTTTTTTTTTTTTTTTACAGAAAAAAATATTTTTCGTGGTCACAAAAGGTCCAAAATCGCTGGTTTGCTGCGATTTACCGTGTTTTTTTAAGATTTTGAGCATTTTTATAGCTTAAAAACTCCTCTAGAAACCCACTAGTCCTGGGGTTTTTTTTTCAGCCAAAAATGCCCCTGCCAAAAAACGTTGATTACAGTCTATTTTACAGTCAAAGTTTTTCAGTGGTTTTTAGCATTTTTGCATTAGAGTTTAGCGACGTTTTTCTTTTTTTTACCAAAAAAGAATAATTTTTTTTTTTTGCTCAAAAAAAGTCCAAGAACTCCAATTTGCCACGTTTTTCAGCATTGGAGAATTTTTACAGCTAAAAAAACTCTAAAACCCCACTAGTTCTGGGTTTTTTTTTCCAGCAAGAAAATGCTGATTACAGCCTATGTGTACATGGACACATATATGGATAACATGCTGGGGGGTTTACTGGTTGTAGAACAAAATGTCAAAAGCCAAAAACAGCCGCTGTAAAACATCCAGTGTGCATGAGGACTAATAAAAATATATTTACATATATACAGAATAAATAAAAATAAACAGATTTATCCCCTTTGTTCCTAAGGGTAAAACAAATCTTAATGCCTAAGCACAATTTTGCAACGTTGACATGTGTTAGTAAAATCGTAAATATCATCACAACTACTTTGTACATCCAGGTGAATTATACCGCATTTTTTTTCATGACAAATTGGGCTTTCATTTGGTGGTAAATGGTAATGGATATCTCCTGATTTTATTTTTATTACCAAAGGAAAACTGGCCCAAAATAGAAAAAAAAAAAAATACATTTTTAATTTAGCTGTATATTTCTTGCTACTATCATCACCTACCACCAAAGAAAAACACAAAATATTTTCTCCTGCTCCTGATGATCGCAGCGAATACCATATATGTGTATGTTAGTTGTTGTTTGTACCCGTAGTACAGCCCAGAAATAATAGTGCACAATTTGCTTTTTTTTTTTTTTTTTTTTTTTAAATCCTGCCAATAACTGACACTGATACTAATTTAAAAATAAAAAAAAAACCCTGACTCTTGACCCTAATCTTTGACCCCGTCCTTGACCCAAACACTAACCCTGGCACAGACCTAGATCAGACCTTGATCTAGATATTTTTGTTTATTTTTAAATTATTTTTATTTATTTATTTATTACACACACTTATTTTTTTCTCTCTGAAAGGACAGAGATACAGTGTATCTTTCTCCTCCATTCAGAGAGAGAAAAAAAAGGGGAGCAGGCTTCACAGTGACTGATCACTGTGATAGCCAATCAGAGGCTATCACAGCGATCGGGTGACCCGGAATCGGGAGTTTCAGGTCCCGATTGTTAGAATGGGGCCCAGGGCTCTCAGTGACACTTCGTTCTTTGTGCTGGGAGCATGTGTAGCGTGCTCCCAGCAGAAAGACAGGTACGCAAAAACCACGGAAAAAAAGCCCAGTTCTGTGAGGCCACTAATTGGCATGCGGTCGGCCTCAAGGGGTTAGTATTGGTATTATCATTATAATGCAACTTACACCCTAACCTCCACCTAAACTCAAGCTAACAAACGATTAAACATTGAACCCATGCATGCAGCCTTTTTAAAAAATCTGATCTTATAAAATTCTAGAGTAAGGGAAAGGACAGAAAGAAAAGCTGCACACCCAGAGACTGACAGCAGCTCTTCCTCTACGCCTTTTTCCAGGCTTCCGGCCCCCACCTGTCCTTCTCAAGACCCCTAATCTTCCTAACCTCACCCAGAATGTTGTGCACCACCACCTCGACCAAAACCTGACACTGTGCATTCCACGTGAAGTGACGGACTACTAAGCTACTAGAAAAGGTGTCTCAAAATCAAAATCCCAGCAAGTTTGGAAGGCTCCATAAGACCACTCCGCATAACTCAAGCCCCACCCACCCACTTATAGACTTCTATATTGAAGGGGCACTAAAGCTACAAATGGTCCATCGTGCTGCAGAAGTGTAGCCTGTCCTGATGCCTGGCCTGTACACATAGGCTAGGTTCACATGCATTATTGCAGCGTTTTCTGCTGTTCAGTGGGGTGTCTGTTGTCTTGCTGGAAAACACACCAAATATGCATGTACATGCGTATTTGATGCGATTCCATTGAAGTCTATAGAGCCAAAACACTGTGTTGTATGTAAAAAAGTCCCTGCACCTTTACAAAAAATGTATTTAAAAAAAACTGCATAGATGTGAACTGGACCACAGTTAAATGGATGGAATTGTGTTTCTATGGATCTGTAAACACACTAAAAAACACAAAGATGTGAATCTAGCGTTAGTCTCCTTGGTGATCACATACCCTCTATTCTCAGCTGCATAAGAGCTGGAGGAGGAGAAAAAGCAATACACTGGTCTTCCCAATGAATGGTTGTGTGGGAGGGGGGAGGGGCATGTCAGAAGAAGTGTAATCATTGGAAGAGACCAGGCTGAGTTCCCAGCACAGCTAGAGAACTGACTGCGCTGTGCTCTCAAGCCTAGTGTGGTCAATTTTCAATAGGAGAGCAAAGGTAGTGGCAGGAACACCAGGGATTTCACACAACGGAAGCAATACAAAAAGAACAGGATACTTGTTCATACAAGAACATGGTACAGCAGGCACATGTCAGGAATATGAATTGTTGGCTTTACAGATTCTTTAACTCTTCCACCTGTGTTTAAAGAATATTTTAGATAGAAAAACTCATTTTGATGAGTTATGACATTGTCTGGTATGTGGTGTCATTATCTATGAGTGCTGAGTGGTGGTTTCATTTCATGCATTTGCTATTGATGTCATCACTCGCGGTCAGAAAATAAATGACTCAGGGTGAAGCATATACAGTAACTTCTATACATGCCACACACATACAACCACTTTTTAAAAATTACCAACAGAAATGACCAAACAGATGAATGTATCCTACCAGCAACAGTTTATGGTGACTGCGAAATGATTAGAATATCGGTTGTCAACCTGAAAATTATAGAGGGCATCAAGATCTGCCCTGACACTCCCCGAGGGCTGCACAATAGCAGTGCATCACAGTGCATTGTGTCAGGTTAGGCAACCCATTCAAAATAAAGGGGCTCTAACACACCTTATCATCCAAACATTTCAGTCGTGGTGCATTTTTGCAGCATATTGCAATGCATACTGAAGAAGATGGAGTACTAAAGTGAAAGTTGCAGTAAACCAGCGCCCAGCATTGGTGTCGGTGGATGGAATTCTATCTCCCAGTACTGATGTTAGTGGAAATAATAGCCCCCAGAATTGATTTAAGTGGCAGTAATAATAACCCCCAGCATTGGTGGCAGTAATAACCCCCAACATTGGTGTCATTTTTTTCAAGGGTCCCCCCCCCTTTAGGTAATAAGCTTTGGAAAGGCTGCTGTATTGTCTCAGTCCATACCAATGGATGTGCAGAAAAAAGTAGAAAAGGTACAGGAACATAACACCCAACCTTTGGTGTGTATGGGTCCTCAACAACCAAGTTGGTAAAGCTAGCACCTCTATTACTGAACGTACTTGTCCCCTGAACAAAAGCAAATATGTAACAACATAAGCAGGAATATGTAGCACAGCCAAACCTACCCGAAAGAAAAGATTGTACGTACCTGTTTACATTGTTGAATTGATATTCTTTTAATTTTCTGCTGGTCTCTGCTGCCTTAAACTGACTTATTTCAGCACCAACAAGAATATATCAGTGTATAGGAAACAAAAATCCCTAAAAAATCCCTTATGTGAGAAATATGAATGTGTGAAAACCCCAGCACTGTAGGCACAGTTTATAAAAGGCAAACAGACTATTGTACTACTCTAAAAATATGTACTTATTATGTCTGTAAGTTCCCACTTCCTAAGTTTAAAACATTTCAACCCACACACCATCCTTACTATGATGTTTGAAGTATTAGAAATGTGCTTAAAGTATACGGCAAGTCTACGCTAATGCCGGCCATACATTGTGAAAAATCATTTGATAAAAAATGAAACAATGTTTGGATGTTCTAAAGATAATACCATCACGTAGTAACCAGATTTCAACAACTAAATCATTTAATGGGCATAAATTAATCGTTTGATTTGGTCACATTAGAAAAGAAGTGACTAAATAAATCAGTCGAGAAGAAGTCGGAAGTGACGAAACGCGTCAGCAACGTGACGCCTGATGCCAAACTGCATGGAGCTGTGCGGCCATTTTGAGTATTGGAATTTTAGCATACGAACTGCTGGGACTGGTCTGACGGATCTAACAATCCTCTATGTAAGAATTCTACTAAATTTTGGTTTGATACCTTTTATTATTCTGTTGATGGATCTCTTCTTTACCTCCATGAGGAATTTGGGAAATTGAAAAGGGTATACCCGCATGGTGGAAGCTGACAAGGAAATACTATACCCTGAAATGCTGGTTTATGCTGCAAGAGGGTAATTGCCTTGAATCCCACTAGTGTGAGGCATCACTAAATGTTCACTTCACCTGTGATGTGGAAGCTGACAAACACAATTCACATCTAGAAATGCTTGTTGTGATTTCAAGAGGGTAATAGAATTTAATCCCACTAGTGTGAGGTGTCACGGAGTGCTTACTTCACTTTTGATGTGTTGAATTTCACTGAGTGTTGTGTGGATTTATTTATTTATTTATAGGTTGTTTTTTTGGGTTTTTTTTTGTGTTTTTCCACGTTGTCAGGAGTTTACACTGAATAATTTTTTGTGCATGATTCACGTGTCACTAATTCATTTTATTGAATGATATTTGAAGGTAATACACTATATCTAGTTTCATTTTTTTGAGGTTTTCTGGATCTGGTTTGGTGAATTAAGTTGGACACACTATAGAATCTTTGAAGATTTTGATATTTTGGACATTAATACTATTTTGGACTATTATTTTGGACTATGATTTTTTTGTTTTTTGAGACACATTTAAGGGTATAAAAAATTATTTTGAGCGGGTGTTATTGAGCAATAGGAGTTTTATTTGTGAAAAGGTTTATAATAAATAAATATGACCTTTCAGTTATTATTTGATTTATAAAAGACTAAGAAAAAAAATAAGCATTTTTTTTGCAATGGAGTTTGCTAAAAGCTATTTTCCTTGTCTTTATTTTATCTGATTTTTTTCATTACTATAATAAATCAGGGTGGATAAAAATCAATGATTTTTTAAAAAAAAATCAAAAAAATCTGATTTTTTTTTATTTAAATCAGATTTTTTTAAATAAAATGCTTTTTGAGGAAAATATATTACCATCCAAAGGTTATCCCATCATGAAATAAAGATTAGTTTTTTAATTATGTAGAATAAGGCTGTATATGTTTAATTTTTTTGGTAAATAAATTCCATGAATCCATTCACAATGTCGGGCTCTTCCAGAGGTTTTTGTAAAATTATTGGGCAGTTTCTCTGCCTACAAGATATTATCACAGATGCTCGGTTTACTTTTTCAGTTCTCAAAACTGAATTTGACTCAGCGGAGATCACATGCCTCTTCTTCACAGCAAAAATGTTACAACATGAACAGAGTTAAGAAAAAGACCTTCATCCTAACTTCTACAAATCTATGAATACAGAATCAACCCCTTCAGTGCTAAGTTTCAAGAAGTTCAGTGAATAGAATAGAAACAATATTTTTCTGATTGTTTGGAGTGGAATAGATCTGCACAAGAAGAAAGTGAAACTAAGTGTGAGGAGGAAGGGGCTGACAGTCTAAGTTTCTTAAAATATATATATTTTGTTTAGCCAAATTAGTTAACAAACATGGATGTTTGTTTAAGCAAATCACATATGCTGGATTGTTATTGTTTCAGTTGAATAAATCTATTTAAATTGTTATTATTAAGGTAATGATTATTTTTCTCCTTCCTAAGTACAGCAGAAAAGTTGTCCAAATATGAATGATTAACCTATTAAACTGAGGATAAAAAACTAATATGAAAAGTTGTTATTCTAAAAATCTTCATCTACTTCCATATTAAAGTTATACCAGCAAGAATTAGTCTTTATGTAGAAAACTAGGATTTAAATCAAGCCTTACTGACTAGTGATTTAAATCGTGATTTAAATCGAGATTTAAATCAGTTTGATTTAAATCAAATCCACCCTGTAATAAATGGCAACCTGTTTATGAAAATGTACTATGTGACCCGCTTGATAACTATGTGCCTTGCTAGGTGAATGTACGATTTTTGTTTGTGTAGATGAAAACATCTGGATTTTACGTTATAACGTACAATAAGCTGTTTACTTCCAGGTTAAAGCTTTCCTGCACATGCGCATGAAAAATCGGCCGATTTTGAAAGCCACCGAGCTTACAAATTTCTTTCATTCAATTAAAACATTTTAAAATTTTCAGTTGATTTTTTGGCTCTGAAAAGTTGAAAACTATTCTGGTTTTTCCCCCTCTATTAGAAAATTGTTCGAACGTTGAAATCATTGCAATTTCGACAGATTTTTTGTATAGTGTATGGCCAGTCTAAGACATGTATAAAGAAGTCCTTCTGCATATATTTTTTATCATTTATTTTTGGTGGTCATCTGATCACTGGTATCTTGCTAGGGCAATATAGGTGCTCTCTACTCCTACATCACCACTCCTTTGGTTCTCACTTACTCCACATCATTGACGGACAACACCTCTCGGGTGGACAGAGTGACATCGCTGCATAGATGAATGGGTGGCCACAGATCTGAAGGCTGACAATGCTACAAATTAAGCAGCAGTAGCATAACATTGAAAAAAGTTGATAGCCGCAGCACTGATGGTCTCTTCTTCCACATCACCACTCTTCCAGCTTGCAATTATTCCCTGTCTATGGCCGACAACACCTCTAAGGTGGACACAGTAATGTTATGACATCACTGCAAAGATGAATGGGCAACACAGATCACAGGGCTGACCATATTAAAAATTCAGTAGCATGTCATTGTCTGCTCTCGTCCTAAAATTAGTGGATAATTGAAGCTCTGCCGGTCTCTACCCCCATGTCACTGCTCTTCTGTCTCTCACTTTTTCTATGACAATAAAAGCCTCTAGGGTGGAGACAGTGAAGTTATGTGGTCACTGCATAGAGATGAATGGGCAGCACTATAGGCATGCGCACGGGGTGTGCTGGATGTGCCTGGGCACACCTTAATCGCCCTATACGCATTAGCATTATCACTCTGTGTTAGTGGGGTAATGAAAAAGATCTCCCACTGAGCGCGTCTGCTTTTAAGAGACGCGGGGAAACATTTCTCTCTTTTTTTTTTTTTAATTTAAATATTTATTAATTTTTCATATTATAACAAGAATTTCATATGGAGAAACACAATACATATAAATAGTCAATATATTTCTACCTTGTTCCTTCTATTTACCTCTTTTCTTTCCCATCCCTCCCCACCCCCCTTTTCCCCTCCTTCCCCCCCTCCCTCCTCTCTGCAAGATCTCAAAGTCTCTCTAGGCCCAATAACTTCAAGTGATTTCCTAGTTTAGAGTATTCTATATTTCTCTTTCAATCCTGATTTTTCCCATTTATCCCATCGCGAGTAGTATAATTTCAGCCTATCTTCCTGAGTATAATAAGATTTTTCCATTCTGCTAATCTGGTTTACCCTATTGATCCAATCCTCCTCCGTCGGAACCTCCATCTTCCACCAAAACTTAGGAATCAACCCTTTTGCAGCACTTAAATAGTACCATAGGCCTGATTCTTTATATTTTTTTACTGTTGTCTCAACACTATGTAGGAGACACATGGTTGGGTCTAATCCTATGTCATTTCCAGTTATTATTTCTATTAAATTGACTATTATCTTCCAGAAAACCTGAATTTTTGGACATTGCCACCATATGTGAAAAACCGTGCCCTCTTCCCCACATCCTCTCCAACACATTTTTGAATTCTCCCCCCTCATCCTGTGCTCAGTGCTCGGTGTAATATGCCATCCTGTCAAACATTTATAATTAATCTCAACATCTCTCATACTAACATTCTCGTGAACTAATCTAAATATCTTGTTCTGTTGATCTTCATCTATCACCACCCCCATATCTCTTTCCCACTTAGTTATAAAAATTAACTTCATATCTGTGTACAGTTCTGTGAGTATTCTATACATTTTTGTGACACCGTGTTTCCCATCTCTACGTGCCTCCAATAACCTTTCAAACAGATTCCACTCCTCTTTTAATCTCAAGGGTTTAGGAAGAGATCCAATAAAACATTTTAATTGATGATATTTCCACTCATCTATTTTAATAAACAAATCTCCTCCCCTTTCTTTTAAATCTTTAAATGTTCTCAGTTCCCCCTCTACCAAAACGTCTCTCAATTGGATATCTTCCTTTTTAATCCATCTCCCTGATATCTCATCTTTTCCTGGAGGGAAATACTCCGTGTTTGCAAGAGGCATTAATATAGAGTTGAATTTCCATTTCATATACCTATGTAAATTATCCCATATCCTTAAAACATTTAAAGTGTAGGTGCTTGTGCTCTCTTTAATCCTTCTATAATGTGCTGGAACCCATATCATCTTACTCAAATTAATTCCACTCAGTTCGTTTTCTATTTTTACCCAACTTTTCCCCTTATGATTAAAAGTCCAATCATAAATTCTTGCTAACATTACCGCTTTGTAATATCTCTTGACATCAGGTAGTCCCATCCCCCCTTTCTCTTTAGTCCTACTTAGTGTTTCATAAGATATTCTTGGTTTCTTATTCCTCCATATATATTTTGTTAACATTTTTCTCATTGTCTTAAAAAACGCCTCTGGAAGTTTGATTGGGATCATTTGAAATCTATAGAGTATTTTAGGTATAATTACCATTTTAATTAGATTTATACGTCCTAACCATGATGGGTTTCCTCCTTCTAATCTTTTTAGTTCATCCTTAGTCTCATTTATCAGAGAAATATAGTTTAATCTATACAGTTGTTTATATGAGGTAGCAAGTTTTATTCCTAGGTATTTTATATCTTTTTCTCTCCAGATAAAGGGGAATTCTTTTTGTAGCTTTTCTTTTTCGCTCTTTGGTACATTAATATTCAGAATTTCTGTTTTTGTTGGGTTAATTTTTAGATTTGATAGTTCACCGTAATCCTTCAAGATCTTCATTATATTTGGTAGTGTTATTCGGGGGTTGCCCACATATAACAGTAGGTCGTCTGCAAAGGCCGCTACTTTATGTTCTATATTTTCTATCTGTATTCCCTTTACTGCACCACTATTCCTTATCATTGATAACAGAGGTTCCAATGTCAAAACATACAGTAAGGGGGACAGTGGACATCCCTGCCTTGTTCCATTGGACATCCCAATGGGTTCCGACCTCTCCCCATTTACCGTGATGATTGCAGTGGACTCCCTGTATAGTTTACCTATCCACTCACGCATTCTCTCTCCAATCCCCAACACTTCCAAGTTGTCCATCATAAAGCCCCAGTCCACTCTATCAAACGCCTTTTCGGCGTCAATTGACAAGAGCATCACCGGGGCTTTCCCTTTTCTACTTTTCTGGGTAAACATCAAAGTTCTCAACCCATTATCTCTACCTTCTCTCCCTGGGACAAAGCCCACCTGATCTCCATGGATCCATTCGGGCATTAGATCTTTCAGCCTGTTTGCTAGGACCTTTGCGTACAACTTAGTATCGGTATTTAGTAATGAAATTGGTCTGTAGCTAGAACACTGAGATAGATCTTTTCCCTCCTTGTGGATGAGAACAACATGAGCCTGAAGGGATTCCCTCCTCACCTCCATCCCTCCTCCCAAGTCATTCATACAGTCATGGCCGAAATTGTTGGCACCCTTGATATTTTTCCTGAAAATCAAGTATTTCACACAAAAAAGGTATTGCATTAACACATGTTTTGCTATACACATGTTTATTCCCTTTGTATGTATTGGAACAAATATAAAACAGAGGCAGAAAAGCAAATATGACATAATGTCACACAAAACCCCAAAAATGGGCTGGACAAAAGTATTGGCACCCTTAACTTAATATTTGGTTGCACACCCTTTGGAAAACATAACTGAAATCAGTCGCTTCCTATAACCATCAATAAGCTTCTGACACCTCTCACCCGGAATTTTGGACCACTCTTCCTTTGCAAACAGCTCCAGGTCTCTCTTATTGGAAGGACACCTTTTCCCAACAGCAATTTTAAGATCTCTCCACAGGTGTTCAATGGGATTTAGATCTGGGCTCATTGCTGGCCACTTCAGAACTCTCCAGCGCTTCTTTGCCATCCATTTCTGAGTGCTTTTTGACGTATGTTTGGGGTCATTGTCCTGCTGGAAGACCCAGGATCTTGGACGCAAACCCAGCTTTCTGACACTGGGCCCTACAGTGCGACCCAAAATCCTTTGGTAATCCTCAGATTTCATGATGCCTTGCACACAGTCAAGGCACCCAGTGCCAGAGGCAGCAAAACAACCCCAAAACATCATTGAACCTCCACCATATTTTACCGTAGGTACTGTGTTTTGTTCTTTGTAGGCCTCATTCCGTTTTCGGTAAACAGTAGAATGATGTGCTTTACCGAAAAGCTCTATCTTGGTCTCATCTGTCCACAAGACGTTTTCCCAGAAGGCTTTTGGCTTACTCAAGTACATTTTGGCAAACTGTAGTCTTGCTTTTTTATGTCTCTGTGTCAGCAGTGGGGTCCTCCTGGGTCTCCTGCCATAGCGTTTCATTTCATTTAAATGTCGACGGATAGTTCGCGCTGACACTGATGCTCCCTGAGCCTGCAGGACAGCTTGAATGTCTTTGGAACATGTTTGGGGCTGCTTATCCACCATCCGGACTATTCTGCGTTGCAATCTTTCATCAATTTTCCTCATCCGTCCACGACCAGGGAGATTAGCTACAGTGCCATGGGTTGCAAACTTCTTGATAATGTTGCGCACTGTGGACAAAGGCAAATCTAGTTCTCTGGAGATGGACTTGTAACCTTGAGATTGTTGATATTTTGCCACAATTTTGGTTCTCAGGTCCTCAGACAGTTCTCGTCTCCTCTTTCTGTTGTCCATGCTTAGTGTGGCACAGACAGACACACAATGCAAAGGTTAAGTGAACGTCTCTCCTTTTTATCTGCTTTCAGGTGTGATTTCTATATTGCCCACACCTGTTACTTGCCCCAGGTGAGTTTACAGGAGCATCACATGCTTGTAACATTCTTATTTATCCGCAGTTGTGAAAGGGTGCCAATACTTTTGTCCAGCCCATTTTTGGAGGTTTGTGTGACATTATGTCGAATTTGCTTTCTTTCCTCCCTTTTTTTGTTTTGTCCCAATACACACAAAGGGAATAAACATGTGTATAGCAAAACATGTGTTAATGCAATACGTTTCGTGAGAAATACATGATTTCCTGGAGAAATATCAAGGGTGCCAACAATTTCGGCCATGACTGTATATTTCTTTAACTTTGGTAACAATACTTCACAGAATTTTTTATAGTACTTAACTGTATAACCATCCGGGCCTGGGCTTTTCCCTCCCCCTGTACTTCTCAATGCTACTTCTATTTCTTCCTGGGAAATTTCTGCATCCAAGGAGTTCAATTGTGTTTCACTGAGCTTTGGCAATCCCGCATTTTTTAGGTATATCATCCTTTTCTCGTCAATACCCTCTCTAATTTCCTTTGGTGAACCTTGGTGGCTGATGTTATACAACTTTCTATAATACTCCGTAAATATTTTGATGATTTCTTTAGTTGAATGGACCATCTCACCCTTGGGGTTTTTTATCTTTTCTATATAATTCCTGTTTTTCTTTTTATTCAAGGCTCTCATTAAGTACTTTCCTGGTCTATCACCCCATCTATATCTTTCACTTAATACTTTATTAAATACTCTTCTCCTCTCCTCTTCCATCAATCTCTCTAATTCGTCTTTTTTATCACTTAACTTCTGTCTTGTTTCTTTTGTTATTTTCTTCTTATGAATCTGCTCCAGATCCAGGATTTCCTTTAATAGTCCACTAACCCTCTCTCTTCTTTCTTTTTTCTTCCTTGCTCCCATCGCTATCAGGATGCCTCTTATATATACCTTATGGCATTCCCACACTGTAGCTGTCGATACTTCCTCTGTCTCATTCTCCTTAAAATAAACCTTAATCTCTTCCCTGATCTTCTGCACAATATCCTCATCTAAGAGAAGAGCCTCATTTAACCTCCATCCTAAACCTCCCACCCACCTTTTTCCCCATCCCATTTTCATTACGACTGGGGCGTGGTCCGAGAAAGTTCTTGTCTCTATTTCTATTTTAACTAGTGTTTCAATGAGTTGGTGATCTATTAGGATATAATCCAATCTCGAGTATATCTCATGTGCATTGGAGAAGAAGGAATAGTCTCTGTCTTTCATATGCCTCATTCTCCATGTGTCCACCAGTTGGAACTCGTGGATCGCCCTCTTCAGGGCTCTCAGAGACCTACCCCCTTCTCTCTGCACAAGGGAGGTTGTATCCTTTTGTGGGTCCATACAGAGATTAAAATCTCCTGCTATTATCAAACACCCTTTTTTAAAGTCTATCAATTTTTTCAGCATACCCTTTAAGTAGATCTCCGGTTTCTTATTGGGGCAATATATGTTGGCTAGTGTACATTCAATTCCCTGAAGTTTACCTTTCAAAAACAGGAATCTCCCTTCCGGGTCAGTCCTTCTATCTTCTAACTCAAATCTCATATTCTTTACCAATCCTATTGCCACCCCCTTTGCTCTTTTAATTGGAGAGTCTGCATAAAACCATGTTGGATAGTATTTAGATTTTAATTTCACGTTTGATTCTATCTCAAAATGTGTCTCCTGCAAAAATACCACTGACGTTGCCCTGTGATGTAACTCTTTAAACAACTTAAATCTTTTCCCAGGACTATTCAACCCATTCACGTTATATGTTATAAACTGTATTTCTTCCATCCTTCTTGATTTTATCTTTTCTCTCTTCTAGTCCATCTCCTTCTATTAGGCCCGAACATCTTGCATAACATTAACCCCACACCCCCCCCCCCTCCTCCCCACTTCACCCCACTCTCCCCCCCCTCCCCCCACCCTCCCCATCGCCTCCCTCCCAAAGCTCCCCCCCAACCGCCCCCCCCCCCGAGGCCTCCTTTGCCTTTGGATCATAATCCACCTCTGATCCCTACCTTGGAGGTTCGGCTCCGCTCATGACCGCTCCCCTTCCCCCCCCCTCCCCGGGGTCCCTTTATCTAATAACTCTCTGTTTACTCTTCCAACTAGCTGCCACTTTCCTTCCTTACTGGTATATAAATCTCCCTCCTCCACTTCCCAACCCGGTATCTCTAGTCTCTGCAATCCGAATTTATTACAAAAATCTTCCATATCTTCCGGAAATCTTAAAGTTGCCGAGATTCCATCTCTCCAACCGATCAAACTCGCTGCTTGTCCCCATCTATATTTCACATTGTGTCTTTTCATCTCTTCTAAGAATGGTTTCAATGTTTTCTTTCTTCTCAAAGTCTCTGCTGTTAAGTCCTCAAAAATTTGGATATTTTTCTCACCATATGGAATACTTGTTCTTCCTTTAATCTTTTTCCATATCTCCTCTTTATCTCCATAGTTGTGGAATTTGACTATTATATCTCTTGGTTTTTCCAATCTTTTTTCTTGTTGGTACTTCCCAATCCTATACACTCCATCTAGTTTAAACGTGACCACCTCAGCTTTATCCACTATGGAGTTCAAAATTTTGCCTATTAACTCTTTTAAGTCCTCCCCCTGGGTCAACTCTGGGACTCCTCTGACTCTTAAATTATTTCTCCTGTCTCTATTTTCTTGTTCTTCCATCATAAAAAAAAGTCTTTTTTGTTCTTTTCTATTGTCTATTATCCATCTCTGTAATTTTGGGATAGCTTGAGCATGACCCTGAACTTTTTCCTCAGTTTCCTCCATCCTAGTTAGCAGTTGTTCCAGATCCTCCCGAATTATCCCCATCTCTTGCTTTATTGATAATTCCAAGTTTTTAAACATCTCCGTCATTTCCTTTTTATTTGGTATTTGCAGATCTCTTTCAGATTCTCTCGGCCCTATACCGTCCAGTGGTTGTTGACTATTGTATACCGGTCCTAGGGAAAGTCTCGGACTATTATCCAAACTTACTTCCAATTCACTTATTTCACTCACTCCTTGAGATCTTTCTGGGGTCAGATTTCCTTGGGGTATAAACTTCTTAATCGAACCAGTTTGAGGGTTCTTGGACCCACTCCCTTTTGTGTTTTTACCTTTCATGTCTTCAACTCCTCCAAACCTTCAGACCCTCCCAGGGAATCCCCAATTTCCTTCTCTCAATTTAGAATATACAATATCCTAGTGCAAGCACAATGAAAGCGTTGCTTAAATCTGGTATACAGAAAAGGAAAGTCCAATACGTAACTCCAGGATATAGAGAGTATATGGGGAGTATATAGGGAGTATATAACAACCCCTGCAATATACACTTTATTATCACTCACCCTCCGCGCTGGAGTACCTTTCGGAATACAGTCCTCTCCTTTAGTTGTCTATCCTTGGGGGATTCCTTGGGGGATTCCTTCGGGTCTCTTTAAGTCCTTTACCTTCTTTCCTTATTTTTCTGGGTTGGAAGAGGTATGGAAGTTTGAGGGAGGGAGATGCTAGGGTAGAGTGTGGCACCGTTCTATCCTACATCTCACCATGTAGCTCTCTCGTCTCCCTTGAACTGCTGGACGCCGAAAAGCCGGCTGTTTCTTCTGCTCCCAGAGCTCCTCCGCGGCTGCCCACGTGTGATAGGCTCTACACCGCTACACTCGTCTCCCGGGCAACCCCAGTCCTGCTCCGGAGCTACCGCGAGAGACACCAAGCGAGAGAGGGACTCAACCGTCTCCCCTCTGAACCTGCCGCCACGACACGCCGTCTCCGAGTCCTCTCTTCTGCCGGGTAAGCCTCCAGTGCTCTCCACTGCTTCTCCAGCTAGTTATGTAGCCGGGACCTCACTGGGGAGATGAACGGGGAAGGGAGCGAGGAGTGCTTACTCCACGCTCTCCCGAGCCACCATGTTCAGGCTCCACCTCCTGACCCCCGTGGGCTGCCTCCTTTCCTCCTGCACCGCTCCTGTGTGATCCGAAACATTTCTCTCTTATTTGCAACTTGCAGGCAGGGAGATAATGTGCCCATGGGACACAATGCCGCAAGGAAGATTGTATGCGTATATATACACTATATTGCCAAAAGTATTGGGACGCCTGCGTGTACATGCACATGAGCTTTAGTGGCCTCCCAGTCTTAGTCCGTAGGGTTCAATATTGAGTCGGCCCCACCCTTTGCAGCTATAACAGCTTCAACTCTTCTAGGAAGGCTATCCACAAGGTTTAGAAGTGTCTATGAGAAGGTTTGACCATTCTTCCAGAAGCGCATTTGTGAGGTAAAGCACTGATGTCAGACAAGAAGGCCTGGCTTGCAGTCTCCGCTCGAATTCATCCCAAAGGTGTTCTGTCGGGTTGAGGTCAGGACTCTCAGCAGGCCAGTCAAGTTCCTCCAAACCAAACTCGCTCATCCATGTCTTTATGGACCTTGCTTTGTGTACTGGTGCGCAGTCATGTTGGAACAGGAAGAGGTCATCCCCAAACTCTTCCCACAAAGTTGGGAGCATGAAATTGTCCAAAATGTCTTAAGAGTTCCCTTCACTGGAATTAAGGGGCCAAGCCCAACCCCTGAAAAACAACCCCACACCATAATCCCCCCTCCACCAAACTTTACACTTGGCACAGTGCATTCTGGCGAGTTCTGTTCTCCTGACAACCGCCAAACCCAGACATGTCCGTCGGATTGTTAGACAGAGAAGCGTGATTGGTCACTCCAGAGAACACATCTCCACTGCTCTGGAGTCCAGTGGCGACGTGCTTTACACAACTGCATCTGACACTTTGCATTGCACTTGGTGATGTAAGGCTTGGATGCAGCTGCTCGGCTATGGAAACCCATTCCATGAAGATCTCTACGCACTGTTGTTGTGCTAATCTGAAGGCCACAGGAATCTTGGCGGTCTTTAGCTATTGACTCTGCAGACAATTGGTGACTTCAACGCACTGTGTGCTTCATCATGTGCTGACATCGCTCTGTCATTTTACGTGGCCTACCACTTGGTGGCTGAGTTTCTGTTGTTCCCAGTTGCTTCCACTTTGTTATGATACCACTAACAGTTGAGCGTGGAATATTTAGTAGCAAGGAAATGTCACGGATGGACGTATTGCACAGGTGACAACCTATCACGGGACCACGCTTGGAGTCACTGAGCTCCTGAGAGCGACCCATTCTTTCACAGATGTTTGTAGAAGCAGTCTGCATGCCTAGGGGCTTGATTCTATACAACTGTGGCCATTGAGGTGATTGGAATATCTGAATCCAATGATTTGGAGGAATGGCCCAATACTTTTGGCAATATTGTGTGTGTGTGTGTGTGTGTGTGTGTATATATGTATGTGTGTGTGTGTGTGTATATATATATATATATATATATATATATATATATATATATATATATATCACTATATCCAGTGAGCACTTCTCTTCAAACAACTCTCAGTATAAACCACTCACATTTCCAAAATTACATCACCATCGCCCCGTGTTCTCCCCTTCCCCCTGTGTCTACTTGAGCTTTCAGATGGAGAAAAGAATGCGTTTCCTCATAGCCAGCCTTTGCTGCCAGCTGCCTGAAGTCCTCACAATCAACTGTGTATGTTACCATTTGCTGGATTGCTGCAATTTTAGCGTTTATGGACCTCTTACGACTCTGATGTCTATATCTAGGTGAGCAGATGTAGAGGACAGTACAATGTGCCGGTGATATAATTTTGGAGAAGGGTGGTTTATAGCGATTGTCGCTTGAAGAGGAGTGCTCACTGGATATAATTATCATTATATATTTTTCTTTGGTGTGAGCTTTCACTGAATTGAACTGACAGCCTTATTTATGGGATTTCACTTGTTGCAATTGGCATTTTGAGTATTTGATTAAAAATCTATAAAGCATTTGCAAATTTAAATTTCTTCTATATGTTTATTTTTCAAAAGGTGTTTGTATTTTTTTTTTACATTATTTTATATATTAAGTTTATGAGCGAAGCACAATTTCGTTATTTCATTGTTTGGTATTTCTGTGGCTGAATCCCAGGGTGCGTTATCATTTTTTTACTTTTATTTTTTTTTCCTGTGCGGTGACAATTTAATATGTAATTTTAATATGATTGGCACAGCTTTGGCTTGGAATATTGGAACTGGTTACCCAAGTAATACAGTCCTGGAATGACTTTCACCAAGACTGTCTTTCCAATTTGATGCGGAATAATTGAATTTATTGCTGAAGAAGCTTTAGCCAATAAAGAAACAGGATAACAATGTTTTTAGTGATTTCAAAGTGTTTATTCTTAAAAACATTTGTTCGAAAACGTATGGCCAGCTTTAGACCTTGGCAAAAAGACCAGACAGTACCTGATGGCCTCATGCACTCTGGGCATTTTAGCAATGCTGATATTATTAGTAAATAAATAAATTATTGTGCTGCGCTCCCTAAAAACAAAAACAGCATGTGCATATATATCAATTTTCAGAAACATGCAATAACCCTCTTAATTGTGTTCCACTAAAAATCCACCCATGCAGCAAAAACATCCCAATATAATACACAAAAAATCCTCATAAAAAAATCACCCATGCATCAAAAAACATCCCAGTGTAATAAACAAAAGTCCTCTTTCCCATAAATCAGCTTACATCAAATGGATTAATTCCAGGTTTCCAAGTTCCTTATAGCAACACTGCTGCTCTATTATGTGCTCACCTATATTCACAGCCTATCAGGCTAATAAACGCAGTTTATCCCACATGAGGATGAAGGATCACTTGGATGACCACCACCAGGTGGTTAATCAGGAACACTGAAGTGTGGAGAGATCCAAAGAAGGTGGTGGTCATCCAAGGGATCCTTCATCCTCATGTGGGATAAACTGCGTTTATTAGCCTGATAGGCTGTGAATATAGGTGAGCACATAATAGAGCAGCAGTGTTGCTATAAGGAACTTGGAAACCTGGAATTAATCCATTTGATGTAAGCTGATTTATGGGAAAGAGGACTTTTGTTTATTACACTGGGATGTTTTTTGATGCATGGGTGATTTTTTTATGAGGATTTTTTGTGTATTATATTGGGATGTTTTTGCTGCATGGGTGGATTTTTAGTGGAACACAATTAAGAGGGTTATTGCATGTTTCTGAAAATTGATATATATGCACATGCTGTTTTTGTTTTTAGGGAGCGCAGCACAATAATTTATTTATTTACTATTATATACACTATTATATGAGTTGGGTGTGAAGTGTTTGCGAACCATATATTGTTTTTATTTTTGGTTTACTTTATGTTTTTATTCATTTTTTAAAAAAAAAATAGTATTTTGTTACACATTCTGAAGGTGAAAGTCACTATATTGGCTCACGAGTTTTTTTAAAAAAATTTTTAATGCTGATATTATTACCTGTATAAAGTTGTGTTAAAAATTCGATTTTTTTTTTCTTTTCCCACGTTTTCTAGCATATTTGCATTAGCGTTTTGCCGTGTTTAGCCATGTTGTTTAGCGCACACACGCAAAAAAATGTGGGCTCAAAGATGCCGGTTTGCCGCATTTTACTGCATTTATCAGCGTTCGAGAGTTTTTACAGCTAAAATATTCCTCTTGAAATGCACTAGTTCTGGGGTTATTTTTCCAGCTAGAAAACATCCCTGCCAAAAAACGCTGAAGAAAGCCTTTGTGTGCATGGACACATAGGATAATATGCTGGGAAGTTTACTGGCTGTAGAAAGAACCTGCCAGAAACCAAAAACAGCCGCTGTAAAAACCCCATTGTGCATAGGGCCTTATAACGAGTGGATTTCCTGTGCTGATGTAACTCAGACTTCTTGTGCATCTGGACAAACAGGATTGGTACAGTGTGATTGCCAGAAGCAGTAATTGCAATTGGCAAACAAGTGTAAGTGTTAAGAAAACTTTGTCACGTGGAGGTCTGCAAGTCTACATCAACAAGTCCTTCTATGCTGACTAACATTCCTAGCTATGGGGTAGAAAATAATTGTGTAATTAGTATTTCAAGTAAAAAAAACTATTTAAAAATATTTTTTCTTTTCTGTAGACAGGTGTAGTATAAAATGATTTAGTGTATCTTAATTATACAGTACAGGACACAGGATTTGTATAGATCATGGGTCTTGCTAGGATCTAAAGTGCACCATGTATCCCTTCCAAACCCAGACAATAAAAAAAGGGGTTCCCATAAATACCATGGTTGATTTGATCAGGTTTTATGTATAAAAGTCTCTTATTTACCTCCCTGGTGGTCATCTTGAAAAATTCCCTTTTTTTTCTTTGTACTACTCAGCGTTTCAGTAAAAACTTTGACAAGCAGCTAATAGCCTGTACAGGGGTACCCTACAATAAACCACCAATAAGGAGTGTAACAGGCGACGATCAAACATTTAAAGAACATTATAAGCAAAATAATGCCGCCTAGGGGCTGAGGCTCTATTGTGGCTTCCATCGTTCAGGAGCAATGACCGAGTGATCAAACAGTAGGTACTAGCAGTAAAACAGTGGCGTTTCACTTAACCTGAGAAAAGAGGTAGAGAAAAAAAGAAAAAGGAAAGAGAAAAAAAGAGAGATATACAATCGGAAATCAAGAAGGAAGAAAGAGAATTTTATCTCCCGCAGGCCCTAGAGACCGCAAAAATTAGTGAGTCCCCAAACCCAATGGAGAAAGATTGGGAAACTCGTATGTCCACCAAGGACGCCAGATCTGCAAGAATTTAGCATGGGTATCATCCACAATACTGGTAATTTTTTCATATAACATCAGGATGGTCAAAGTAGACTTGACCTTACAGAAGGGGACAGAGGGTGATCTCCAAGCCTTGGCAATAACCCGTTTAGCGGCAATAAAGATGTATGTGGCCAGCTTCTGTTGGTGCACAACAAACCCATAACTGGGCAGTGAAGTAATGCAAAATATTCCCTTTTTCTTGTCTGTATTTGTTTTGGTTGAATTTTGGGATGAGCTCAGGTTATCCATTACATATGAATTAGAAACCTCCACACTTTTTGGTCTAGATTTAGTATATACTGTCATGTGGTGGTAGACACCTTTGGAGGTGGTTGCTATATATTGTATATCATTTTCTATTGGTTTTGGGTTATTCATTTGTTGACAATATAGTTGGTGGATTGGTTTGGTACAGCCTGGGAGGGCTTTGTCCAAGAGATAAAATCTGATTTGGTTGTACTAACCAAGTAGAAAATGAAATTACCACATATACTGTACGTCTCAATTGAAATGACTACTAAACCACAAATCAAGATTCTTCTGGCATAGCTTTTATTTTATAAATACTATGGTTGATGTTATCACATTTTTCGTACACAAGCCTCCTTTGTACCTTCCTGGTGGTCATCTTGAAAAATTCCCTTTTTTTTCTTTGTACTGCTCAGCGTTTCAGTAAAAGCTTTGACAAACAGCTAATCGCCCGTACAGGGGGCGTACAATAAACCACCAATAAGGAGTGTAACAGGCGATGATCAAACATTTAAAGAACATTATAAGCAATATAATGCCGCCTAAAGGCTGAGACTCTATCGCGGCTTCCATCGTTCAGGAGCAATGCCCGAGTGATCCAACAGTAGGTACTAGCAGTAAAACAGTGGCGTTTCACTTAACCTGAGAAAAGAGGTAGAGAAAAAAAGAAAAAGGAAAGAGAGAAAAAGAGAGATATACAATCGGAAATCAAGGAGGAAGAAAGAGAATTTTTTCTCCAGCAGGCCCTAGAGACCGCAAAAATTAGTGAGTCCCCAAACCCAATGGAGAAAGATTGGGAAACTCCTATGTCCACCAAGGACGCCAGATCTGCAAGAATTTAGCATGGGTATCATCCACAATACTGGTAATTTTTTCATATAACATCAGGATGGTCAAAGTAGACTTGACCTTACAGAAGGGGACAGAGGGTGATCTCCAAGCCTTGGCAATAACCCGTTTAGCGGCAATAAAGATGTATGTGGCAAGCTTCTGTTGGTGCGCAACAAACCCATAACTGGGCAGTGAAGTAATGCAAAATATTCCCTTTTTCCTGTCTGTATTTGTTTTGGTTGAATTTTGGGATGAGCTCAGGTTATCCATTACATATGAATTAGAAACCTCCACACTTTTTGGTCTAGATTTAGTATATACTGTCATGTGGTGGTAGACAATTTTGGAGGTGGTTGCTATATATTGCATATAATTTTCTATTGGTTTTGGGTTATTCATTTGTTGACAATATAGATGGTGGATTGGCTGGGTACAGCCTGAGAGGGCTTTGTCCAAGAGATAAAATCTGATTTGGTTGTACTAACCAAGTAGAAAATGAAATTACCACATATACTGTACGTCTCAATTGAAATGACTACTAAACCACAAATCAAGATTCTTCTGACATAGCTTTTATTTTATAAATACTATGGTTGATGTTATCACGTTTTTCATACACAAGCCTCCTTTGTACCTTCCTGGTGGTCATCTCAAAAAATCCCTTTTTCTTTTGTCTGTATTTGGTATGGTTGAATTTTGGATGATCTCAGGTTATTCACTCCGTGAGATTCCATTTTATTTCTGCTCTGGATAAGTATTTTTCTATTTTGAACCATTCCATTTTTTTCTCTAAAGCCCCTATGTGCCTCTAATGAAGGGTCAGCTTGTGACCGCACTGACCAATCAGAACCACTTTGATCTGTCCCAGCATTCTTAGGGAAGGAATGAAAAAGAGGAAGAAAAGCACAGTTTTCAAACTCCAGGACCTCTGCGCCAGGCTGCATGGACAGTGAAACTCTATTACCCACAGAGGTAAGTAGTGCAGTAGACTTGGGGTAGGGTGGTATAAAAGGGTGTAGGGTCTTAGTTCACTTTTTCATTTTTTTCTAAACAAACTGAACTAATTCTTTAACCCTTTCCTGTATAAGGGTGAGACAAATGTTAATGCTTAAGCGCAATTTTGCAACTGTGACATGTTAGTAAAACTGTAAATATCCATACCTCCCAACTTTTGAACTTCAGAATGGGGGACACTTGAGGGTGAAAGTGACCTGCTACGTGTGTAGCGTGCCATGGCAAAAATGGGTGTGGCCAAATGCTTAACAGTGGGAGGGGCCTAAGTTAAACAAAACTCTGGCTTCCTTGTACCTATAAAATATGCTTTGATTGTTGTGCCACAAGCAAGAGTCTCACGGACTCAAACCCCGGCACCATCATTTAAAAAAAGAATAAAAAGCTTCCATTACAAATGGTTTTGCACAAACTGTGGAAGAGTGCGTTACACAGAGTGTGGAAGGATTCAGGAGTGCATTTCATACATAGTGCAGGATTCAGGAGTGCGTTTCATATATACTGCAGGATTCAGGAGTGCGTTTCATATATACTGCAGGATTCAGGAGTGCGTTTCAAACAGAGTGCAGGATTCCGGAGTGCGTTTCAAACAGAGTGCAGGATTCAGGAGTGCGTTTCAAACAGAGTGCAGGATTCCGGAGTGCGTTTCAAACAGAGTGCAGGATTCAGGAGTGTGTTTCATACATAGTGCAGGATTCAGGAGTGCGTTTCATACATAGTGCAGGATTCAGGAGTGCGTTTCATACCTACTGCAGGATTCAGGAGTGCGTTTCATACAGAGTGCAGGATTCATTTAAAAAAAGAATAAAAAGCTTCCATTACAAATGGTTTTGCACAAACTGTGGAAGAGTGCGTTACACAGAGTGTGGAAGGATTCAGGAGTGCATTTCATACATAGTGCAGGATTCAGGAGTGTGTTTCATATATACTGCAGGATTCAGGAGTGCGTTTCATATATACTGCAGGATTCAGGAGTGCGTTTCAAACAGAGTGCAGGATTCCGGAGTGCGTTTCATACATAGTGCAGGATTTAGGAGTGCGTTTCATACATAGTGCAGGATTCAGGAGTGCGTTTCATACAGAGTGCAGGATTCAGGAGTGCGTTTCATACATAGTGCAGGATTCCGGAGTGCGTTTCATATATACTGCAGGATTCAGGAGTGCGTTTCATACAGAGTGCAGGATTCAGGAGTGCGTATTATACATAGTGCAGGATTCAGGAGTGCGTATTATACATAGTGCAGGATTCAGGAGTGCATTTCATACATAGCGCAGGATTCAGGAGTGCATTTCATACATACTGCAGGATTCAGGAGTGCATTTCATACAGAGTGCAGGATTCAGGAGTGCGTATTATACATAGTGCAGGATTCAGGAGTGCGTTTCATATATACTGCAGGATTCAGGAGTGTGTTTCATACATAGTGCAGGATTCAGGAGTGCGTTTCATATATACTGCAGGATTCAGGAGTGCGTTTCATATATACTGCAGGATTCAGGAGTGCGTTTCATATATACTGCAGGATTCAGGAGTGTGTTTCATACATAGTGCAGGATTCAGGAGTGCGTTTCATATATACTGCAGGATTCAGGAGTGCGTTTCATATATACTGCAGGATTCAGGAGTGCGTTTCAAACAGAGTGCAGGATTCCGGAGTGCGTTTCAAACAGAGTGCAGGATTCCGGAGTGCGTTTCATATATACTGCAGGATTCAGGAGTGCGTTACATACCTACTGCAGAATTCAGGAGTGCGTTTCATACAGAGTGCAGGATTCAGGAGTGCGTTTCATACAGAGTGCAGGATTCAGGAGTGCGTTTCATACAGAGTGCAGGATTCAGGAGTGCGATTCAAACAGAGTGCAGGATTCAGGAGTGCGATTCAAACAGAGTGCAGGATTCCGGAGTGCGTTTCAAACAGAGTGCAGGATTCCGGAGTGCGTTTCATATATACTGCAGGATTCAGGAGTGCGTTTCATACCTACTGCAGAATTCAGGAGTGCGTTTCATACAGAGTGCAGGATTCAGGAGTGCGTTTCATACATAGTGCAGGATTCAGGAGTGCGTTTCAAACAGAGTGCAGGATTCCGGAGTGCGTTTCAAACAGAGTGCAGGATTCCGGAGTGCGTTTCATATATACTGCAGGATTCCGGAGTGCGTTACATACCTACTGCAGAATTCAGGAGTGCGTTTCACACAGAGTGCAGGATTCAGGAGTGCGTTTCATACAGAGTGCAGGATTCAGGAGTACGTTTCATACAGAGTGCAGGATTTAGGAGTGCGTGTCATACATAGTGCAGGATTCAGGAGTGCGTTTCATAAATAGTGCAGGATTCCGGAGTGCGTTTCAAACAGAGTGCAGGATTCCGGAGTGCGTTTCAAACAGAGTGCAGGATTCCGGAGTGCGTTTCATATATACTGCAGGATTCAGGAGTGCGTTTCATACCTACTGCAGAATTCAGGAGTGCGTTTCATACATAGTGCAGGATTCAGGAGTGCGTTTCATACATAGTGCAGGATTCAGGAGTGCGTTTCATACATAGTGCAGGATTCAGGAGTGCGTTTCATACATAGTGCAGGATTCAGGAGTGCGTATCATACATAGTGCAGGATTCAGGAGTGCGTTTCATACATAGTGCAGGATTCAGGAGTGCGTTTCATACAGAGTGCAGGATTCAGGAGTGCGTTTCATACATAGTGCAGGATTCAGGAGTGCGTTTCATACATAGTGCATATTGGCCCCGCACATCCCCGACATCACAGGTTGGAGTTGACAGATGCACACTCCCTCTCATTGCCCCGTTGACTTGCCCGCCAATCCCTGGCTGCGCTAGATGTTCCCCGTACCAGCTGACACTTTTTGAAAACAGCGCAGTCATGCAGGGCTCTGCCCACATGGCCGCTTCATTCATTCACAGAGTTCTGTGAATAAATGAACTACAAGTACCGACATCCTTTGCTGATGTCGGCTTGTAGTTCTCAATGAACTACCATGGCGCTGTGGAGTTCTGTGGTAGTTCATTGAGTCTTCCTGTCAGTGTTAAATTGTCTGCCAGTATGGAGGTACGAGCACACAGATTACACTGACAGTCTGCAGGAGACCTACATGGCAGCATCAGTCTGCTGATCGCTGGTGCAATGCTTTGCAGGCTCAAAAAAATAAATAAATGTGCATTTATTTATTTTTTTGAAACGTGAACTTATCCTTTAAATACATGATGCGGTGAATAATGTTCAGGAGGGCAGTATTTTCAATATGAAGCCAAGGTCAGGAACGTGGGGAGATTACCTCAAACTACCAGGAGGAAAGTTCAAAACTAATCTTAGAAAGCCTTATTTTACCAAAAGAGTAGTTGATACTTGGAATAGACTTCCAGCAGAGGTAGTGAGTCGGTTAACATGTATTGTAATGTATTCATTTTTTTAAAATTAATTTTATTTTTATTACTTTTCTATTATAAATACAACACATTTTCAAAACATTCCAAACACAATTTCCATAACATTTTACATTTTCCCTTCCCCTCTCCTTTACCCCTCACCCGTCACCTCCTCATATTTCTTTTTCCTATATCTTTTGTATCTGTTCCATTATTTACTCCTACTATATTACTTCTCTCCTTTCTCCTTCTCTACTTCTGGCTACTATTAAGGCATTTGTTTCTTTCCTTATTAATCCCTTTTTTGCACACTAATTAGTTCCCAATATCTCTTAGAGGTTTTAAAGTCCTCCCATCTGTCCCAGGTTTTCTTCATTTTTCAGTTTTATTCTCTCCATTGTGATATAATTCCTCCATTCTATGTATATACTCCACTCTAATTATCCAATCTTTTAATTTCGGGGTTTTCTGTGTCTGCCAGAATCTAGGGATTAGTCCTTTTAGCCACATTTAATAAATGAAATATCATCATGCTCTTATATTCTTTTACTGTTTACTCTGAATTGTGAAATAAACATACTCTAGGGTCCTTCAATACACCCATACCCATTATCTCCTGTATTTGTTGTATTACTTCTTACCAAAATTCCTGTATTTTAGGACATTCCCACCAAATATATGCCATTGACCCCTTCATTCCACATCCCCTCCAACATAAAAGTGAACTCTCTGCTTGTAAATGATGTGCCACACTAGGGGTGATGTCTCACCTTACTAAACATTTGTAGTTCATTTCTACTACTTTCACATCCACTGCACCATGTGCTAATGTAAATATTTTCTTTTTGTCTTGTTCGTTTAATTTTTGTTCCAAGCTCCTTTTCCCACTTTTCCATAAATGGTGGGGGAGTTGATCCAGATAAATCAGTAAGAACCTTATATATCTGAGAAGTAACATGTTTTTGTATTGTGTCCTTACTGAGTATTTTTTCAAATGGATACATATCCTCCCCCGTCCTTAGTGGTCTCGGGAGCGCTGTTATAAAATGTCTTAGTTGGTAATAACGCCACTCATCTAACCTAGAAAATACTGCTGTCTTATCTTTTAAATCTACAAAAGAACATAATTCCCCTTTATCAGTGATATTATTATACATTATTATACAGTATTTATAAAGCGCCAATAGTTCGCTCAGCGCTGTACATTACAAAGGGGGACAGAACATGTGACAGAACAACAACAATACAATGCAAAACACGAGGGGTTCGAGGGCCCTGCTCTTTCGAGCTTACAATCTATGAGGGAGGGGATGGTGGCACAGGAGGAGATAGCTGTGGGGGATGGAGTGGTAGGAAGAGTGGAGGAGGTCGGCAGGGGGGTGGGGTAGGCTTCCCTGAAGAGATGGGTTTTCAGGGTGCGCCTAAAGGAGAGGAGAGTAGGTGATAATCTGATGGGTTGGGGCAGGGAGTTCCAGAGGATGGGTGACACCCTGGAGAAGTCCTGGAGGCAGGCATGGGAGGAGGAGACCAGGGAACTAGAGAGAAGGAGGTCTTGTGAGGAGCAGAGTGTGCGTGCTGGGCGGTACTTGGATATTAGGTCAGTGATGTTGTTCGGGGCAGTATGGTGGACAGCTTTGTACGTCAGCGTTAGGATTTTGAATTTGATCCGTTGCGCAATCGGAAGCCAGTGGAGGGATTGGCAGAGGGGGGTGGCGGAGACAGAGCGGTTGGAAAGGTGAATGAGTCTGGCAGCCGTATTCAGGATGGACTGAAGCGGGGATAGCCAGCGGCGAGGCAGGCCAGTGAGGAGGGAGTTGCAGTAGTCTAGTCGTGATATGATGAGGGAGTGGATGAGCTGTTTAGTGGTTTCTGGGGTTAGGAACGTGCGTATTTTGTCGATGTTGCGGAGGTGGAGTCTGCACGAGTTTGTTAAAGATTGGACTTGGGGCTGGAAGGATAGGTTGGAGTCCAGAATGACACCAAGTACTCTGGCCTGCGGGGCGGGTTTGATGGTGGCGTTGTTGGATGTGATGGAGAAGTCAATGGGGGGTGGTGTCCGGGCTGGGGGGAATGTTCCAAACGTGCATTTTTAACATTTATCCATTTGCCTGTTATATCTTCAGAATAAAATCTGTTCCCTCCAGTGGTAATAATTTCCACATATTGCTTCTATTTGGTTCCTTTCCCAACCTTAGTCTCATTGTGACAGGTTCATGGTCTGATAATGACATTACCTCAACTTTGGAATTTACTACTGATTCCAAGAATCTATGCTCTATCATTATGTAATCCAATCTTGAATACATCCCATGCACTGGTGGGAAAAAGGTATAATCTCTATCTCTTGGATGTTTAATTCTCCATCAGCTGACACTGATTTAACATTTTTTTAACCTCTGTCTCTCTGCTCTTTCAATGATGTATCCATCCAAGGATCCATGCAAAAATTAAAATCTCCTGCCACAATCAGAATACCCTGTTTAAAATCTAAGAGTTTTCTTGACAGGTCCTCTAGATATATCATTGGGTTTTTATTAGGACAATAAATATTTGCTAATGTGCAATCTATTCCCTTTTAAAAATAGGAACCGACCTTCTGGATCTACCAGCCTGTCTTCCACAGTAAATCTTACGTTTTTTTGCTAGGCCAATTGCAACCCTTTTGCATATTTTATTGGTGAATCTGCATAATACCATGTAGGGTAGTATTTGGAAGTTAATTTAACATTTGTATCCTGTGGTATATGTGTTTCTTGCAAAAATACCACATCAACAGAATGCTGATCTTATGACTTTTCATCGGGGTATTCAGACCTTTCACGTTATACAGTGAGGAACAGAAGTATTTGAACACCCTGCGATTTTGCAAGTTTTCCCACTTAGAAATCATGGAGGGGTCTGAAATTCACATTGTAGGTGCATTCCCACTCTGAGAGACAGAATTTAAAAAAAAATCAAGAAATCACATTGTATGATTTTTAAAGAATTTATTTGTCTTGCACGGCTGAACATAAGTATTTGAACACCTAAGAAACAGCAAGAATTCTGGCTCTCAAAGACCTGTTACTGTGCCTTTAAAAAGTCCACCTCTACTCCACTCATTAATCTAACTTAGTAGCACCTGTCTGAGCTCTTTAAAGACACCTGTCCACCCCACAGTCAGTCAGACGCCAACTACTACCATGGGCAAGACCAAAGAGCTGTCAAAAGACACCAGAGACAAAATTGTGGACCTCCACAAGGCTTGAAAGGGCTACAGGGCAATTGCCAAGCAGCTTGGTGAAAATAGATCAACTGTTGGAGCAATTGTTAGAAAATGGAAGAGGCTAAAGATGACTATCAGTCTCCCTCGGACTGGGGCTCCATGCAAGATCTCACCTCGTGGGGTATCACTGATGATAAGAAAGGTGAGGAATCAGCCCGAAACTACAAGGGAAGAGCTGGTCAATGACATGAAGAGAGCTGGGACCACAGTTTCAAAGGTCACTGTCGGTAGAACACTACGCCGTCATGGTTTCAAATCATGCATTGCACAGAAGGTTCCCCTGCTCAAGTCATCACATGTCCAGGCACGTCTGAAGTTTGCCAATGACCATCTGGATGATCCAGAGGAGGCATGGGAGAAAGTCATGTGGTCAGATGAGACCAAAGTAGAACTTTTTGTTCTAAACTTCACTCGTCATGTTTGGAAGAAAAAGGATGAGTTGCATACCAAGAACACCATCCCTACTGTGAAGCATGGGGGTGCTAACATCATGCTTTGGGGGTGCTTTTCTGCGAAGAGGACAGGACGACTGCACTGTATTAAGGAGAGGATGAATGGGGCCATTTATTGTGAGATTTTGAGCAACAACCTCCTTCCCTCAGTCAGAGCATTGAAGATGGGTTGTGGCTGGGTCTTCCAACATGACAACGACCCGAAGCACACAGCCAGGATAACCAAGGAGTGGCTCCGTAAGAAGCATATCAAGGTTCTGGAGTGGCCTAGCCAGTCTCCAGACCTAAATCCAATAGAACATCTTTGGAGGGAGCTGAAACTCTGTGTTGCTCAGCGACAGCCCCGAAACCTGACAGATCTAGAGGAGATCTGTGTGGAGGAGTGGGCCAAAATCCCTGTTGCAGTGTGTGCAAACCTGGTCAAGAACTACAGGAAACGTTTGACCTCTGTAATTGCAAACAAAGGCTTCTGTACCAAATATTAAAACTGATTTTCTCAGGTGTTCAAATACTTATGTTCAGCAGTGCAAGACAAATACATTCTTTAAAAATCATACAATGTGATTTCCTGATTTTTTTTTTAAATTCTGTCTCTCAGAGTGGGAATGCACCTACAATGTGAATTTCAGACCCCTCCATGATTTCTAAGTGGGAGAACTTGCAAAATCGCAGGGTGTTCAAATACTTCTGTTCCTCACTGTATGTCATAAAATTACTCACTCATTCCTATTACTGACTCTCTTCTCCCTCCTTATTCCAACATAACGGAGTACAACTGAATACATTTTGGAACAGGCATACATTTTCAGAGTAACTTTTACCTCCCATCCCCCCTCCCCAAGCAATCTAATCCCCCTTCTCTCCCCTCCACCCCCCCTCCCCTTTTTAAAACCCTTTGGCCCATATCCTAGCCTTGGAGTCTTCTGTGGTTTCTCCCACTATCGATTCCTCATCCGGGTAAGACTTAAAACACATACACCGGACCCGACCGCTATTCCAATCCTTAGGTCACGTTCCCAAGAAACCTCTATTGAGCCTCCCGATGCCCTACAAATGAAAAAAATAAATAAATTAAAAAAAATTGTCTCTCCTCAAACCTCCCCCCCGTCCTACGCTCCGGTTATGTTCTTCCATTGTACCACCTATCTCAATAAAGAGAAAAATAACAAAAAACAAAATAAAATCCACTACAACTTATAACCTTTCTATCATATTTTCTTTTTAGAAACCAATTACCACTTTTCCTTTCCTAGGTCTACACCCTCCTTAACTCAAACAGACCATCTGGGGATATCTATTCTCTGTAGATCAAGTTTTTCCACAAAAGGTCTTTAGGTCTTCTGGTAATCTCAGTCTCGCGGATTGTCCATCTTTCTTACCAATCAGGCATGCTGGAAAGCCCCAGTTGTACCGAACGTTTTTTTTCCACATACCTCTAATAATGGTTTCAAAGATCTAATTCTAGCCAGTGTCTGTGGCGCTACATCCGCATAGATTTGCAAACTCGCTTCTCCACATTTCACTTCTGGGATTACCCGTAATTTCTTCCAGATTTTTACCCTGTCTTCATAATGATGTAATTTCACAATCATGTCTCTAGGGACAGCTAGTGACACTCCTTGGGGACATTTAATCCTATGTACTCTATCTATTTTCAGATGTTCTGTCAGTGGTCCACTGGTTATTGGATTAAATATTTTCCTCATTTCATCCCATAGATCTTCTCCTGATTGAGCTTCTGTTGGGCCCCGGATCCTCAGATTATTCCTTCTATCTCTATTCTCTTGATCTTCCATTTTGTATGCCAGTTCTCTCTGCTGCTTTTTCAATTCTTTCACCTGCGCTTCTAGCTTAATAATTACTTGCGCATGTTTATCTAATATTTCTTCCATTTCTTCTATTCGGGATAAAATTTGCCCCAGATCATTGTGTAATACTGTCAATTCATTCTTTATGGAGTGCTCTAGTTTTGCAAACATCTCTGATTTCCATTTTTGTGAGCATTTGTGGACTTATTCCTTGCTCCGGTGCCCTATGCTCTGCCCTTCCTCTGTTCAGCGCAGCATCTTCTCGGACACCTTAACACCTTCACCACGTTGGTTCAGTTGTCCCTGGTGTCCCAGCTGAACAGCCTTTCCACAGCGTTCATGTGTCCTGTGCCAGTTCCCCCTCCACAATGAGGCTGCAACTCCCAGTGCTCCTGTCTACCGTCACGTGGGCACTGTGTCTGGCGCTTCGCCGGTCACACACCGCCAATGCTTTCCCAGGGCTCCAGGGAAAAACTGCCTCCTCCATACCAAGGACACCGCTCAACCCCACCACCACTGAGGGTAAGCGAGTAGGGGGGCTTCTGCAAACTTCTGTAGTACCACCAGCATTGGGAGCTCCAAGCTCTAGTATCTTGCTGGTGCCATGTTCCCCTCCCCACAACAGCAAGTGTATTCAAACATGTTTGGGACAAACATAGATCTGTACTCAAAAAGGCTAAAAACCAGGGCAGGCTTAATGAACCACTTGAATTGTTTTGCCATCACTCTTCTATGTCTCTGTGTTATGATCAGGGCTACTGTTAGAAGCCAACCTGACAGCCCCCCCCCAAAAAAAAAAACCCCAAAAACAGTTTACTATGCTTCAGTTATGAAGAATTAACAAAGTGAGTCACTGATACCAATCACTTATTGTATTTATTTAGAAAAGGAAGAGGCTGGTAAATGTGACATATGTACCAGACCCTTCCCTCGCTCTCCATCCTGAAGGATCCTAATGTGTTTGCAGCTGCCAGTGGGAAGGAGAGGTGGGATGCCGGCAGCACTGTGGGGGCACACAGGGGGGCCTGGGCAGCAGTAGGAATTGTATGGTGCACAGGGAGGGTGATGGTTGTGGCAGGGGGTAAAATTATTGGAACCGATCCCCTGTGTGGCTCTCTCTGCAGAAGCTGAAAGTTGGCAGGTGGGAAAGGAGAAGAAATAAAAACAAACAGGTATTGTACTCACAAAATGACAATACATGCCTTGAGTTGGCTCTGAGGAAGAGGCAAGTCCTTGAAACGCGTCAACCTGTTTGAGATCCTGAGTTCCCATTACGGACAGACACGTAGTGCGAATTGGACAAAGTGGTTCTTTCACAATGTAGCTTTGACTGTATTGTTATTTTGTGAGTACAATACCTACTTTTGTAATTAATAAATACATTTTTTAAAGGTAATGCACTAGGCCGGTGCGCCCTTTGTTTGTTTTTATCTCTACTCAGCATATGTGGACTTCCCCGGTCTTTTGAGGGCAGCGAGGTGTGCATATCCCAAGAAACTCGTGATGTGGTCCTATCCATATGGAGTCCATCCCTAAGTGCAGGAGTATCTGGGTTTGCCATTTTCTTCACTGTTGGTAAAAGAGAAGAAGTCTGCTTTCAACTGCTGCAGAAACGGGGTATTAGATCCAGTAATTGCCCCCCCCCCTCTGTGCTAATCATTCTCCCTGCCCACATGATTCAGCCAGCTGCCTGGGCCCCTTTGTTTACCTTACTAAATAAGCCCAGTGTTGTATAGGAGGTATCGGGTACATGTAATGAGCCCAGTGTTGTATGGGAAGTATCGGGTATATGTAATGGGCCCAGTGTTGTATGGGAGGTATCAGGTATATGTAATGGGCCCAGTGTTGTATGGGAAGTATCGGGTATATGTAATGAGCTCTGTGTTGTATGGGAAGTATCGGGTATATGTAATAAGCCCAGTGTTGTATGGGAGGTATCAGGTATATGTAATGAGCCCGGTGTTGTATGGGAAGTATCAGGTATATGTAATGAGCCCGGTGTTGTATGGGAAGTATCAGGTATATGTAATGAGCCCAGTGTTGTATGGGAAGTATCAGGTATATGTAATGAGCCCAGTGTTGTATGAGAAGTATCAGGTATATGTAATGAGCCCGGTGGTGTATGGGAGTTATCAGGTATATGTAATGAGCCCGGTGGTGTATGGGAAGTATCGGGTATATGTAATGAGCCCAGTGGTGTATGGGAAGTATCGGGTATATGTAATGAGCCCAGTGGTGTATGGGAAGTATCGGGTATATGTAATGAGCCCAGTGGTGTATGGGAAGTATCAGGTATATGTAATGAGCCCAGTGTTGTATGGGAAGTATTGGGTATATATAATAAGCCCGGTGTTGTATGGTAAGTATCAGGTATATGTAATGAGCCCAGTGGTGTATGGTAAGTATCAGGTATATGTAATGAGCCTGGTGTTGTATGGGAAGTATCAGGTATATGTAATGAGCCCAGTGGTGTATGGGAAGTATCAGGTATATGTAATGAGCCCAGTGGTGTATGGGAAGTATCGGGTATATGTAATGAGCCCAGTGGTGTATGGGAAGTATCGGGTATATGTAATGAGCCCAGTGTTATATGGGAAGTATCGGGTATATGTAATGAGCCCAGTGGTGTATGGGAAGTATTGGGTATATGTAATGAGCCCAGTGTTATATGGGAAGTATCGGGTATATGTAATGAGCCCAGTGTTATATGGGAAGTATCGGGTATATGTAATGAGCCCGGTGTTGTATGGGAAGTATCGGGTATATGTAATGAGCCCAGTGGTGTATGGGAAGTATTTGGTATATATAATAAGCCCGGTGTTGTATGGGAAGTATCAGGTATATGTAATGAGCCCAGTGGTGTATGGGAAGTATCAGGTATATGTAATGAGCCCTGTGGTGTATGGGAAGTATCGGGTATATGTAATGAGCCCAGTGGTGTGTGGGAAGTATCGGGTATATGTAATGAGCCCAGTGTTGTATGGGAAGTATCAGGTATATGTAATGAGCCCAGTGGTGTATGGGAAGTATCGGGTATAGGTAATGAGCCCAGTGGGGTATGGGAAGTATCGGGTATATGTAATAAGCCCGGTGTTGTATGGGAAGTATCAGGTATATGTAATAAGCCCGGTGTTGTATGGGAAGTATCGGGTATATGTAATGAGCCCAGTGGTGTATGGGAAGTATCGGGTATATGTAATGAGCCCTGTGGTGTATGGGAAGTATCGGGTATAGGTAATGAGCCCAGTGGTATATGGGAAGTATCAGGTATAGGTAATGAGCCCAGTGGTTTATGGGAAGTATCAGGTATATGTAATGAGCCCAGTGGTGTATGGGAAGTATCAGGTATATGTAATGAGCCCAGTGGTATATGGGAAGTATCAGGTATATGTAATGAGCCCAGTGGTGTATGGGAAGTATCGGGTATAGGTAATGAGCCCAGTGGTATATGGGAAGTATCAGGTATAGGTAATGAGCCCAGTGGTGTATGGGAAGTATCAGGTATATGTAATGAGCCCAGTGGTGTATGGGAAGTATCGGGTATATGTAATGAGCCCAGTGGTGTATGGGAAGTATCGGGTATATGTAATGAGCCCAGTGTTATATGGGAAGTATCGGGTATATGTAATGAGCCCAGTGGTGTATGGGAAGTATTGGGTATATGTAATGAGCCCAGTGTTATATGGGAAGTATCGGGTATATGTAATGAGCCCGGTGTTGTATGGGAAGTATCGGGTATATGTAATGAGCCCAGTGGTGTATGGGAAGTATTTGGTATATATAATAAGCCCGGTGTTGTATGGGAAGTATCAGGTATATGTAATGAGCCCAGTGGTGTATGGGAAGTATCAGGTATATGTAATGAGCCCTGTGGTGTGTGGGAAGTATCGGGTATATGTAATGAGCCCAGTGGTGTGTGGGAAGTATCGGGTATATGTAATGAGCCCAGTGTTGTATGGAAAGTATCAGGTATATGTAATGAGCCCAGTGGTGTATGGGAAGTATCGGGTATATGTAATGAGCCCAATGGTGTATGGGAAGTATCGGGGATAGGTAATGAGCCCAGTGGTGTATGGGAAGTATCAGGTATATGTAATGAGCCCAGTGTTGTATGGGAAGTATCGGGTATATGTAATGAGCCCAGTGTTGTATGGGAAGTATCAGGTATATGTAATAAGCCCAGTGGTGTATGGGAAGTATCAGGTATATGTAATAAGCCCAGTGGTGTATGGGAAGTATCAGGTATATGTAATGAGCCCAGTGGTGTATGGGAAGTATCGGGTACATGTAATGAGCCCAGTGGTGTATGGGAAGTATCAGGTATATGTAATGAGCCCAGTGTTGTATGGGAAGTATCAGGTATATGTAATGAGCCCAGTGGTGTATGGGAAGTATTAGGTATATGTAATGAGCCCGGTGTTGTATGGGAAGTATCAGGTATATGTAATGAGCCCAGTGGTGTATGGGAAGTATCAGGTATATGTAATGAGCCCAGTGTTGTATGGGAAGTATCAGGTATATGTAATGAGCCCAGTGGTGTATGGGAAGTATCAGGTATATGTAATGAGCCCAGTGTTGTATGGGAAGTATCAGGTATATGTAATGAGCCCAGTGGTGTATGGGAAGTATTAGGTATATGTAATGAGCCCGGTGTTGTATGGGAAGTATCAGGTATATGTAATGAGCCCGGTGTTGTTTGTGGGATATCAGGTATAGGTAAAGCCCTCAGAAGTTCCACACTCACCCTGTCACCCCCACACACCACTCAGTTTCAGTCAGAAATGACATGCACTGAATGTCTCCACCAATGTCTGTGATCTTCCCACTACGAGATCATCGGTGTTTTACCCGACAACCACTGCTAGCTCATCTCATAAGTATCATGTCACATGAAGGCAGGTGGTTGGATGAGGTTTGGGTTGTAAGTTCTGGATTGACGTGTATTATCTCTATTCCGTGACTTAGCAACTCCTGTACCAATACATTTCATTTTCATTTAGAAATGCACTTGTTTTTAATACAAATATTAAATATATCCAGTATATAGGAGCTTTTTTACCTGCTAAGTTATATTTTTGTCCTTTTAGTCCTGAGATATACACAGCTCACATACACCATGAATTTTCAGGGTAGAGAAGAACTACGGGCAAAATGATTATTTTCCTATTCAGTGGGGCTGTAGCCGCACTGTATGGGTTAACTGCTCATTTTTGTCTAGGGGATTGCAGAGTGGAGATATACTTACCTGATCCACCGATCCTCCAAGTGCAAGACTGGTTCCTGCCGTTCCTGCCCCCCAGCATGCTAGCGGTCTTGTGAATGGACTGTTCCTGACATCATCATGCCCATAGACTGGCTCCAGAAATTATGAGGACAGGAACGGTCCACCGCTGGAAGTTGGGGAGTGCAGTTTTCTGGAAGATCAAAAGATCGGGTAAGTATAGCCCTTGAGTGCGTCCCTATACAAAATGAGCAGTTAACTCATGCATTGTGGGCACAGTCTCAGTGCATGGGAGAGAAAAACATTTCATGGAGTTCTTTAACCTCCTTAGCGGTATTCCCGAGTGTAGCTTGGGGTAAAATTTCTATACCAAGAGCGGTAACCCCGAGCTACACTCGGGCTTACCATGCGGCGCTGCTCTGGGGGTCCCTGCAGCACTTACCTTGACCTTCGTTCTCACGATGTGTCCCCTGCAGCGTCCCCGCCCATCTCCTCCGGCCGATGCCGGCATCCGGCTTCTGTGTTCCGGTCCCTGTGACGTCGGGACGTACGGGCGAGAAATTTGAATTTTTAAAAAAATTTCATTTTTGCTGTTTCAATGCATTTCACATACATATTGTCCCTAGTACTTTGTCCGGCGCCCTGCCTGCATTTTGAATGTTCTTTCCGCCTGGAAACTTAGAAAAGTCCATGGCGTCCAAAAAGCGTCTCTTTACGTCAAAAGTGGTTTTAGATCAGCTAGAGAACAGCGATAGTAAATCAGAACCACTTGCAGAATTGAGTGATAATGATTCGTGGGGAAATTCGTCATCAGACACTGAAAACGATTTTGCGACTTTGCTCAGCGATGTGCGAATTTGCCTCTGTATTTCAAATTTCAGTGTTTTTCGTTTGATTATATTATTGAATTAAATTTATTATTACTATATTATTATTTTTTATGATTATTTATTAAATTATAATTTGTGATTTTGTGTTTCAAATTTTATCATACCCGGGATGTTTACTAGACTCTTGTTCGGACAGATTTCAGTGAGGTATTCCTAAAAATTACAGGCCTACAATAAAAAACTACATATTTCCATGCAGAATAATGGTACCGCTTTCAGCACCAAAAATCTGAAATAATCATACCGCCCGGGAGGTTAAGGAATAAAGCCTGGTCACAGGCCTCCAACCTGTGATTGGATAGTGAGCCAACAGCAACAGACTGATGGGGTGTGCTCTCTCCTCCTGTCTGCATGTTTCTTCATAACCCATGGGCATGGTGGACACTTGATTTTCTCCTAGTGTTGCACCTCCCTCTCCCATTCTGACTGCCCCTATACAGAGGGTTACAAGTGGCC
The DNA here is from genome assembly GCF_062004578.1 of Staurois parvus. NCBI lineage: Eukaryota > Metazoa > Chordata > Amphibia > Anura > Ranidae > Staurois > Staurois parvus. The sequence continues at coordinate 5,637,117 of NW_028317988.1, forward strand.
GAAGACAAATCCAGGTAATTACAAAAACATACTTTATTCTACTATGTCTGTGGACTTTGGTACACCCCCTTTTTAACTCCAGGGCTTTACTACTAGTCAGCGAGGATGGGCATCATAGTCACTGGGCCAGTAGTAGTAGTAGCATGGTAAGTAGGATCCCATGTAAACTATTTTACCTGCCAAATGATGTGTAATTCTGTTCAGCAGGTCTTTTATCATGTTCTGGTGCTAAATAGGACAACCAGATCCTGGTCATCTCTGCAGACCTCATTGGGTTTAATGTATAACTTTTAGGGCAATTAAACTTATTTTGGTAACCTCCCTACCCCCAGCATCCACTCCCAATCCCTACCTGACCCTGATTTGCTCAAATCCTAGTGAAAGTTGTACTCTGATGGGCAGAATATACCACCACGGTCCTCAAATAGAACAGCTTCCACACTAGAGAATAATTGTAACTCATGATCCAACCTAGATCCAAAGTATGTCTTAAAAAATCATATGCAGCCTGCAGAGCCATGCATAGTTCCAAAATAATGAATATCTTAAAAAACCATGTAATTCTATATATATATATATGCAGTGAAGGAAATAAGTATTTGATCCCCTGCTGACTTTGAATGTTTGCCCACACAAAGAAATGATCAGTCTAAAAATCGAATGGTAGGTGTATTGTAACACTGAGAGACAGAATAGCAACAAAAAATTGAAAAGAAATCCATGTCTAACAAATTATACACTGATTTGCATGTTCATGAGGGAAATAAGTGTTTAATCCTCTATCATTCAGCAGGATTTCTGGCTACCAGGTGTCTTTCATATAGGTAACAATCTGAGATTAGAAGCAGTCTCTTAAAGGGAGTGCTGCTAATCTCAATTTGTTACCTGTATAAAAGACTCCTTTTAAAAATGTGTTATCCTTTTATCAGGATTCTCCTGGATTCTCATTCTGGGGGCTTTCTCAGCTAAGCACACCCTCCTGCCTGCATGCCTGAGCTAAGGGCAGATGGATTCAAGGAAATGCTAAATGAATTATCTGCCCTTACTTAAGATGGCCATAGCCAAAAATGCCAGGGGAAGTTTTTCAAAGCGATTTCTCAACAAAATAAAGCATTGAGACTTGGATGGATGGGGGAGTTTGCTTTGAATGCTAAAAATGAAATAAATAGCGTTTTTAGTTTGTGGTGCAATGTAGTAGTAGATGCAGTAGTGTTACTAAACCCACAACAGTACAATCAGTCTGTAGATGCAGTAAAGCATGCTTGTTATACTCACTGTGGAACCTAAGCGGTTAATCCTCCACATTGTGTAAAAAGGCTGTTTGATCCTGGGTTCTCTCTCCTCCCCTTCTTCCATTGGCCCCAATCCATCTGCTGATAGTACAGAGCTCTAGGAGTCTCTCTGCACATGCTCAGTTTAGTGTGTATGGGTAGAGAGTTTTTTTTTTTTTCTTTGGAGGGTGCATGTGATCAGCACAGCGCCTATCAGCACTGTCCAGACAGGGGGTCAGGGGTTATGCAGCCTCATAGGACAATCAGGGGAGAATGAAAACTCTTCCTACAATCTTTAATACTGATACTGATGGAAGTCACAAGACTGCTCTAACTGCTGATGAGAAAAGGTATTTAGCAGTTTATATTTACTAAAATCATTGCATTCCATGTTCTGTGTACTGTGGGAGACCATATATAGTGAATGCCGGGTCCGGGGAGACCAGATATAGTGAATGCAGGGTCCGGGGAGACCAGATATAGTGAATGCAGGGTCCGGGGAGACCGGATATAGTGAATGCAGGGTTCTGGGAGACCAGATATAGTGAATGCAGGTTTCGGGGAGAGCAGATATAGTAAATGCAGGGTCCGGGGAGACCAGATATAGTGAATGCGGGGTCCGGGGAGACCAGATATAGTGAATGCGGGGTCCGGGGAGACCAGATATAGTGAATGCAGTGTCCGGGGAGACCAGATATAGTAAATGCAGGGTCCGGGGAGACCAGATATAGTGAATGCAGGGTCCGGGGAGACCAGATATAGTGAATGCCGGGTCCGGGGAGACCAGATATAGTGAATGCCGGGTCCGGGGAGACCAGATATAGTGAATGCCGGGTCCGGGGAGACCAGATATAGTGAATGCCGGGTCCGGGGAGACCAGATATAGTGAATGCAGGGTCCGTGGAGACCAGATATAGTGAATGCAGGGTCCGGGGAGACCAGATATAGTAAATGCAGGGTCCTGGGAGACCAGATATATTGAATGCAGGGTCCGGGGAGACCAGATATAGTAAATGCAGGGTCCTGGGAGACCAGATATAGTGAATGCAGGGTACGGGGAGACCAGATATAGTGAATGCCGGGTCCGGGGAGACCAGATATAGCGAATGCAGGGTCCGGGGAGACCAGATATAGTAAATGCAGGGTCCGGGGAGACCAGATATAGTGAATGCAGGGTCCTGGGAGACCAGATATAGTGAATGCAGGGTCCGGGGAGACCAGATATAGTGAATGCATGGTCCGGGGAGACCAGATATAGTGAATGCATGGTCCGGGGAGACCAGATATAGTGAATGCCGGGTCCGGGGAGACCAGATATAGTGAATGCCGGGTCCGGGGAGACCAGATATAGTAAATGCAGGGTCCGGGGAGACCATATATAGTGAATGCAGGGTCCGGGGAGACCAGATGTAGTGAATGCAGGGTTCTGGGAGACCAGATATAGTGAAATTGGTACATGTGTGCTGTTAGCTGGACAGAGATGGTTATTTATTAATCTGGGATACAGCCGCCATTCTCATTTATACACAGAAGTTTGCCTTGACCTGATATTAGAGCCATTTACTATTGCTGGTTAATGAATAACACAGACTGCTTCCATGCTGAATGTTCTTGCTTTAGGAATCCTGTATCAGTTCCTCTTCTTCACATATTCAGTTCATTTATTATCTTTATAAATAAGATAAACTGATCAATACGTCTGATAGGCCCACAAATGTCATTCAGGTGTGCAGTTGCCTTATTTAGCTTCATCCTGAGCATCAGGGGTTAGCATTGACCCCCCCCTCCCCCCACAGAACACCAAGGACACCCCTGCCCTCCACCCGAGCCTTCCACTACCACTGCCCCCCATACACCAGCCACCATCCCCAATGGCGAGAGAGAGAGAGACACTTACCTTCACAGCTCCGAATATCCCCAGGAACGAGAGTCGGGCTCTGCATATGTCCTCATGAAACCCACAGCATCTCTCGGAACCCACCAGATCCCCATGCCGTGTGTGTCCCTTCTTCTGTCCCTTATTCCAAAGGGCAGTGCTGCCCCCCCCTGAAAAATGCTGCCTCAGGCAAATGCCTTGTTTGCCTTGTGGTAAATACACCCCTGGCTGAGAGACCCTGTGAGACCAGGCAGGTGACAGGGTGGTTACAGTTAAGCCGGCCATACATGGATCGTAATTCAGTGAGTTCAGCAGGGTATGGGTAAGGTAGTTGTCGGTCAGTAGATCTACTTCTGTACAGCCACCCTGTTGGATTTTTGATGCTTGATCAGCACTGCAGGCTATACATGGATCGTAATTCAGTGAGTTCAGCAGGGACTCTACAAATTTCGATCCATGTATGGGTAGGGTGGTTGTTGGTCAGTAGATTTACTTCTGTACTGCTACCCTGTTGGGTTTTTGATGCTTGATCAGCAGTGCAGGCTATAGCCAGCAACGTTGATCGGTGTATTCTGATGGCGAATGGGGGAGTCAAGTCAAACAAATGATTCATGTATGGGCTGTCTTAGGATAGGTTCACTCTCTTGCTTCTTCATTTTCATGCAATTTTCATGCTTTCTTAATGCATTTTTGATGCATTTACCATGCGATCCTATTAACGTTCCTAGGGGCCAAAACAAATTGGGGTTTATTTACTAAAGCTGGAGAGTCCAAAATCAGACTCCCTTCTGCATAGAAACCAATCAGCTTCTAACCTCAGCTTGTTCAATGAAGCTTTGGCAATGAAACCTGGAAGCTGATTGGTTTCTATGCAGAAGGGAGTCTGATTTTGGACTCTCCAGCTTTAGTAAATAAACCCCATTGTGTCTCATTAAAAGAAACGACTGACCATATAATTTATTATCACGTAATTCATTATGGCAATCTGTCAGATTTATTATAACATTGCAATTTTTTTTTTATTATTATTTCTTTTTTAATTTGTATATTACTATTGTATTGCTGTAATTGTTTCTTCCATGATTTCCTTACTTTGTATTACTTCATAATTCTTAAATGAAAGAATGCAAACAAAATAAATAAAATAAAATAATAGTGATAATATAAATAATAATAATAATAATAAATAAAATAACCCTAATATTAGCTCCTAACCGTTAACCATAACTCCAAAATAACAAAATAAATAAATAAATATATAAATTAATAATAGTAAATAATAATAAATAAAATAAAAATAATAATTATTAAAAAATAAATAAAATGAATAAATAAAATGTTAAAAAATACACCCTTAACTATAACCTTTGACCCCCAACCCTAACCTTTTTACCCCCTTACAAAAAAAGAGGGAAAAAAAATAATAAAATAACAATAAATATATAAAAGCAGCTGAAATCACATCGCAACAAATGAAGAAACAGATGCTAATTTTCTTTTTTTGCTAACACAAAAACATCAAAGCTCAAAATTGTTTTAAAAACACTGTACAAAAATACGCGTACGAAAGCCCAAAAAGAAAAGGTTAAAAAATGCGACACTCGGGTATGAATGCAGCCCTAGGGGCCCCTGGGGAAGCTAGAAATAACTGTATGTTGTAAAGCACAGCGTAAACTGTTGGCACTATATAAATCCTGTATAATAATAATAACCATAGTAGTCTGCACTACAACACTGATAGCCACTTGTGGGTTCTGTGCCAAGTGGCTTCCACCTCTGCACACTATCCGCAGGGGGTCGTTCACCCCGCACTGCTGCCATTTATAAATCTCTGTATTTTTCCCAATGAATACAAGGCATTGTGAGATTAAACAAAGTGGAGATGATGATGCCACTGCCCCTCCTCTACACCTGCGTTCAGAGAGCAGCATGTATTCATTGAAAAAATGACAAGTCGCTGTGTGAATGCTGGCAGTGCCTAGTGATCAAGCTCCTGTGGTTAGTGTGCAGAGGGGGGTCCGCTTGGCACAGAACCCCAAACATCGCTGCTATCACTGTAGTAGTGGTGACCCCAAATTGACGGACGGGCAGCCGCAGGGATCTCCAAGCACTCCCCGGAATGTACATCTGAGCAGGACTGATGCATGGATTGGAGCGCAGTCTGTCTTCTTTCGGATCTGCGTTTTTCTCCCACATTAATGTACAGTCAGGGATGCACTTGGAGTTTCTGTCATTGATTTGAACAGACTGCCTGCATGCAACTGCACAGAACACCTGTGCTTCCCATGCGGGTAAAGACGTCCTTTCACATGACCGTATGGATCAGTACGCCAGAAAATATGTAATGTGGTAGCACAGTGGCTAAGTGGCTAGCACTTCTGCCTAACAGCACTAAGATCGTTGGTTAAAGCTGGCTGGAGTTTGCATGCTGTGCCTGTGTGGGTTTCCTCCGGTTCCTCTGGTTTCCTCCCACACTCCAAAGACATGCTGGAAGGTTAATTGGCTCCTGTCTAGTATGTGTATGTGTGAATGTTAGGGACCTTAGATTGTAAGCTCCCTGAGGGCAGGGACTGGTGTGAATGTATACATAATATTGGCAAAAGTATTGGGCCGCCTGCCTTTACACGCACATGAACTTTAATGGCCCCCCAGTCTTAGTCCATAGGGTTCAATATTGAGTTGGCCCGCCCTTTCAGCTATGGGCAACACAGTGGCTTAGTGGTTAGCACGTCTGCCTTGCAGTAAATGGGTCATGGGTTCAATTCCTGACCATGGCGCCTCCTGCATGGAGTTTGCATGTTCTCCCTGTGCTTGCTTGGGTTTTCTCCGGGTACTCCGGTTTCCTCCTACACTTCAAAGACATGCTGGTAGGTTAATTGGCTCCTGTCTAAATTGGCCCTAGTATGTGTATGTATGAATGTGAATTAGGGACTTTAGATTGTACGCCCCTTGAGGGTTAGGGACTGATGTGAATGTACAATATATATGTAAAGTGCTGTGTAAATTGACAGCACTATATAAGTACCTGAAATAAAATAAATAAAATAATAACAGCTTCAACTCTTCTGGGAAGGCCGTCCACAAGGTTTATGAGGGTGTCTATAGGAATGTTTGACCATTCTTCCAAAAGCACATTTGTGAGGTCAGGATCTGATGTCAGACGAGAAGGCCTGGCATGAAGTCTGTGCTCTAATTCATCCCAAAGGTGTTCTATCAGGTTGAGATCAGGACTCTCAGCAGGCCAGTCAAGTTCCTCCACCTCAAACTCCTTCATCCATGTCTTTATGGACCTTGCTTTGTGCACTGGTGTGCAGTCATGTTGGAACAGGAAGGGGCCATCCCCAAACTTTACCCACAAAGTGTGGGGCATGAAATTGTCCAAAATGTCTTGGTATGCTGACACCTTAAGAGTTCCCTTCACTGGAATTAGGGGGCCAAGCCCAACCCCTGAAAAATAATCCCCCTCCACCAAACTTTACACTTGGCACAATGCAGTCAGGCAAGTACCATTCTCCTGGCAACCGCCAAACCCAGACACATCCATCGGATTGTCAGACAGAGAACCTTGATTCGTCACTCCAGAGAACACGTCTGCATTGCTCTAGGGTCCAGTGGCGGCGTGCTTTACACCACGACATCTGATGCTTTGATTGTACTTGGTGATGTAAGGCTTGGATGCAGCTGCTCGGCCATGGAAACCTATTCCATGAAGTTCTCTACGCACTGCTGTTGTGCTAATATGAAGAAAGAGGGAGAGAGGGAGGAGAGAGAGAGAATCATATATACATACACACACGTATTGAATTCTCTCGCTCTCTCATTGGGGGGGGGGGCAAAATGTTTGTGTTGCCTAGGGTAGCACAATATCTGAATACATCACTGCACATTAGGTCCAGTCTGCTCTATATACACTGTAAATCCCATAGGACATGGTCCATCTTAGGACTGAGCAAGAGAGGGTGGCTACATTCCTACATACAGTGGGATCATGGAGAATGAACGTAGCCACCCTCTAACATGAAGTCAGATCACACAGCAGCTAAAAAAGGGAATTTAGAGATCTGGAGGAGGTTGGGAACAATAGAAGGGGCTCCTACATACATGAATAGAATTTTTTTCACCCAAAGTTTAGTGTTACTTTAGGTGTTTTGTGATCTCAGGCAGAATCGCTGCATCACACTTGTTTCCAATGACACCTAACACGGCGCATTTTTGCCATGATTTTTTTTGCAGCAAGCGCACAAATCTTGTTGCTCAAAAGAAGCAGGAGCTTCTTTTGAGTGACAACCTTCATACATTGCGATTTGCTGCAATATATATCGCTGCAAAACTGCACTGGATTTAGGTGCCATTGAAAATGAACAGCACCGAAAGTGCGTTTTGTCATTATTGCAGTGTGAATTTGGATTGCCGGCAGAATCACAGCGATTCTGCCTGAGGTCACAAAGCACTAGATGTGAATGGGGTTTACAGCTCTGTTCACACCAGTGCGTTTTTTAGTTCTTTTTACAGAAACACACTACAGTCCATTTAACATGGTTTCCTATGTAACATGTTCACATCTATGCTTTTTGATCTGCTTTTTGGAAAGGGTCACAGACTTTTTTAAAAGCAAAAAGAAGCATTTTTGATACAAGAGAGCTCAATGGAGAATCTGCTGAAATGCATGGTTGTGCGTTTTTGATGCGTTTCTGCCCAGCAAAAAAAAAATTCCACTTTAAAAAAAAAAAAAAAAAAGCTGAACAAAACACAAAACGCAGTCAAAAACGCATCCAATACTCGTGTAGAAAAACACAAAACAAACTGCAAAAAGCTCTGCAAAACAGACAAAATGCAGGCTGCATAGATGTGAACAGAGCCTTAACCCTGGTTCACACTGATGCGGTTTTCAGAATCGCACCCCGTTCATGCGAACCGCTGTGGGTGTGTATGTTAACAACACCCCGAAAGCGGTTCGCAAAACACGGTTCGACGTGCAGAATTAGATCGCATAGGTGTGAATACCCATGCGATCCGATTCTAGTGCTGACCAAAAAAAGACTCCTGCACCTTTTTGGTGCGGGTGCTGTGCGATTAGAGCCATCCAAAATGTATGGCTCCAATCGCACTGCACACAAATCACATGTGATTTGCACAGCACCCCGAAAGCGGTCCACAAAACACGGTGCGATGTGCAGAATCGGATCGCATAGGTGTGAATACCCATGCGATCCAATTTTAGTGCGGACCAGAAAAAGGGTCCTGCAGCTTTTTGCTGCGGGTGTGGTGCGATTAGAGCCATACAAAATGTATGGCTCCAATCGCACCGCACACAAATCACATGTGATTTGCACATGAATGCGGTGCGGCTCCTGTGCGAATCACATGCGATATACCGCACTGCATATATGTGAATCCAGGATTAATGTGGAACTAAAGGCAAAAAATACCTAAGTGCCCGTGAGGTCCCTTGCTGGTGCTGGCATCTTCTCCCTAGATTCTTCCAATGGATGGTCTTTGGCAATCGTGATTGGCTGCTGCGCATGCCTGGGAGTCCTTCATGCCAGGCACACTTGAACTGTGCTGGAAATGTAAGCAGATCTATGCATGTGCAGCTCCATGGTCATTCTGCAGAGGATTGTGAGCAGGCAAGTACCTGTATTTTATTGGGCAGCACACTGGCTAAATGGTTAGCACTTCTGCCTGGCAGTACTAGGATCGTTGGTTCGAATCCCAACCATGGCAGTACCTGCCTGGAGTTTACCTGCGTGGGCTTCCTCCGGAAACTCCGGTTTCCTCCCACACTCCAAAGACATGCTGCTAGGTGAATTGGCTCCTGTCTAAATTGGCCCTAGTATGTGTATGTATGAATGTGAGTTAGGGACCTTAGATTGTACACCCCTTGAGGGTTAGGGACTGATGTGAATGTATAATATATATGTAAAGTGATGCGTAAGTTGACGGCGCTATATAAGTACCTATAATAAATAAATATTGCATGAACTGAGGAAGTCACATGGTATTGTGACACAAGGCGTCGGCCTGATGTAGTGACGCACTTCTGGTGTAGTGGCCATCTTGGTACACCTGTACACCCGTTATACACCCATACATCTTTTCCCTCATCTGAAAGCATGGGGTTGGAACCTTAAACTGCTGCTATGTGAGTGCATTATTTACTGTTATTGTCCCTATTTTTCAATAAATCTACTACACTATGGGAGGATCTATTTTATGTCCCATATGAGAGATTGGTGCTACACTTGATCTTACCCGGAGAGGAGCCATTAGTGGAGTGCTGACCCCTTGAGGGATTTGAGTGCGACGAGGAGCGATCATTTGGAATGACAGCAGGCTTGGAGGATCCGTGAGAAGGATCCAGTAAAGCGCTTTGACCCGCAAGGGTCGAAGTTATAAGGTGAGAGGCTTATCCAGACGGTGGTCGGATTGTCTTCTGTCAGCTTCCATATCCACTTGCACACAAATATCAGCACGAGTGTGTTTCATTTAAATATTTACCATCGGCATATATTGGACTTTAACCACTTCCAGACCGGACACTTTCACCCCCTTCCTGTACAGCACAATTTTCAGCTTTCAGCGCTATCACACTTTGAATGACAATTGCGCGGTCATGCAACACTGTACCCAAATGAATTTTTTACCATTTTTTTGAGACAGATAAAGCTTTATTTTGGTGGTATTTATTCACCGCTGGGATTTTTATTTTTTTTGCTATGTTAATGAAAAAGTCCAAAAATTTTTTTAAAAAGTGTTTTTTTTATAAAATTTTGCAAATAAATAATATTTCATCATAAATCTTTGCCAAAATTTATTCTGTTATCTTTTTAGTAAAAAAAAATTCAAATTAGTTTATAACCTAAAATTATAATTTTTAAACATTTTTTTTTACATTTTTATTTTATTTTTTTATATTATTATTTTTTATTTATTTATTTTTTACATACTATCACCCTAGCAGTACAGTGTCACCATGGTGACACTGTACTAGTGGGGGGTGATGAAGATTTTTTTTTTTTTTTTTTACACTGATTGCTTTTACACCCATATAGGATGTAAAAGCAATCATTTCTCTTTCTCTCTCTCTGCATTCTTGCACTCATTGAGAAGTACTGAGTGAGCTGTGATTGGTCACAGTTGTGAATAGCCTTGTACCATGTGACCTCTGTGATCATTCACAGATTTCACACGTAGTAAGCAATGATGTCACAAGTGACATCTTGCTTACTACTTTGCATGTGATCACTGATTGGCCAATCAGTGATCACATGATCGGTGTTTCACTGTGTCCGGAGGACACAGCGGGCACCAGATCGCGGTGCTGCGCGCTCCCAGGGAGCGCGCACAAGCAGGGTGCGGGGAGGCCGTTTATAAACGGCCACCTGACCCTGCACTGCCACCGTCCGGCCGTTTATATGCAACGGCCGGTCAGGAAGTGGTTAAGAGCACTGATAGAGTTCCCTTTGTATTGTGGTTTCACTATAGTATGTTCACTATATGCACGCGTGATTTTATATATTATTTACACTGAATGGATATGTACAGAGAGATATATATGCTTTCTACACTATTTAGGTCATTATAAGTATTTCTGAAGGTTGTATCTAACCAACATTAGTAGTTTCTAATTATCATCACCATCACGAGTGTATTATTGTTTTCACATATAATTGGTTGGAATTTTTTGCATGAAATCACTTGGTTATTAGTTGATTTGGCATTTTTTCACTAATTGATACACTTCGTACATACATTTATATGTATATGCACTTGTTTATAATGTGAGTAGCGCTACATTGTTTTTATCTATATTGCATGAACTGTCCTACAAATCAGTGACAGTTGGTAGCTCTGCCTTCAAAATACCATTAGGAAAAAAATTCAAAAAGAGAATTCCTGATTTGACAGTTTCCTGGGTGTATATTTTCATACAGTAATAGTTCTAGTAGAAGGTTGCGTCGTGTCTTCCTGCTGTCTGCTATTTACGGGACGTGTAGGCTGCTTGGCTGCCAGAATAAAATCGTAGCGACGGGAAAGTTTAGAGCAACAAACTTTTTGAATGACAGTCTGCTCAGGCAGAGAAGTAGAAGGGTTGTCTTCACTTTGTTAACCACAGGAAGACACATTGAAGCACAATGGCTCGGCTCCGCTATCTATCTCCGAGACTGCATCTTCTACCCTCTAATGTGCGGTTGGCTGCGTTAGATCGATCTGATGTGTAGTGTATGTTATACGTCTTCAGATTCTGTGGTGTTTTCTTAGCATGGTTTAATTTCCAAAGAAAAAAAAAATAATAATAATAATAATAAATCAAGGCTGAATCATGATCCTCAGTCAAGGCCTGGGCTTCTACCAAAATCTGAAACTTTGCTTGCTGAAACAAATATTGCCGTACAGGAAAAACAACCTGAGGCTTCTGCTGTGTGGGAGCAAATGGGATGATGGCACATATGGAAATGCAATTTCACTGGCATCTGTGTGGTTAGGAATGGCGCTGGGCCCTTGGCAGAGAACCTGCATAGCCGTTCCCAGTTATGTTATTATTATACAGGATTGATATAGAGCCAGCAGATTGCGCAGCACTTTACAAAATGAAGGTAGACAGTACAGTTACAATACAATTTGGTACAAGAGGAAACAGAGGGCCCGGCTCATTAGAGCTTACAATCTAAGAAGAAGGGTTCAGTGATACAAAAGGTAATAGCTGTGGGGGGGGGTGAGCTGATGGAGGAAATAAATGTCAGTTTACTAGGTAGAAGCAGGATAGACTTCTTTAAAGAGAAAGGTTTCCAGGGATCGTCTAAAGGTGGATAGATTAGGAGACAGCTGGACAGATTGGGGTAGAGAATTCCATAGGATGGGAGAAGCTCAGGAGAAGTCCTGGAGGACGTGCCATGACGGTGTGATCAAGGGGCCTCAAATTTAAATGAGTATAGTCTCTATAAGGAAAGCCTGTGATAGGATAAAGAAGGTAGCCATTGCTGAGCACTTTCTGTAAAAATGTTAATTGCCTGGCAGTCATAGAAAAGTGACGGCAGAAAAGAACCGAGTGGTCCATCGAGTCTGCCCATTTTTTGGTTTTTTTTTTTTGTTTTTTGGGGGTTTTTTTCACTAACTTTTTTTGTCTGAGTATAGATCTATGCTTGTCCCAAGGATGTTTGAAGCTGTTTACTGTTGACTGGTTCACTGCCTCTGCTGGAAGTTCATTCCAAGCATCAACTACTCTTTCAGTAAAATAATACTTTCTGAGATTAGTTTTAAACTTTCCTCCAGGTAGTTCAACGTCATGTCCCTGCGTTCTTAATTTTCTAGGGCCCTTTCTGAGTCATTGGCCCTAGAAAACTACTCCGATCTTAGGGCCCATCTTATTGCAGGTTATCTCAAAGCACACAAATGCATAAACTGTGGTGCATTGTAGTCCTGTTCATTTTGAATGGCAACCCAATGCACTTCTAGACTAGCATGCGATGCAGCAGCACTGCTAAAATACAATTAAAAATGTATTTTTTGTCATATTGTACTTTATTGTCTGTTATAGTTTGGTCCCTTCCACATGGGGTGGATTCCCACTGAAACCAGCAGGTGATTCACTCAGAGATCCCAGGCTGATTGGAGCAGGCTGGACGGATGACACATCCGTGTCTGTTTATGCATTGTGGACACGGACAGAGCCACTCTGATCTATGGGGGGCTGGAAGTAAACGGACACCTAATTACCCTCTGCTCCACCTAAATGGACGAGGACAGAGCTATCTTCCTTTTTTTTTTCCTATGGATTGGGTTAGACCCGTAGGTAGGCGTATGTAAATAGACACAAGTCTGTTTACACCTGCCTGTCCATAGGGATGAATGGACCTTCCAATTAGGTCCGCCTGAAAAACTGACAGTCGGAATGCTTGTGTGAATGGGGCCTTAGCCTTACAATGTAAGCAAAGGTTTATACAATATTGATCTTTCATCACAGAAGTTAAAGCAGAATTTTGTTTGCTTGTTACAAAGTTATCCTGTTAAGGATTGGCACCTTTGGGGAGCAGGGGGGGAGCGGGTACCCGAATTTGATAGGTACCCACTCCCACCTCTCTAAAGGTGATTGGAAGTGGAAGTTGTCCTCCCCCCTCTCTCCCCGTAGTCTTCTGGGACACATGACAGGTTCCAGACGACTACGGGGCCATTCACAAAGCGCAGCGCTTCTCGCACATGCACAGTGGGCACCCGGCTGTGAAGCCGCAGACTGTCACAGCCGGGTAACCACACTGAAGTTGTTGGCGCCAGGGAGAGAAGAGGGCTGGTGAAACCAGCGGTGGTGAGGACACCGCTGGACTGAGGGACAGGTAAGTATCTGTGTTTTAATAGGCAGCAGCTTCAGTTTTTTTTTCTTGTTTATTCAACTGGAACTCTGCTTTAAGGCAAATAGACTGCACTTTGCAAAGTGCAGTTGAACCCTGCAAGAGCAGTTGCTCCAAAGCTTAGTAAATGAGCAGAAGCTATGCTGACTTCCATCAGCCAAACATGTGCAAGCAAAAATGCTGTTTTTTGGGTATTATTCATGTGTTTGGTTATTCTTTTCAAATTGAAGCTTCACCTCGTTTACTAAGCTCTGGAGCAAAAACAATACATGTGGAAATATTTAAATGATTCTGAAGTCTAAAGGTTTTTTTCATCTTAATGCATTCTCTGTATTAAGGTAAATTTGGGAACCCTGGTGGTCTTATGCCTTCCCTGCTTTGCACCCAACCCTTTCCTGACCCCTCTCCCTCCTTCCTTTCCACCCCCTCCTCTTCCCCACATCCCCTCCCTCCTTTTTCTCTCCCCCTTCCCCCACTTTTTGTTTGGCGTTCCTTATTTGGTGACCAGATCTCCTGTACTGTATCTGTCCTCCTTTGTGTCTACCCCCCTCTGCGGGGACTTGTAATGGAAGACATGTAGAATATTGGACATCTTCTCATTGACCAATAAGGTGGTCACATTGTCCTTTACCGCTGCATACGAGACAGAGAGTTTCTTCCAGGCCTTAGCTATGGCTTGTTTAGCAACCAAAAAAAGGTAGGTTGCCAATTTCTGTTGGTATGAAAATAGACATGGAAGAGGGCAATGTTATAGGGCAAGTTTTGTTTGAATTGGTACCTGAAACAATGTGTATAGAAGGCCAAAAACTCTGGACCAGAATACCACCAAGCGAGGACACAACCACCATATATGAATAACATCCCAATGCTGGTCACAGCCTCTGAAGCATCTATCACTCTAAAACTGGTTTGCGTTTGCTATGCGGGACAGGACCCAGTACCAATGCAGGAGAACCTTGTAAGCTGCTTCCAGAGTAGTAGCATTGAAAGAGCATTTTGCTGTAGAGGACCAGACGTTACTCCAATAGTTGGGGTCAATAGTGATTGTCAAGTCTTGCTCCCAATGGGGTGTATATGAAACAGGTTTGTGAGCACCAACAGCATTCAAAGAAGAATAGATCACCAAAATGATACCCAGGGAGCCGGGAGAATGTAAGCAGGTTTGCTCAAAAGCTGTTTTTTGAAAGGGATATGTGGAGTTGCAACGTGATACAGTATGTATTTCAAATTTGTATTTAGTCATATGTCCAGAGTTCCACTACAAAGAGATCCTGGTGCCAGACCATTCATTTCAACAAAAATCTTCCAATAGGTTTATATGTGCCATAATGGATTTTATTCATGTTTTATTTGCCCGTAAAAGCTTCCTTTTTAAAATATCTGAGACCGCTCAGAGTTGTCACTCTAGTGATACTCAATGGCACCCTTTCTCAAAATTTTTTACCCCAGAGGAACACTTGAAATATATTTTAGGTTTTGAGGAATCCTTGCTAAAACCAATTCATTGGTGGGTCAGTGGTAAAATGCCCCTTACATTGGTGGCCAGTGGGAAGAATGCCCACCTTACAGTGGTTTAGAATGCCACCCTTACAGATCGCTAAAAAAGATCACTGGTGTCATGCAGATGGTTCTGCCAAGTGATTTTGGCCCTGAAACTACGTAGGCACCATCAAATAAAAGGTCAATCAGCTACAGCTCAAGGGACACCTATCAAGCTCTGGAGGAGCTGCTGTGTTCAACAGAACCCTGGCTGAAAATGGTCACTCTGTAGTATTCACCTTTGCTCCCCCCTGGCTGCTACATAAAAGGTTTTATAGGAAGGTGAAAAGAGGGTGGATGAGCTGGTCCATCACAGAACATAATTACACTCACCAGCGACTTTATTAGGTACACTTTGCTAATGACAAGAAAATATCCCCCACACCATTACACCACCACCAGCCTGAACATTTGATACAAGGCAAGAGGGATCCATGCTTTCATGTTGTTTACGCCAAATTCTGACCCTACCATCTGAATGTCGCAGCAACCAGCCTGCCCATTCTCCTCTGACCTCTGATATCAACAAGGTATTTTCATCCACACAACTGCCACTCTCACTGGACATTTTCTATTTTTCAGACCATTCTCTGTAAACCCTAGAGATGGTTGTGTGTGAAAATCCCAGCAGATCAGCAGTTTTTGAAATACTCAGACCAGCCCATCTGGCACCAACAACCATGCCATGTTAAAAGTCACTTAAATTCCCTTTCTTCCCCATTCTGATGCTCGGTATGAACTTCAGCAAGTTGTCTTCACCATTGATGCCTAAATGCATTGAGTTGCTGCCATGTGATTTGCAATTTGTGTTACAAGGCAATTGAACAGGTGTACATAATAAAGAGCCAGTGAGTGTAGATATTCCCAGAAGAGAAGAGGGCTATGACGAGCAAGGAGGGAGGGGGCTATACTAGGGAATTGATTGGTCAATTTGTCTAGCACGTACGCAGTGATTTTCATATATGGAAAATTTTTATTCAGTTACAGTGTGCAAGTAAATATTTAAAATACTTTAATTTTGAACCCCCCAAAAATCTTATTGTCCTCGTTGCCATGTAGCTCCAATACGTATTTGCATATGTAATTGTACCTGAACCAAATGGCATTGTTTTTGGATAGAATTACTGGATATTATAAATGCTCGCATGCAAATGGCCTTATTGATATCCTATGCGTTGACCCTTTTGGGTATACAAAAGTATGAGTAGAGACCTCATCATTATAAATTGCTAATTTCATACTTACTGTAATATGCTATGAAAAGAATGCATTACTGAAATTCACTCTTACCACCCAGTGCCTACATGGGAATTGATTGTTAATGTTTCTTTGTCTATGTATCTATAAGTTGACTTTTATGAACAGAAATTGTCCTAAAAAAATTGTCAAGATTTGGCTGTCTTGGATGAACCAGTAAAGTACCTGCGCATGATCCCCTGGTCATTTGGTGTCTCCTTACGTCTCTTTTCGTTTTCCTTTCCTACCTGGCTTTTTTTTCTTTTCCCCTCACCTTCCTTTTTTTCATCTACCTTCTTCCCTCTCTTCCCCATCTCACCTATTTTTTTTTCTCCCCATATCTTGGCTGCTGATTTGTTCAAAATAAACCACCCAGATTTGATCATTTACTCTTTGTAGTGCATTACGATGCCTGTTTTGTACTTCCACATCATTGCCATATTACTATTGTTTGATTGTATAGGTTACTTGTGCAATGTGCAAAAATTAAGAAATCCTTACTTCAGAAAAAGAGTTGAATTTTTTCTGTGTTTTACCTGCAATTTTTTAAATTGGTGGCAGGGTCTTGTTAAAAATGACATGTACAGTTCAATAGGCTGGTGGGCTGTCAGTTAGAATAATGGCAACTGATATTGATTTGTTTGCTTCACCTTACTTCAGTAGGCATGTAGTTACTTTTGTCAAAGTAATAATTTTCCTTCTTCTGTGTTGTGAAATTGTAATCATGAAAAAAAAAAGGGCTAAGGTGTATCGAAAAGAAACTTGTATTGTGATAATTGTATGTGAATAATACAAATAATGAAAGTGAGAGTAATTCTTGTTTTAATTTCACACGTTTGTCCCAACTCCTATAACGTTTCCAAATTATCACTTTTTCTGGACAATTTGAACTGCATGTTATATGGAGGAAAAAAATCAAAGGATTACAAAATACTAATACTACAATAAACTACATACAGTTATCTGAGTACAATATTGCATCCTTTTATATGAATACTGTTGTGGGAATCACATGTACAGACATTTGATATTGCCATGGAGCAATATCAACACAGCTCAGTTTCACTGTAAAGCAGGCTTGTCCATCCAGCAGCCCACGGGCCTTGTGCGGTCCAAGACAGCTATGAATGCGGCCCAACACAAAATCATAAACTTACTTAAAAATACTGATATTTTTTTGAGGGGAATTTTTTCGTAAAAATGCACTTGGCGAACACATACAGCCAAAGAAAAATTTTACTGGACTTTTATAAATTTTTTTCTTCCCAGAGAAAAATCTCCCACTCTTCACAATCACTCCTTATTCATGTTATGAATTTCAGCAGCGCCTATGTTTATAAGCAACTATTTTCAAAGATGAAGCAGATGAAGGGCAAAATTAGAACCAAAATATCTGTTGAGCATCTTGCAGATTCATTGAGAATCGCTACTACATCTATTAAACCAGATAAAAACAGTGTCAAATATCGCACTAGATTTATGTTTCCCTCTTTTATTTTTAAAATAAAAAATATTACAAAAAAATTGTATTTTATTACTCAGACAGGTAAATTCTCTATATCAGAGATCATTAACTTGTGATTTGCCCGACTTTTTCTGCTCATTACCTATTATTATTGTTAGTGTATTTTATTTGACGCCCAAGACAATTCCTCTTCTTCCAATGTGGCCCAGGAAAGTCAAAAGGTTGGACACCCCTGCTTTAAAAAGTCAGCTAGCACATGAATTATGTACTTTAGTTTTGGGTGGATGCAATTTGGTGGAACCATTCTTCAGTTTTTGTTTATGTCTGGAGGAGTTTGGCTCCCAAATTTACTAGGTCCATTGTCCTCCTTCAGGCATTGCAAGGAGGTTTCCTATTTGTTTTCTGTTCAGGAAAATGAATCGAGAAATTCTGACAAGTACAAAAAGAGGAGACTCTAGCCCCCAAGATGTAAAATGTTTAGCCACCAAAGTTATCAGTTTTTAAGAAACAGACCTTTTAATTTACAAAAACAAGGATAGTATCATTTCAGTTGAATAATATATTCCAGTGTGCCTATTTTTCTGTAAAAAATAATACAACAAAATAATTTTGTTACCATTGGCTTACATTTGTATTCATTCTTTCTATGTAAAAATACATTTTCTTTCTTTGTAAAATACAAAATATTTTTTATTTCTCTTTTTTAAGACTTTACTATTCCTCTGAAAGGACGATAGATTTAAAAATCCCAAAAGCTTTAAAACGTCCCACACAACTGTAAAGTGAAACAGGGCATCAGACAGATTAAATAGTATTCATGTAAATACACAATATATCACATTTAAATGATGTGTGGAGTTAGATGAGCAGTGACATGAATAAACTCCAACCACGTCTGGGACAATCAGTGTTTATTACTAAATAAAAGTATAAATATCTGGGTTTTTCGATATTTTAAGGGAACCCTGCAGGACTTTTTGATGGGTGTGAGGAATCTGATCAGTAGCTGGAGGCTCAGAAGAGATAGGTCCTTGTATCAGGTCAGTGTGGCAAAACATTTTTTTTCTGACATTTAAATAAAAAAACATATTTGTAGCTGTTTATACATGCACCATCAGCTAAGCTGTCAAAGAATGCATTCTTAAAAAAAACCCAAAAAAACCCAATCTTTATAATGAATGCGTTTTTTATGCAGTTTAAATAATATCATAAACATTTTTAAAATATAAACTAAGTATAAAAAGATAATTTTTTGTGTTTTGCAAGGTATAGAACATATCTCATTTTACATGAAAAGATAAGAAGATTTTATGGTTAATAAAGATTTTAGTTACAGCTAAAAATTAGATTTTAATCTGTAAAAAAAAAAAAAAAAAAATTATATTGAAAAAGATCACAGGAACTCAGAGAATGTGGTTACCTTGGAAACACTAAAATGTTAAATGCAAATTAAAAACAGGAAGCCAAATCCAGGAATTGAACAGGAAACTCCAAATTCTAACTTTGTCGCAAGAATATTTTAAAATAAAACAATATACCCTCGAGTCCTTACCTGAATCGTTTTTCCTGTGAGCAGTACTGTAAAGGATTGCATTTTTTGGAGTTTTAAAATGACTTTCATTTTGGTCATTTAGAAACTATGACTTCTGACTGCTTTGTGAATTTTGGGGTCTCAGCCCACCCCCTACTCTGCCTCTTTCGTTTTACCTGTATTATCTTGTGTGAAATTCCCATAACCTGTAATTGTGCAGTACGTTCTTTCAGAGCCGTGATTTTCTCCAACTTTTTGAATTTTATGTATTTCTTACTGGATCCGGCGCTGAATCACACCCAGGTCTTTTTTTTTTTTTCTTTTTTTTTTTTCTACAAATGCCGTTTTTTTTTTATTGTCTTTGAGACATTCATCTCCTGCAGGAAATCATTTTATTTAGAACATCTCAAGCTATTTTGCATTCAAGATCACTTTAGCCTGGGTCACACTGCTTCGACTTATCATGCAGCTTGCAACACACAAAGTCGCTTGACAATTCGAAACACTTCAATGGGTGCCATCTTTATCAATGAGGCTCAAGTCACAGCGACAACAAAAAGATTTGTGCACTACTTTTCCTCTACTTTGGTGCTACTTGAGTGCCATAGACTGCAATGCTGAATCACAAGTGATTAACTTTACAAAATAAGTGTCAGGACAAAGGCAAATGGCAATGGTAGATATCGTTGCGTTTTTAGTTTTTCTTTTTTACACATTTTATGATGCACTGTTTAACTTTTGATTTAAGAACATATTGTGAGACTAAAGGTTTGTTGCATCCTGACACAGGACATCTTGTGAAAACCTGTTTTTTGGATAGGAGTATGGAATTGTCGGAGCTTATTTCCAATTGGCGACATTTCTCCTCACTCCCTCTCTTGATGATACAAGTCCTGACTTGATCACAATGGATGTAAAAAGGAGTTTTCCTTCTATCAGTGGTCTTGCTCACTTGAACATTGTGTCCCCTAGACTTGTGGGGGATGCACTGCACATGCATCAATTAATAAGCTGTAAAAAAATATATTTTGTTTTTAAACTTATTGTTTGGCATGGAACTAAAGATCCCTATCAGAAGAGTGCTTTAACCACAAAGTTCCTATTAGAGTCAGTTTGTGAAGTTATTTTAAAGCCGATCCCAATTAAATTAATACAACATATTAAAGTGATTCTAAAGGTTTTAACTTTAAAAAAAAACAAGCATGTTATACTTACCTGCTCTGTGCAATGGTTTTACACAGTGCAACCCTGATCCTCTTCTTGTTGGGTTCCCTGCTGGCGGACCTGGCTCCTCCCCGCTGTGGAGTACCCCAAGCTTCTTACTAGGGGGGCACTTGAGCAGGCTCACTCCAGAGCCGTGCTCCTGTGAATGTGGATTGTCCATTCACACACAGAGCACAGCTCAGCCCGCCCCCTCTTCTCTCCTCATTGGCTCACTGGCTTTGTTAGCCAATGACTCCTGCTGCTGTGTGGGACATTGAGAGAGAGAGAGAGTCGACTCTCATGCACATCGCTGGATTGAGAAGGGGCTCATATACAAATAAGGGAGAACTGAGGTGGGAGCGGTAACCAGAAGGTTTTTGACTTCAATGCATAGGATGCATTAAGGCAAAAAAAAAAACCTGCCTTTCGAACCACTTTAAAGCCCATTAAAAGACAAAATAAAAAAAAACTATCTGCTGCAATAACCCCTTCAATGTGGAGCTGTCCTCCACAAAACTGCTTTTATGACACTAGATATCCTCATTTTTCTGGGATGAATGATGGCAACCATTTTTCAGCCAGCCTGTCTGTTCCTCTGCTTTCTCCTGCTATCAGCGTTCTTCTTGTCAGCACATGAACTAATTGTGCAACTTCTTTCTCTCCCGATGTCTGCTATACAGGATCTGCATGAGGCTGAGATCTATTCAAATTCAGGTATTTACACTGCTTGCATCTAAAAAATGCATTTAAAGGAGAAGTATGGCCAAGCTGTTTTGGTCATAGTTCTCTTGTGGGTCACGGGGCAATAAATCTGCACTGCTAAGACAGGTAGGTAAATGCTTCTTCTTGCACAGAGGAGGATCTGTGACTAGGGACCACTGTGAGGTCTGACTTCAGTCTATTATACTGGAAACTTCACAGTTTAGTTTTCCTTTAAGTGATATTAAAGGCATTTTTTAAAAATAATAAACACATCATACTTACCTGCTCTGTGTAATGGTTTTGCACAGAGCAACCCCAATCCTCCTCTTCTCGGGTCCCCCGCTGGAGCTCCTGGCCTCTCCCTCCTGCCGAGTGCCCCCCATAGCAAGCAGCTTGCTATGGGGGGCACCCAAGCAGGCTTGCTCCTGAGCCACTGCTCTACATGTCCATTTGCAGCGCAGCTCGTCCCTTGTTGGCTCACTGGCTGTGATTGACAGTAGCAGTCAATGAGGAGGGAGAGTCCCAAGAGAGCTTCTGCTCTCATGCACATCGCTGGATCAAGAGGGGGCTCAGGTAAGTACAAGGAGGGGGGGGCAGCTATACACGGAAGGTTTTTAAAAAACCTTTAGCCTTTACAACCGCTTTAACTGTATCCATAATGAGGCCCGCTCCCACCCCAGACCTCCTGCTGCATGGGCTGCTATGGCCATTGTTACACAACTGAATAAGGGAATATATAATCGGAAAAAAAGGAAGTAAAAGGCCTCCTTCTGACATTTTTCTAAAAGTAGTGTGTGTGGTTTTTTTTTTTTAGAAAACCTAATCCCCCAGAGATATCAAGTTTAGCAATCACATGTTAATTTGATGACAAGAAAATGTATTATTGTCCATAGCGCCAGCCTGCTTTTTCACTTTAAGTAGAAAGTTGAGAACTGATCAGCTGCTATGGTCAGCAATACATGTTTTTGTTACACGAAAGCCGCAGGGTTTTCTTTAACCCATAATGTGGATCTGTCATTAAAAGTCTTGTTTGAGGCCATAGGACACATATTAACTCTACCGAACATACAAGGGAAAAAAAAACGTGTTTGCCATGAATGTAAATATGCTGCTCTGGGCTCCATTATGTTCATTTAGCCAGCCATACACTATAGATTTACAGTATTTTGTTCAGAGGGTGGGATGAACGAAAGAAATCATCACATTTCTCCATCCAGGCTAACAGTGCGATTAGACAAATGGTCTCCGGCTGTCAGAATACCCAACTATGGCTGTATCTGATTGGACGAAGGTGCTGTTTGGCAGACAATTTTTCAACATATTCCTTTAACAAAAGCTGATCAGACAATTGACTTTTGTCAAATGGATTGTTGCCAACAAGCCCATATGCTGCCCGAATTGTGTGCCAAAATTTGAGCTGTGCATGGCCAACTTTGCAATCTAAACAAAGACGGTAGGGTTTTTGGCTACCAGGTATATGTTGGAGTGGATGTTTGACATAGAATTTGTTTTCTTAATCAGACCTTATTAGTGAGATAAGAGAATCAGTAGGAAACATAGCCGGCGTGTTTAATAACCAAGCATGGCTGCCAAGGCTGACCTTTTCACTTATACATGTAAACTAGTGGTTCCCAACCTGGGGTACAAAATATTTTTTGCAATGGTGGAAAAATGCTGTGGCATTCGGGAGTTGGGGAGTCTGTGTGACGGGAGTCACTTTGGGTGGGGGGCCCATGGAACCCAGCTCACTTATCCCTCTTATGTGTAAATCACCCTGTGTATCCATTAGGGGTACAGGGTGATCTGTCCTAATATTTAGTGGGCTTTGTCTCAGACTGTGTAGACATGTTTAGGAGATAGATGGGGGGGGGGGGGGTGTTGATTGTTTAATGTTATGTGACTGCATCCCATTGTTCGATTGTTTGTCTGGCTTGGGAACAAACTATTATGGGATGTACTGTATGTGTTTATGTGTATTAGCTTAGTGGGGGGGGGGGTGTCTCCAGCAGCCCTCCCTCCTGATGGGACTGTCTGCTTTTGTGAAGTTTTGAATACCTGTGTGTCTCTTGTTACTAAATGTAGATTGCCCCGCCCTGTGTCATTACGCAGGGAGGGGGGACTGTCCCCTGAGTGTATATATCTTGTATCTGTGTTCAAATAAAGTAGTCTACCTCCTGGTTTACTTCAAGACTGGTATCGTCTAGTCTTGTATGGTCGGCTGTAGTGTCTGTTGTCGGTGTTCAGACGGGGAAGCGGTATTCTAACGGAAGTACTCAAGTGCAGTCTGGGGTCGGTTCCATTACAGGCTGCTTTTTTTTTTTAGTCCATAGAGTAAATGACTGTGGTAGGGGGTGAGTGTGTGGAAGGTTGCAGAGTAATCCCATGGACGCACTCCTCATTCAAGACTAGATGTTAATAGTAAAGGCTTGTGCACTGCTACACCCCAAATGCAATAAAGGAAGGAGGAGATTGCTGCACTCACTGATCAAGTGTGCTATCACTTAAATTAAATAATTCAACAAAAATGTGAAGCGCATCAGAGTTTTGTTTAATTAAGACTAGATGTTGCCTCCCATAATCTAGTGTGGAGAGGAAGTGGCATAGGACAGCTACTGTGAGTGCTGAGAGCTGGACCTGTCCTAAGTGAGTCCTGAGCCGCACCACAACCCAACCCAATAGTTGCACTGGACACCAGTCCACAAAGGTTTCTCCATCAGATGAGACCCACAGCTCTCTGCAGCATTAACACCATCCATTTCACTCTCCATGGACACTGAAAGCACTGATAGTCCTCCCTGAACTGCAACTTATATGTGAGCCACCAGACTGTACCCTTGATCCATCTGCATCCTTAATGGAACAAACACCCATCAAAGAGGGAGGCCATGTGACAAGCTGTGACCAATCACAGCTCACATAGTAGTTCTCAATGGCTGCAAGAATGCAGCCAGAGAGAAGGAGAAATTATTGCTTTTACAGCCTTTATGGGTGTAAAAGCAATCAGTGTAAAAAAAAAAAAAAAAAGATCTTCATCACCCCCCACAAGTAGTACAGTGTCACCATGGTGACACTGTACTGCTAGGGTGACAGTATGTAAAAAAACAAAAACAAATAATAATATAAAAAAAATAAAAATGTAAAAAAAAAATGTTTAAAAATGATACGTTTTGATTATAAACTAATTTGGGTTATTTTTTTTAGAAAAAAGATAACTGAATATATTTTTTCCAAGATTTATGATGACATATTATTTATTTGCAAACGTTTATAAGAAAAACACTTTTTTAAAAATTTTTTGGACTTTTTCATTTATATAGCAAACAAAATAAAAATCCTAGTGGTGAATAAATGCCACCATAAGAAAGCTTTATCTGTTTCAAACAAATGCTAAAAAAATTCATATGGGCATAGTGTTGCATGACCGCGCAATTGTCATTCAAAGTGTGATAGCGATGACAGCTGAAAATTGGACTGGACAGGAAGGGGGTAAAAGTGTCCGGACTGGAAGTGGTTAAACCATAATACAACCCCCAACCCATGATCCGAACACTTCTCAGACCCATACCCCTTCTCTTTAGCACTGGCCAAACTCCTTCAGCAGAATACGTATGCGTTGATGACCTCAGCCCATTTGGCAAGAGGACCATGGTAAGATACCATTTTTATCCCACCTTATAAATGATTAAAAAGTAACCAATCCTATAAAACATACTATGTATTTTCATGGCATATAGTCATACATTCCAATGCTTCTCAGGTTATTAGTTAATGTTGTCATATGATCCTTTGTGAGTTATTCATTAATCTCCTGGGTTGTATTATGCAGTACCCTTTATATAAGTCAGTGTGCTCATCAATATACATGGGTAAGGTGTTCTAGCGGATCACTGTTCCATGTCATCTTCGGTTGGGTGGGATGTTTTTGGGGTTGTGGCAATTAATTATTAGATTTCTCTGCTAGCTATAAAACCATCAAAAGATTTTATTTATGTCTCTGTAAACAGAAATATATTCTATAAATTGGAATTGGAGAATTTTACTTCCTCCAATAAAAAAAATTACATAGGAAAAAAAACAAAGAATGTTCAGCCAGGAATTTTTATAATTGCCATTAAAAGTAAGGAGGATTTTTTTTTAACTCCCACAATAGGCAGTCTTAACATTAATTCCCGGCATCTGTAAGATGTGAGAATTATACTCTGCATGGCTGTCGGTGAACACATAAAAAATTAATAGTGAGTAGTGACAGGATTTACGGCAGAAGAGCCATACAGTCTCTTCCGCCTTAATAACCTACCTGCTAGCAATTTTTGAAAAGTTAACTAAATTTCAGCTGTAAAGGGAACTTGGCCTTTGTCCAAGAAGGCCAATGCTACGTACAGGTTTGATTTAATGCTTCCTAATGCAGGTGTTTATACTCCTATTTCTTTTGTTACCACGCTGCTCCATTGAGTTGGTAGGAGGGATGAAAAATACTCAATACTTCTGGGTATGGGGGAGCATGAGACTCACTTCCCTTCCTCCCATGTAACAGCAATGGTACTTAGCAAATGGTTACTCCTGCATCCAGCACTTGCACATGGGAGTGGAGAGGTGAAGCTCTGTTGACGTCCATCTTCCAATCATATGCAAGCAAAAATGCTGTTTGGTTTTTTTTGTGATTGGGTATTTTTTGCAAAGTGAAGCTTCATTTCGTTGACTAAGCTCTGGAGCAAATGCTCTTGCACTGTGCAATTACACTTGCAAAGTGCACAGTCTATTTGCCTTTAGTAAATCAACCCCATTGTGGTTTTAATTTTTAACAGTTAAAACCCCATTGTGTTTTGCAATGCATTTTGATGTTTTTGCATGCGTTTTATATGTTGGTACCTAAAAGAATTTAAAAAAAATTGATGTTTGTATAGAACTTTGAGATAAAGGTTGTATATAGTTCTTTCCAGTTGCGGAATTACCAGGGTCACAAAGGCCGCACTACCAACCGGGCCCTGGCATTCCGCCACTGTGGGGGCCCCAAGACCCACCGCAGAAAATGTGAAAGGGTCCCTCCACCCTCCTTTATCCTGTGTCTTCATGCCTGTGCTGTCCTTTGCTTAGTTCTCTTGGTACCTCCTCCCTTCCTGATGATGCATTCCGGAGTGCTGCCCTTGTGTCCAGTGTCTGGGACCCCCTCCTCTGCTGATCCCCCACCCCACTGTTTAACTGGAACTGTCTCAGTGCTGCGGTGTCTCTTCCCTACCATTTTTCTGTCCTCATCCTCAGCTGGTCCAGGTGACCAGGCCCCCAGAAGGCTGGGCTTCTGCTACTTTTCCTTTGGTACCTGCGAATCTGTGTAGCCAACTATGTGTGGGGTTACCTAAGCATCAAAGAGGTGAGAGAAAAAGAGTGCACAAGGGGCCCCAGTGAGAAAGAGAGCAAGGGGCCAGGTGCCACACTGAGAGAGAGGGGCCACACTGAGAGAGACAAGCCCCACTGAGTGGGAGACAGAGGAACCAGAGGCTACACTGAGAGAGAGGAGCCCTACAGAGAGAGAGGAACCAGGGGCCTTACTGAGAGAGGGGCAAGGGGCCACACTGAGAGGGACCCCACTGACAGAGAGTAGGGCCATGGGCCACATTGAGAGAGAGGGGCACCACTGAGAAAAAGAGGTGCCCCAGTAGTGGCAGAGCTACCAGGGTCACAGAGGTCGCATTTGCAACTGGGGCCTAGCATTCCACCACCGCTTGGGGTCCCCAAGACGGCAGGAAGGGGGCCCGCTGCAGAACATGTGAAAGCAGCACTGTAATAAAAGGCCCTGCAATGGGAGTAAAGGACCCCGGGATCTGGAGGAAGGGCCCTAGACTCGGAGGGAAAGGCCCCGGGACCGTTGGTAAGGGCCCCAGGACAGGGGTCAGGGGGGCCCTTAATGCTTTCCTGCACCAAGGCTCTGAAGGTTCTAGTTACGGCTCTGGTTCTTTCACTGATTTTTAAATGAACATGTTGAAGAGATCTTCATGATGTATATCATTTTGTGAATATGTGTTAGTGCTCATGCACTTGATTAGAGCCGTGCCAATTACGGCCAATTAGTTGATTTACTAATCAATCCTGTTTGTTCAGAAGAAAACACATTCCCATACATTATATACATTAAAACCACAGTTTTTGAAACGTAAAAAGTCGGAATGGTCCTAAAAAAAAAATAACTGTGCAATCCAGTAGGAAGGAGGTTAACACTTTGGTTTTAGCCTTATTATTATTATTATTATTATTATACAGGATTTATATAGCACCAACAGTTAGCTCAGTGCTTTACAATATAACGGGAGACAATACAGCAACAATCCAGTTGAATACAAGAGGGATAGGAGGGCCTGATCCTGGGAGCTTAGCCTTGTATAACTGGGCAGATATTCAGAGCTTCACAAATTCACCCAATTTAGGGTGAAGTTGGCCTTTAAGAAACTGTATTCCATTTTCAGTTCCACTAAACAAGTACTGTATGTAGCATGGCCTTGCATTAATAGATCAGACTGGTTTTGCTATTTTTATGAGTTGTACCCATTCATTTGGGCACTCAGGAGTAAAAATATACATCCAAGAATTTACCAGTAATTTGATATTTGTAAGCTGTTATAAGCGACAGGGTGGCTTCATGGTATATTCTGAGACATGGAAAGAATGATCACTATATCCTGTTGTGGTTTGTGTATTAAGCTGTGGTGAGGAGTCTAATAGCATGAATAGACGAGGGGCTTTTCACATGATGAGCCTGTTTGCGGAGAAGATTATGCCAATACTATTTTTTTTTTCAGTTCAAATAAGGCAATTCAGATGGCAGTGACTTTGCAGAATATCCATACAATCAATTTATTTGGTCTGGGACTTTAAATGAGGCACAACACACGACCAACGAATAGTTCCCAACATTCATTTTTAATAAATGAATAAACTTCTCATTGGTTACAAAAGGAGGATAACCTGATAATCTGATTTGTAATAATTCCATATAATGCATTTCATACATAATTGGACATACAATTGATTATATACAATCCAGATGTTGATACATAATAACATTAAATTGCATCCAAAAACTTGCCGCGTTTCGTGACTCTTAGTTCACTTCTTCAGGAGCAGATGCATGTATAATATAAATCAGCTAAAAAGACATATGACAGTATTTCCAAATAGTGATCGCCGGGGGAGTCTCATCCGGGAGCTGTGGAAGTACGACTCCGTGAGAACCCAAGGGGACAAGCCAGAAGCAGATTCAAAGTGGGTGGGCAATCATGATCGCACCCAAAGTATTACATGAATCAAGAGCTGTATGTCAAAGTGTTGATTCTCAGTAGCCTCATGGAGCTCTAATTTCAATGATGTCTCCACCTTGTCCAATCAGACGCCTTCTTTTGAGAGAAATGTTTATTTATTTCAGGTACTTATATAGCACTGTCAATTTACGCAGTGCTTTACACACACACATATATATATTGAACATTCACATTGGTCCCTAACTCTCAAGGGGTGTACAATCTAAGGTCCCTAACTCACATTCATACATACACATACTAGGGCCAATTTAGACAGGAGCCAATTCACCTACCAGCATGTCTTTGGAGTGTGGAAGGAAACCGGAGCACCCAGAGGAAACCCACACAAGCACGGGGAGAACATGCAAACTCCATGCAGGAGGCACCATGGTCGGGAATTGAACCCATGACCCATTTACTGCAAAGCAGATGTGCTAACCACTAAGCCACTGTGCCGCCCCAATACAAGGTGTTCTGTTAATAGCAGTAGTGCCAAGCAATCAACCCAGGACCCAGAAGATTGTGGCTATCACTGTACTAGTGCTGACTACTACAGTGACTGTCAGCTTCCCCAGCAGCCATTCATTTATGATGCCAGAAAAAAGAGTGTTTGTAAAGTCAGGTACTGATGCTTTACGAGAAGTCAGGTACTGATGTTGGATGAGATGACTTGGCTCACAATCCATATTCTAATTAATTCCAAAGATTTTTCAGGTCAGGACTTCTTGAAGGTCACTTGAATTCCTTCATACCAACCTCATCAAATCATGTCCTTATGGAGCTGGCTTTGTGCCATACCTCTTGATTTTCTGAAATGATAAAAGGGCACCTTTTAGCATACAATATGTAGGCAAAGGACACATCCCTGCAATGGCCCGGTTACACAGAGCATTGGTTACACAGACCACAAAGCCCAGGATTTTCACCAATATGCGATATATCGTGGGCTAATCCACACAAGTGCTTTTTTGACCTCTATATTGGATTTGAAAAACAACAAATGCAGTAATATAGAGGTTGGATAAAAAGTTCTGGTAGTAAAATAATACAGTTTATAAAGAGACACATCAGATCCATAAGAGAGACAATATGTGAATATCCCATACAGAGTGACCAACTGTAGGGGCATATAGTAGGCTCCTATGTGCCACGTCCTATAACATTAAATATAATGATACAAGCACAAAAAAACAAAGGCCAATTGCAGACTTTAGAGGCACTGCAACAAAAACAATATTTAAAAAAAAAACCACTTTATTACAGCAATGTATACCATAAACATCAGTTACATACATATTGTTCCGCTGAAGAATACAAGACTCCTATATAGGGGGTAAGGTATTCTATGCTGGTTATAAAATTCTTCAAAATATATTTTCTTGTTAAAATTCTTGTTAAAATTAAAATTAATACACGTACCGTATCTCGGTAAAAATATCACAAGACATAAATCGGTATGGGTAATCGCATAGTAGTTACTCGACATGTTTCGCGATATTATCGCTTCTTCAGGAGTTACCTGAGATATCGGTAGCAAAGCAGAACATGTGTCAGGATAGATGATATTGTCACATGGATCTAAAACGTGTCAAGCAAGGCAGCAGGGGGGTACCATAAGGATGTAGCACCACTTGGCAGTCCCCATAGATTGTATATATGAAATCTAAAAAGAGTTATGTTCACGGCCAGCATTGCCCTGAACGTCTCCTGTAGTAGAGCCCACTAGGGGCATAGTTGGAATTCAAGCTGTCCTCATCTTGGGGACTTCCAAAAGATGTATTTGGGGCAATTAAGAGACAAGGCAAGGCAGGGTGCACAGGACAAAACTAAGAAGGACATGCTATTACACTCCTAGAGCATTGGCCTTATGATGTGTGAACAGAGCGCCCCAGCGCCGCCAGCCAGTTACGGCTAAGTAGGAGGAATTGGCAATAACAGGCCACTTTCTAGCAACAAGAACACCAAGGTGCCTCCAGCTAGCCAGGCCTGAGTGGGAGGAACAGCTGGTGCTAAGTGAGGACACTTCTGGCCTACGAGTAACAGAGGCTAGTGTTGCCAGCAGAGTGATGGTCTTCATAGGAACGTGTCTCTTGCTCCCAACAGGAATGTAATGTTTGGAGGAGGGAATGGTTGAAGTTTCCACAACTGCACTCAACAACCAGTGGTAACAGAAGTGTAAAGTTACACAGAAATGGTGCTGAGCGAGCACAGCGACTTAGCAAGTGTGATAACATTTGGACAGCTAGTGTAGATTTCTCTATAGAATTTTGGCAAATATTCAAGAGGCTAACGGGTTCATTTTTGCACAGGAATCACAGTCTGCGTAACGGTTTGGATAGAGCTTATGGTTGTGCAACAAAATGGTATCATGCTCTTAACAGTGAAGACCAAGCTATATGGGAGTCCGGATGACCCCATTACTGTATACTGTACATTTTTTCTTGATTTTGGGTGATGTTTAAGAGGTAGAATAGAAGAGGCCATGCACTTCACCCCTTCCCACTCTCTCCTACCCATTCAAGAATGCCCAAGGCCTAAGCAGACAATGGAGAAACTGCAAAATACTGATGGCTTTGCCTCCAAGCTCCCATCCTCAGCACATTTGCTACAGCCTTTGTTCTACCATTGCATCTTGACATCCACATATGAAATCTGGCTGATAATGACTGGCAATGGTTGCATCATTATTAGTCACCACCTGTGGCAACGAAAACTGTTGTTATGGGCCCTGGAGCAAGACCATGAGTCACTGTTCCATACATTATTGGTGTCTGATCACTGAAACAAGTAAAACCGTTAAAGACGTCTTCCAGTTTCATTGAAAACATGACTTTGAGTCAGCTATCCTATGCAGTCGAAAACTACACTGAACTAAGTGAAACTGTTCATGTACGGCTCTCTGTGTACTGCCCCTCTGATGGCCGGAACATAGGCGAAAAGAGGCTGTGGGGACCAATCCTGAAGCTTGGCGGCAGCCTGGTAGAGCAGTGTATTACGTAAGATTTGTTTTAAGAGCGGAAGTTGGGGGATTTGTGCTGGGAGGGGGGATGGGGAAAAGGATTTGAGCAAGGAGGGGGTTGGGGGGAATTTGTGTTGGAAGAGGGAAGGAGGGATTTGTGCTAGGTGGAATCTGACGGGAGGGGATTTGTGCTCGGAGGGGGAATTTGGGAGGTGGCAGGTGGTAAGATTTGTTCTAGGAGGAGAAATTTGGGAGGATTTGTGCCGGGGGATGGGGAAAGAGGATTTATGCTAGAAGGGGGAATTTGGGGGGTTGCTTGAAGGGGTGATTTGGGGAGAGGAGGGGGATTTGTGCTAGGAGGAGAAATTTAGGGGGGATTTGTTTTGGCACGGGGATTTGGAGGGGCATTCGTACTAGTAGGTATGGGGGGATTTGAGCTAGGAGGGACGATTTAGGGAGAGGATTTGAACACATAATGTTCATACATCTTTGGGGGGGGGGCAGTTTAGCATTTTCGCCTTGGGCGCTAGATGACTTTGTCCCGGCATTAGATGGGAGATCTGCAGAGACAGGGTCTGGGTGGGACCAACCTGTAAAGTAGGCATGCTTTGGCATGCCCATACATAAAGTGGGTGGATGAAATCCAGACCATGGGCAAACAGTGGTTAAGGACCCAGGACTGTAATGTTGGTAAGTATACACATGTTTTTTAATTTTCCTCAGATGTGCACTTTACCTCTTGCTGACCGCATAATCATGAAAGGAATGGTGATCACATATGCACAAACATATATGTCCACAGCAGCAGGAGGTTGTGTACTTATAGCATGTTCACTGTGCACTCCCAGCACATTGACTGAGCTGTCACCGACCACCCTCAGTCAAGGCTTCTAATTGGGAGCCAGCTGGACAAGCTCTCAATCATGTGAGAGGCAATCACAGGGGTCAAATGATACAGAGGCTAATGCAGGCCATAGATGGGTTGAAAATCGGCTGATTTTTCTGCCGCAAAAAAAAAGAAATTGGCCGATTTTTGGATCGTTAGTGGGTTAATAGGTCGGCCATTTTTCGGGATTTTGGCACATTTTTTTATTGGTAAAGTTGGAAAAAAATCGTCCGATTTTGCCGATCGGCCGATTTTCGCGGCAATGATGGGCAAATCGTCCGATCTTTTTACCCATAAAAAATCTGCGCATGAGCCATGACCTATAAGAAGAAGAAAAGAAGAAGAAATAGAAGAAAAAGAAGAAATAGAAGAAGTAGAAATAGAAGAAGGAGAAGAAGAAATAGAAGAAGAAAAAGAAGAATAAAAAGAAATAGAAGAAGAAAAAGAAGAAGAAAAAGCAATAGAAGAAGAAATAGAAGAAGAAGAAGAAATAGAAAAACAAGTAAAGGAGAAGAAATAGAAGAAGAATAAAAAGAAGAAATAGAAAAAGAAGAAATAGAAGAAGAAATGGAAGAAATAAAAGAAGTAGAAGAAGAAGAAATAGGACAATAAGAATAGAAGAAGAGGAAAAAGAAGAAATAGAAGGAGAAATAGAAGCAGAAGAAGAAAAATAGAAAAGGAAATAGAAGAGAAGAAATAGAAGAAGAAATAGAAGAAAATAAGAAATAGAAGAAGGAGAAAAAGAAGAAGAAATAGAAGAAGAAAAAGAATACGAATTCCAGTCCGCTATTATATTTGACATGAAAAAGTCTTGCGGTTACAACAATGTATCTATTTGTATCCTAATAAAAACATATTGAACGACCCATTTTTTATTTTTTTCTTAAAAAAACGTCCGGTTTTCGACCCATCTATGGCCTGCATAAGCCACCTTCTCGGCATTAAAGCCCAGGTCCATTGGTAGAGGTTAGGGTATTTCTAGCCAAAACATTTTTGGATAGACTAGGACATGTTGGTTTTTGTTTTGTTTTTTCCTACCATGTGTCCCACTCAAAAGATTTTCCTTCGCTTCCTTTCCTGTAAACACAGCTGAAAGTGTGAAGAAATCTTTCCAAAGTGAGCTGAGTCCCCTCTTAGTTGTCACTGGAACAAGTGCCCCCATTGGAAGATTATTCTACTCTGTTATTATGTTACAACTTTGCATTTTTCCTCCCCTTCAGTCCTGGTCGCAACAGTCAACAAAGAGAATGAATCTTTCAATCTTCCTAATAGGAACATGGACATCAATAAAAACCTGACAGGAGTTCTAATCCTTCAACACTCCACCCAAAACAAAAAAAAAGGATTTGAGATATACTATAAAATTAAATCAGGGTTCAACAAATCTCAGGCAAAAGGTTTCCATGGCAACTAGAAATTGCATCCTGGCAGCTGGGTTTAAACACTGCCTCCCACTGACTTCAGTGCAAAATCTCGTCCCATTGACTTCAATGCAAAATGCCCCCTATTGACTTCAATGCAAACATATCCCATTTACATCAATGAAAAATCGCATCCCATTGATTTCAAGGCAAAAATGGCCTCTATTGACTTCAATGCAAAATCGTGTCCCATTGACTTCAATAAAAAAAAACCCTCCCATTGACTTCAATGCAAAAATGCCTCCCATTGACTTAAATATAAACACTCCTGTCAATAGCAATCCTACGTAAACACTTATCTCTGCATGTCACTCTACTCTATCACTTACAAGTCTGGATTGCACCACTACAAACTCGCACAGGTCCCTTTTCATAATAGCACTTCAAATACATAATAGCACTGCAACACATAATATCTAGCCTGTCATGCGAACCTGTGCATTTAAAAACGCATCACGTAAGGCTTGTTGCCTAAACATTGCCTTGCCCCGGCACTGACAACCCTTTCTATGCTAAAAAAAAAGCCTGGCTCCTAACTTTTTTAGCTGGCCCTTAGATTCAATGTAAATGTGTCAAGCCCTGGATTAGATGTTCTGATCCATTACACAAAACCAATTATGTCTGGTTCTCTTTAGTTCCATAGCAAGGACAATTGTCACCGTTGGGTGGATTGTACTTTCGGATTCTGCTGGAAAGTTCTCACTCTGGGGTTTAGTGGTCCCTGACTCTGGCGGTGGATGTGGTTTTGATACCACAGGTGAGGAAGTTTATCTCACGTTCGTTGTTACAGTAATCGATGTTACTGGGGGCAGCTGTTGCACAACTGACAAAATATCCCAGGTCTCGAGTGATTTCAGAATGAAAGTTTAAACCTGGTTCTGAAACTCAGGTTAATGAGCTAATCTGAGAGTCTTACTCAGAAGGAGACTTGCTATATCAGCAGATTTTACCGTAACAGTCGCTTCTACTTCTTTTTGTTATTGTTGTTTTTTGTTTTTTTTGTAATTAGGATGGAAGACTTATGGCAGGAATACACGGTAAGAAAATCGACCGATCAGTCATCCGATGACCAACGAAACAGTGTTTGTTGGTCGAAATCGAGGCCCACATTAACCAATCAAAAAGAATAGTTCATCGAGCAATCAATTTCATACGTAGTATTGACTTCGTACAACATACAAGTGGCAGTGATGCAGTGTGTGTGACCTTGTAGCCACACCCTCCCGCCCAGAACAAGCGTTCAACGCCCTGCCGGTCAGAACGATCATCATCTTCTGTTTCCGCTCATGCGTGATAGCGCTTGATAGGTTTTTTCAGACAACCTTCATACCACCACATAGAAAATTGGTCGTTCTCATGCGAAACGAAAACATTTTCCAATGTTGTTCAACCGTTTTTTTTTTCGTTCACAATATCGATATCAGTTATAACATCCTGCTCATCAACGAAGAGAAAATAGGTTGATCATTCGATCAACTAAATTTTTTGTACAATTTTCTTACCGTGTATTCCTGCCATTAAAGTGGCATTAAACAATTTCCCTATTCTCCAAAAATAATCCATACACATTATCAATTAACCGACAAAGAACAATGCTCTAATTAGTATCCTAAAAATAATCAGACATATAATAATGTGTAAACATCCCAATTCACATGTGTAATGAAAAGTAAAAAGAGTCCTCTCCATAAATCCAGTCCGTGCTGTTCACCATGTGATCCCTCACCAATCAGAATCACGCTCAGTAATAGTTGTTACATCGTTAAAAACAAACAAAAAGTCCAAAAGTCCATCCAGTTCAACCATTTAAAAAAAAAAAAAAAAGGTTATAATCCTATACCCAAAGTTGATCCAGAGGAAAGCAAAAAAAAAAACACCAGCAAAGCATGATCCAATTTGCTCCTGCAGGGGAAAAAATTATTCCCTGATCCCCCGAGAGGCAATCGGATATTCCCTGGATGATCAACTTTACCTATAAATGTTAGTATCCAGTTATATTCTGTGTATCCAAGAAAGAATTCAGGACTTTTTTAAAGCAATCCTCTGAGCTGGCCAGAACCAACTTTTGAGGGAGTCTATTCCACATTTTCACAGCTCTCACTGTGAAGAAACCTTTCTGTGTTTGGAGATTAAATTTTTTTTCCTCCAGACGTAAAGAGTGCCCCCTTGTCCTCTGTGATGACCTCAGGGTGAATAACTCTACACCGAGTTCACTATATGAACCACTGATGTATTTATACATCGATATCATATCCCCCCTTATGTATTATACAAGGAGATCATATCCCCCCTTATGTATTATACATGGAGATCATATCCCCCCCCTTATGTATTATACATGGAGATCATATCCCCCCCCTTATGTATTATACATGGTGATCATATCCCCCCTTATGTATTATACATGGAGATCATATCCCCCCTTATGTATTATGCATGGAGATCATATCCCCCCTTATGTATTATACATGGAGCTCATACCCCCCTTATGTATTATACATGGAGATCATATCCCCCCTTATGTATTATAAATCTTGATCATATCCCCCTTATGTATTATACATGGTGATCATATCCCCCTTATGTATTATACATGGTGATCATATCCCCCCTTATGTATTATACATGGAGATCATATCCCCCCTTATGTATTATACATGGTGATCATATCCCCCCTTATGTATTATACATGGAGATCATATCCCCCCTTATGTATTATACATGGAGATCATATCCCCCCTTATGTATTATACATGGAGATCATATCCCCCCTTATGTATTATACATGGAGATCAAATCCCCCCTTATGTATTATACATGGAGCTCATACCCCCCCTTATGTATTATACATAGAGATCATATCCCCCCTTATGTATTATACATCTTGATCATATCCCCCCGTATGTATTATACATGGTGATCATATCCCCCCTTATGTATTATACATGGAGATCATATCCCCCCTTATGTATTATACATGGTGATCATATCCCCCTGATGTATTATACATGGAGATCACATCCCCCCCTTATGTATTATACATGGAGATCACATCCCCCCCCCCTTATGTATTATACATGGTGATCATATCCCCCCATATCCCCCATTATGTATTATAAATGGAGATCATATCCCCCCTTATATATTATACATGGTGATCATATCCCCCCTTAATCTCCTCTTCCCAAGAGAGAATAAATTCAGTTCCTCTAATCTTTCCTCATAGCTGATCTCCTCCATGCCTCTTATCAGTTTGGTTGCCCTTCTCTGTACTTTCTCCAGTTCTCCCTTTTATGTAGGTCAAAATGAGCATGAAGTCATTAAAGAATATGTAAGCCCAACATTTCATATTCCTGATATGTGCCTGCTGTACAATGGACTTGTATGGCAAAGTATCCTGTTCTCTTTGTATTGCTTCCTTTGTGTGAAATCTCTGGTGTTCTAGCCAGTCCATCTGCTTTTCTATTAAAAACTTGACTACACTATGCTTGAAAGCACAGCGTGGTCAGTTCTCTAGCTATGCTGAGAACTCAGTGTGCTCCCAGTGATCAGTCTTGTCCTGACACTCCCATCCGCTGCACAGCCATTCACTGGAAGGTTCAGTGTCCTGGTGTTTCTCCTCCCCCAGCTCTCTATGCAGTTGAGAACAGAGGGAATATGATCACTTATAAAAAGGGGGAGAAAAAAGGTATTTAAAATGTTTTCTATATGTATACACAAATGTTTTGTCATTCATTTCTATTTTAATGAATGAGAGTAATGGAGGTGAGGTTTCACAAATACTTAAATCTGTAACCCAAAGGTTCACCTTCACCTCAGCATGTCAGGAGAACCAAGATGTCAGGAACCATCGCGACGCATGGGTCTACACATGCGTAGGTGTCTGCCGAGACGTATAGGTGGCAGGGCACTAGGACCCAGGCGCACCCGTCGTCTGGACAGTACTAGGCAGGCACTGGGACCCAGGCTACGCCTGTCAGGTGCAGGGCGGGCTATTTAAACTAGCCCTGCACAGACACTTGTTGCCGAATGGTCTTTGTATCCTGTTACCTGTGTGTGAGTACTTCTGATCTGGATTGTTTTGACCTTGTTGCCTTCTCCCGTCCTGAACCCTTGGCTTGCCTGACTCTGCTCCTGGATGTTCCCGTTTAGATCTGACCTCCTGGTATTGACCCTGCGTGTGACCCGACTATCCTTTGCCTACCGTTTTGTACCTTACCGATCCGCTAGTTACCGTCCCGGCCTGCATGACTCTGATTTAGCTCATCCATCCATCCACCCCGCAGGGATCACTAGGCTCCCTTACATCAGACTCCTAGCTCTCTGGAGCCCCTGTCAGACTCCTCTACCCCTGTTGGAGATACCTGGTAGTTGCGACCTGGTACCGGAGCGCTCCAAGTCCATCCCCACCATCAGGGGCCCTGGTGAACAAGTGCTCCGGTGCTTAGACTCCGCACTCTGGGGAGGCTCTACCGGGGGACTGATAGAGGTGCTGTCAGGCGGTCCATTACACAAGAATAGAACTACGGAGGTTCCTTCATATAGCAGAATACTATTTATTCATGTAAAACGCTTATTCTCGTAAAAAGTATTAAAAACAGCCAATCATGCACTCACATTTATAACAAGTACAACCAACATATCTCATTCATGGGCATCGCAATATGGCCTCCACAACCAGTGAAACAAAGCCTCAAGCCAACGGGGAATGTATATCCCTCTCTCCCATTCTATTAGTATGTAGAGCGCTAGCGGGGACCACAGTGCGCTATGTGTACTGTATGTAATGACGTCACTTCCGCTCCACGCGTTTTGGCGTTCCAGCTTTGTTAGGATTCCTGCTGAATCGGCTGAAATTCAAGTTGTGGGTGCCCCTGTTAGCGCCACCCAGCTATACAAAAGTCAATTGTTCAATCAAGTTTTGTAAAAAAAAAATCTGGGTGAAAATTGTCAAACAGCATCTGCATATAATCAGATGCAGGCACTGTTTGGGTATTCTGACAGCTGTGGGTGTTGGCTGCCAAAATGCAGTAGCCCACAGGGGAGATTCGTCCATCAGCACTGTTTAGCTTGGATGAAGGAAGGTGTTAGAGTTTGGCTAAAAAAAAAAAAAAAATCTATGCGTGTGTGGCCAGGTTAAGGGCTTGTCCACACCAGGTGAATTGAAATGCTTGAACAACGTTGATAAATGCAGGCTCAACGCATAGACATACACCGTGTTCCAAATTATTATGCAAATTCTATTTAAGTGTCACAAAGATGAAATATTTTGTTTTTCAGTTTAACTCATGGATGGCATTGTGTGTCAGGGCTCTTTTGATCACTGAAAACAATCTCGGACACCTGTGATAATTAGATTGGCCGGTGAGCCCAATTTAAGGAAAAACTACTAAAGGAGGGTGTTCCACATTATTAGCAGAGCACCATTTTCAAGCAATATGGGGAAGAAAAAGGATCTCTCTGCTGCCGAAAAGAGTGAAATAGTTCAATGCCTTGGACGAGGTATGAAAACATTAGATATTTCACGAAAACGTAAGCGTGATCATCGCACTATTAAGAGATTTGTGGCTGATTCAGAGCACAGACGGGTTCGTGCAGATAAAGGCACATTGAGGAAGATTTCTGCCAGATCCAGGCATCGGATCAAGAGAGCAGCTGCTAAAATCCCATTACATAGCAGCAAACAGATATTTGAAGCTGCTGGTGCCTCTGGAGTCCCACGGACATCAAGGGGTAGAGTCCTCCAGAGTCTTGCAACTGTACATAAACCTTCTATTCGGCCACCAATAACCAATGCTCACAAGCAGAAACGGCTGCATTGGGCAGAAAAATACATGAAGACTAATTTTCAAACAGTCCTGTTCACTGATGAGTGCCGTGCAACCCTGGATGGTCCAGATGGATGGAGTAGTGGATGGTTGGTGGACGGCCACCCTGTTCCAACAAGGCTGCGACGTCAGCAAGGCGGAGTCATGTTTTGGGTCGGAATCATGGGAACAGAGCTGGTCAGCCCCTTTAGGGGCCCCAAAGGTGTAAAGATGACCTCTGCAAAGTATGTGGAGTTTATGACTGACCACTTTCTTCCCTGGTACAGAAGGAAGAACTATGCTTTCTGTAATAAAATCATCTTCATGCATGACAATGCACCATCTCATGCTGCTAAGAATACCTCTGCATCAATGGCTGCTATGGGGATAAAAGGGGAGAAAGTCATGGTGTGGCCTCCATCCTCCCCTGACCTCAATCCTATTGAGAACCCTTGGAGCATCCTTAAGCAAAAGATCTATGAGGTTGGGAAGCAGTTTACATCCAAACAGCAGCTCTGGGAGGCTATTCTGACATCTTGCAAACAAATTCAAGCAGAAACTGTCCAAAAACTCACAAGTTCAATGGATGTAAGACTTGTGAAGCTGCTATCAAATAAGGGCTCCTATGTTACAATGTAACGTGACCTGTTAAAATGTTTAAAAAGTGAAAATGTTGTTAAAAGTTTGATTGAAATAGCTTTTGATTTCAGTAAATATGCTGCAAACACAACAAATGACAATTTTCAGTTCTTTACAACCTATAAAGTGTTTTGAAACTTCCTGTGCGGAATAATTTGGAACAGTGCATTGGAAGTGTTTTATGTTTAAAAAAAATCCTGTTATCATTAGGAGGTTTGTTCAATAAAATGTGAATTGTACTCTTAATAGTTGATAACGAGAATTATGCTGACTGTTATTTACATCAATTATTTAGGTAAATGAGAAAAATATCATTTGCATAATAATTTGGAACAGGGTGTATACAGAACAATTGTTCTCAGTGTGCCCTGTTCACACTATACATGTGCATTGCAAATGTAATATGGCTACATTTTTACACAGCGCAGTGCACAAAAACGTTTGTCAATGCAGTGTTGTGCATAAAGTTGAATGAAGTGTCATTTTGTGATATTTCAAAAAAACTTAAAAAAAAAAAAAGGAAAAGAACTCTGTGATGCGCTGTAAAGTTGCGCTTTCTACACAACACACACCAGCATTACTGCATTATATGAACTATTACTTGGGGTGCTGGTGTGAACGTGGCTGGTTGTTGGTGCCAAACGGGTTGGTCTGAGTATTTCAAAAACTGATCTACTGGGATTTTCACACACAACCATCTTTAGGGAAATTGAGACTCATCAGACCAGGCAACATTTTTCCAATCTTGTATTGTCCTATTTTGGTGAGCCTGTGCAAATTGTAGCCTTTGTTTCCTGTTCTTAGCTGACAAGTGTGGCATCCAATGTGGTTTTCTGCTGCTGTAGCCCATCTACTTCAAGGTTCGATGTGTTGTGCATTCAGAGATGGTATTCTTCTTACCTTGGTTGTAACGAGTGGTTATTTGAGTTACTGTTGCCTTTCTATCACCTCAAAACAGTCTGCCCATTCTCCTCTGACCTCAGACATCA
Source organism: Staurois parvus (assembly GCF_062004578.1). NCBI lineage: Eukaryota > Metazoa > Chordata > Amphibia > Anura > Ranidae > Staurois > Staurois parvus. The sequence continues at coordinate 5,678,276 of NW_028317988.1, forward strand.
ACAAGGAATTTCCGTCCACACAACTGCCGCTCACTGGATATTTTCTCTTTTTCAGACCATTTTCTGTAAACCTAGAGATGGTTGTGCATGAAAATCCCAGTAGATCAGCAGTTTTTGAAATACTCAGATCAGCCCATCTGGCACCAACAACCATGCCACGTTCAAAGTCACTTAAATCCCCTTTCTTCCCCATTCTGATGCTTGGTTTGAATGTTAGCAAATTGTCTTCACCACTTCTAGATGCCTAAATGCATTGAGTTGTTGCCAAGAAATTGAAGAGATGTACCTAATAAAGTGGCCGGAGAGTGTATATACTTATTCTGAATCCTATAGAGGTGATCACATGCACATACAAGCGGCAGTTCTAAGAATTCTATTTTATGCACAGTCATCAGCCAGATTCCAGCTGTCATTTTTCAGACCAGATTAGAATGTGGGTGGTGGCTTTTTCTTCCCTGCATGGTGTGAGCTCACTCTGTGTCGTTCATTGCCTGTTCTTCAGTGCTGTTCACACACTGATTTGGTCAAATTAATTTGCATTCTTATTTATTTATTTCAGGTTCTTATATAGCACCGTCAATGTACGCAGCACTTTACATATATATTGTACATTCACATCAGTCCCTAACCCTCAAGGAGTGTACAATCTAAGGTCTCTAACTTACATTCATACATACACATACTAGGGCCAATTTACCTACCAACATGTCTTTGGGGTGTGGGAGTAAGCCAGAGTACCTAGAGGAAACCCACACAGGCACAGGGAGAACATGCAAACTCCAGGCAGGTGGTGCTGTGGTTGCGATTTGAACCAACAACCCTAATACTGCCAGGCGGAAGTGCTAACCATTTAGTCACTTGTCCAGAACAGATAGCTTTCATTTTGACAAAAAGGATTGTCGATTGAACTGCTCATTGAGTATATTTGGCAAACAATCAGTCCTTTTAACTGTCAATTTTGTTACGTGTAATGCCGGACACAACATGATTGTTTACTTATTCGGCGAGATCTCTTCCTGTGACCCAAGAAAATAACCAGTTGATGATCCCTTCAGAGAGGAGATTTGCATAGATTCCAAATGTTCCTCATTTGTCGGACTGTCCCTATTTTGGAACCAAATCACTGTGTTCCTCTCTTCTAAGTTGCTCCTGTTTTTGGTCTCATTTATAAAACTTCAATAAAAAATCACTATATAACTACCAAGGTGTTTTAGCACAACCTCTAGATTACTGCATGTTATATTGAAAAGCCATTAGATTTCCGAGGTTGTAATACTGCGGGAGATGTTCTACACATTTGGTGGACATGCCCTATGTTCTTCTGGTTCTGGTCAAAGGTTCTTAAGCTACTCCATTCATTATTAACTTGTCCCTTCCCAAGAGACCCACGGCATGTTCTCCTACACTTAAAACCCTTGGGCCTGTCAAAACACCAAATTCAAATTAGCTAGCCACTATTGGCGGCTAAACAAACCATAGCAAAAGCCTGGAAACAGCAGTTCATATCCTTCACAGAAGTTCACCGCCGCCTTGATTTCTTTCTAATAAGTGAAAAACTGTCTCAGAGAATGCTAGACACCTACAAGAAATTCCTTAAAACATGGACTCCATGGATCCAACAAGCCCATCCCGAGCTACCAGTAGATGGCTTCACCTCATTATAGCCTTACAGACCCCATAACCCGGACTTGAGCTCTTTAGACGTTCTTTCTTCGATCCTTCCCTACTCTCTCCTTCCCCTCTCTTCTCGCGATTTTTATTTTCTGGCTTTTCCACAGGAATGTTTCATGAACCACGAGGTGCTCTGCACACCTCCCGTCTTGATTGCATACTTGTACATTTTAAATGACATAACCCTTTTATTAATGTTGGCTAATGTGCTACAGGTATGTAGCCCTTTCTTGGTTTTATAAGCTGATTTACTGACACAACATGGTTGATAATTCTGTTCTCTTGCAAGATACTTATAATGTAATTTATTATAGTTATACTTTGTATGTATATGACCGCTTTTGATTGCTACCCTTTGTTGTAATTTTTCGTTCATGCTCAAGACAGCATTTGAGTTTGTGTTTTGTATTTTTCAACATCAAAATATTCAATTAAAATCTATTGAAAGGAAAAGCCATTAAAAAGGAAATGTGGTGGTTAAAACAAGCACTTGTGGGTTTAAGAAATGTACTTTTTTACATATTTATGTCCTCTGCCTACATACATTCAACTACATGGTGTCCTTCTTTGTCAAATCAGAACATTGGGAAGTATGGAAGTTAGTTGTACAAGTTTGCAAATCTGTCCTAATACCTAAATATTGTTTCTCTGCTGTCCACATCATCTTCCTACTCCCCTCTGATCGCTCTTCCACCCCTCTCTGTTCCTATAAGGCCTCATGCACACAGGGCATTTTTGCTGGCACTTTTAGGGGCGTCAGGCGTTTTTAGACTAGACTTTTAGAAACGTTTAGTAGCAGTAGGGTTTACCAGCAGGAAAAAAAACCCAGGGTCAGTGAGTCCAGGAGCAGCAGCATTGCAGCAGAAAAAAAAGCTCAACGCATGCAAACGTTAGGCACGTTTAGTGCTTGAGCGTTAATTTCTGCTGCCAAGAGGAGCGTTTTTAAAACGTCCTGTGTTAATGAGACCTTAAGATGAATGCTTGCCCCAAATAATTTGTACTCATGGAAGAGCCTGCCTGAATTCCTGCTAGACCATCAATTTATGCCTATGGGTACTTTTACTTTATGGTCTGTGTCTGACTCTAGTGTGTGTCCTGTTCTTTTCTTATTAGATCTTTTAGATCTCAAAGAATCCATGCTAAGATTGGTCCATTGGGGTCATTAGCAAAATGCTCTTTACATTGGTGGTCAGTAGGAAGATTGGTCTCATTACAGTGGTGGTTAAAATGACACCCTTACAGTCAGCTAAAAAAGAATGATTGGTGTCACCCTACTGATCCAAGTGGCAATCGAACTGAAAATATGAAGGCACCAGGGCCGGGACAATTGATGGGCAGGAGGGGCAGCTGCCCCGGGTGCAGTGAAACAAGGGGGCAAAGAATAGTCACAGAGTGGTGCACCCATTCTACAGCATGTATCAACAGTGGCAGAGGGGGGCGCAATTCTGGATCCTTGTCCTGAGTGCTAGACGACCCTGTCTTAGTATTGGAAGACATCATTAGATAAGAACTCAGTTAGCTGCAGATCAAGGGACTTCTAGCAACCTGTGGAGGAACCCTGGTTTGAATGGCGGTGCTAATGGATTGTTCATACTAGGTGAAATAGGTGTGCTTTTCTTCATCCTACACGCACAATGCATGTACTTAACAAACTTTATTATTTTTAGTGGGGCATGTCCAGGCCAATATGTTACTTTCAGGTTCACACTTCTGCAATTTTGGTGCATTGACCTACTTTTACCTAGTCAAGTCAAGAGTAGAGTAGGCAAAACTAAAAGCAAAACTTTTTTCATTTTGGATAGCGTAAGGGAGAATTATAATCCCTGTCAAGTGATTTTGTCATCTGTGTCCCATTGGGGAGATTTCACTTCACTTCCTGTCCCATAGCCAAAATAGGGAGGGAATCCCTAGCTGTCGCAAGGGTCACCAGAACTAGTGTCCCCTTAGGAAGATTTCTCTTCTTTCTTTTCTGGTGACCATTCTAAATTTGGGGATTTTCTTTCATTAAAACAGGACAGATAGAATGAATGAATCTTACTAAGAGTGCACAGTAATAGGAACTTGACAGGTGTTCTAATCCCTCTCCACTCTATCCCAAACTATAGAAAAGTTTCCTTTAGCTATATTTTAAAGTGGTTCTAAAGGCTCAAGGGCTTTTACCTTCATGCATTCTATATATGAAGGTAAAAAACCTCCTCTGTGCAGCAGCCCCCATCCCAAGCCTTACCTGAGCCCCCTCCGATCCAGTGATGTTCACAATAGTTCTGGCTGTATGGGAACTCTCCCTGCTCATTAGCTGAGACAGCAGTGGGAGCCCATTGGCTCCTGCTTCTGTCAATCACAGGCAGTGAGTCAATGAGGAGAGAGTGGGGGGGGGGCATAAGCTGTGCCTTCATGTGTCCCCAGGGCAAGCATTTTTTTCTGGGGGCACTGCTCAAGGGGGAAGAGCCAGGGGCGCCAGCAGACGACCCGAAAAGAAGAGGATCGGGAAAGCTGTGTGCAAAACTACTGCACAGAGCAGGTAAGTATGACATGTTTGTTATTTTATAAACAAAAAAACCCCGAAGCTTTATAATCACTTTAAAATGGGTTCTTTTGTATCAAGTGATTTTAAAAATCGTAATTTTTTTTTTTAAATAACAAACATGTTATATTTACTTGCTCTGTGCAATGGTTTTGCACAGAGCAGCCCTGATCCTCCAAGCGTTTTGCCATGGGGGCACTCGAGCAGGCTTGCAACCGAGCAGTGCTCCTCTAAATAGACATTTGCCCCCCTGCCTGTCCCACCTCCCCCTGCTTTCTCCTCATTGGCTCACTGGCTGTGATTGACAGCAGCAGGTGCCAGTGAGTCAATGAGGAGAGAGAGATTCAGCAGAGCTTCTGCTTTCATGCACATCTCTGGCACAAGTTGGTGCTCAGGTAAGTATAAGGGGGGGCTGCATCCAGAAGGTTTTTTACCCTTATGCATAGAATACATTAAGGTAAAAAAAAAAACCTTCAAACTTTAGAACCACTTTAAACTGTAGTTTGTCATCTGTGTTTGGCTTTGGGCTCATGGTCCAGTTTCTAGTCCAGTGCATTTGGCACATTATGAATATACTTCCACCAATCATGTCCATTAGACATGATTGGTGGACATTAGACAAGCAGCTTGCATTGTATACACTGGTACATGACTGTATTAGCAAGTCCAGTGAATAACATATGAAGAAGACAATTTCCTATTAAGATGCTTTCTAGTGAGTTTAACAAAACCGTTAAACACAGAGAGAAGAGCTCATAGAGTCCAATGAGCCAAAAAGGCAGTTGGGGGGAAGAAACTTGGGCTACACCAAATATTGTCAATAAACCGAAACCCTGAATAATCCCGTACTGTCGACTTGCTGCCAGGTACTGTGTGACTTGGTAATTACTGTGCTTGCTATACAAGTACACTAGAACCCTCATTACTGGAGGAATCCTATACAGAACCCTTCTATCTTAGGTGTACCCCCATGTGCACACAACATACCCTTCCTAAGGACTTTGGTGTGTTTAAGTTCTAGCCTCCTACTTCACAGATCTTTGCTTATTACTAAATTGCAGGTTCGTTTTAAGTATCCCTGCAACAGCAATACTCAGTATTTCCATTTGGTTTGAACAGGATTTCATGAGGTAACCAGATCTCGCTGAAAAGATTATGTAAGTATGAACTAAACTGGAAAAGCTGGTCTGCCGATTGACACTGAGGAGTGAACTTCTCAAACCAAGACTGAGCACAACATAAAAACTGTGTAGGCAGAGGTTGCCTTCAGTGAATACCTTATGTCAGAATTATCATTAGATCTGCAAATACAAGTAAATCTCCACTTTTCTTGAATATCAAGCTTAGCCGATCACCCTTCCACCACCTTAACCCTTCTATTGGTCAGTGAGTTCACCCGTTGTATTAAAGGATCAATGGGGATACCATATACCAGGACAATCAGTAGATCTGTAGATACTGGCAAATCTCCATCTTTATGGTAAAGTCAAGCTTGGCCTGTCATCCTTCCACCTCCTGAACCCCTCTATTAGACAGTAAGACTACTCAATAGGTTAAAGTATTGGTATCCAAACTGCAGCCCTTTGCTTGCTTTTATCCAGCCCTTGGGGCACTATTCCTCCCACTGATGGAATGCACTATTACTCCTACTAACACCATCGATGGGGCACTATTTCTTTCACTGACACCAAAAGTGGGGCATATTTCCTTCCACTGAAACCAACAATGGGGTATGATTCCTCCCACTGACAGCAACGATAGGGCAGTTTTCCTCCTACTGACACAAAGGATGGGGCACTATTCCGTCAACTGACACCAACGATGAGGCACTATCTCTTCAACTGACACAAATGATGGGGCACTATTCCTCCCACTGACACCAATGATGAGGCACTATTCCCCTTCCTACTGACCGCAGGTGCTATGTAATTTTTGTACTCCCACTGACCACCAAGTCTGAAGCACTTTTTGCTCCCACTGATGTTGGGGCATTATCTACATTATTAGTACAAGGAATGGCCAGCAGCAATATTGTAATATTTGGAGCCCGACCATAATCTGTTTTTGTAAAATTGTTATACAACTATAAGAAACGATCAGGTCAGGGTTGCACCTTTACAATGATTTAAACATTTTTTTCTTAATAGGGAATTTGAATCAGTGAGACCTACCTGCTAAAGTTTTGTAATTTTGCCCAGCCAGTCCTGTTGCCATTGCAGTGCAATACACTAGAACCCTGCACTGCAGTTAAAGCGACAGATGTTTTTATATATGCATGGAGTTCAGCTCTCAAATGCCTTTGGGTTTGTGCATGAGTGATTCCGATTCTTATATTTTTATAGTAGAATTGCCAATGTATGTTCGTGCAAATACAGCATGAAATAGTACAAGCAAATGCAAAACCAAGGAGAGTGTTTTAAAACTGAAATCCAGGAAACCCAATAAATACATATAGTACATATATGGGAACTCTTTACCAAAGGATGTGTATTTCTGTCCATCCAGTATTGAGAGTCGCACTGCTTTGCCATACCACACAGCCCTATCTGGTAGGGCAGGAAACCTGACTTTTTTTTTTTTTACTACAGTTCATTAACACTAAAACTGACTGTACAAGAGTAGACGTTTGTTCAGAAATGTGATTTCAAATTTGATTTCGGTTTGATTTTCTAGTAGTTAATGCGTTCAAATTGACAATTGTTTTCAACCTTAGTGCCGAAAAAACTTGAAAGAGGATTGAAAATTTTTTATCAAACAAAATTCTAACAAAGAATGTGGTTTTGTGTGGGAAATGTCAATCATTTCAAAATCCATTAAAATCCATTAAAATTCAATTTTGAAGTACCTTTGAATGACATTTGTCAAGTCTCCATTGGCACCATCCAATGTACTGATGATTTTTTGTATGAATGCTCATATAGAACTCCTCCAGAGTATAGACAGTTCTACAGGTTTCTCCATTCCTCAGCCTATGCCTAGACTGTGAAAGGATTAGGGTGTATGCACATCTGCAAATGTACCGTTACTCGGATTAGATGCTGGAACCCAGCAAGAGTTCCCACAGTTAGCTGTGGGAGGCACCCCAATTGAAAGCAATGGGAGGCTCCTGGCTCCCTCAGGTAATTACACCCACTGCCATGTAATTACTCATGCAGCAATCACATGCGAGAAATCAGCCCTGGACACAAGAAGTTTACCCCCACTGACTCGCATGTGATCATTGCACGATGCAAATGGCCACAAATAGTTGTGGAAGCCGGCCGCTTCCCATGGCTTTCAATGGGGCTGCCTCCCTCAGCTAATATTAGGAGTAATGGTGCATTCACAGGTACGAAAAAAACCCTAATCCTTTCATTGTCTAGTCCAGTGGCCTCCAAAGTATAGCCCCAGGGGCCAGATGCGGCCCTTTGCCTGCCAATATCCAGCCCTTGGGACACTGTTGCTCCCACTGACACTGTAAATGAGCAGCAATGAAGCACTATTCATCCCACTGAAACCAATGATGGATTATTATTGCTTCTCTTAATACCAACAATGAAGCACTATTCCTCCCACTAATACCAATGATGTAGTATTGTTTACTCCCATTGACACCAAGGCATTTTCTACTCACACTGACAGACTGCCCCCCATGTCTGAAGAACAGTAAACTGGGCCTTTGTTTAGAATGTTTGGTGACCCCTGGTCTAGTCATAGGCTAGGAAATGGAGTAGACCTTTAAGGCTGGCCATACTCTGGTACAAAAAAAGTCATCCGTACATTCGATAATGCCAACACAGACTTGACAAATGTCATTCGCAGGCACTTCAGAATTGTATTGGCTTTCACATTGAAGGCGAATGATGAGAGCATCTCTCTGTCACTCTGCTCTCTCCTGTTATCAACATGCTGCCTGCACCGCAGCACAACTGATCGGGTCCTTGTGTTTCTTCTTCCTCCCCCAGTCTGAGCTCCGCTATACAGGGACTGATACCAAATCAAATGCAGGTACTTGCACTACTTGTATTAAAAATATATATTTTAAAATATATTAATCAAATCTGAGCTGCATTGATTTGTGACTTTTCTATCTCTCTGGATTCCAGCTTTAGACTATGATCATATCCTAGAACAATGATAGCCGGGACCTGACTTTCTCTGTTCAGGCCTCCATTTATCTGCCCCCTGCAGCCTCGGCCTTTTTTGCAGTGAAGTTTACATGCTTGGCTCTAGTGCAGACATTTTACTCTTCAGGCATTTAAGCAGCAACTTAGTTAAGTTAGACTTCAGAAGGTGTAACACGTGTCAGAAAATGACCGAGCAATAAATGTAGGTTATATTTCCTGAACACGCCTGACAGTACAGCTGGCCGCCTGCCAGTGTTATGATCTCTCGAAAGCAGAGATAAGCCGTCCGTTTCAGACACGTACATAGGTGTGGTGATATCAGTACTCCGTCCTTGGCTGTGTGCGGCCTACACCGAGCGACAGTCTGCTGTGATAGGAGAGGTGTGTGGATGAATCTGGGATCACTCCAGATTTGTATTGCAGAGGCTGGATTTTTAGGTAAACCAGAATACTTGTGTCTTAGATCTCAAAGTTCAAGAAGATCTTCAGCCCGGGTTCACACTGATGCGGTGCGGAATTCGCAGAGTTTTCTGTGCGAATTCCACACCGCATTAGAATCGCACCCCATTCATGCGAACCGCTGCGGGTGTGTATGTTAAGTTAACACCCCAAAACGCGGTGCGATGTGCAGAACCGGATTGCACTGGTGTGAATACCCATGCGATTCGATTCTAGTGCGGACCAAATAAAGGGTCCTGCTCGGTTTTGGTCCGGGTGCGGTGTGAATAGAGCTATACAAAATGTATGGCTCCAATTGCACTGCACACAAATCGCATGTGATTTGCACAGGAATGCGGTGCGGTTCCTGTGCAAATCACATGCGATATACCGCACCACATATATGTGAATCCAGGCTCAATATCAAAACCCTTAGATTTAAACACTCAAAAGTTAGAACACAGAACATTGAAAGATAAATGTGCAAAGTACTTACCTTGCACCCAGCTTCTCGACAATTCTTGTAGGCAGCGGTGATGTCCCGGGCCTCACAGCGGGATTATGGGGAAGGAGAGAATTCCAAATCTGCCGAGAAGACTCTTCAGCAATGTTCAGTAGGCCGTTCACCTAGCAGCCTAAAGTAGAACTGTTCCCTCATCAGAGTCTCTCTTACATCAGATTCCATAATTGCAGTCTCTCTTATATCAGATTCCCCCATCCGAGCCTCCATACATCAGATTCCCCCATCAGAGCCTCCATACATCAGATTCCCCCATCAGAGTCTCTCTTACATCAGATTCCATAATCGCAGTCTCTCTTATATCAGATTCCCCCATCAGAGCCTCCATGCATCAGATTCCCCCATCAGAGCCTCCATACATCAGATTCCCCCAGCAGAGCCTCCATACATCAGATTCCCCCATCAGAGTCTCCATACATCAGATTCCCCCATCAGAGTCTCCATACATCAGATTTCCCCATCAGAGCCTCCATACATCAGATTCCCCCATCAGAGTCTCTCTTACATCAGATTCCATAATCGCAGTCTCCCTTATATCAGATTCCCCCATCAGAGCCTCCATACATCAGATTCCCCCATCAGAGCCTCCATACATCAGATTCCCCCATCAGAGCCTCCATACATCAGATTCCCCCATCAGAGCCTCCATAAATCAGATTCCCCCATCAGAGCCTCCATACATTAGATTCCCCCATCAGAGCCTCCATACATCAGATTCCCCCATCAGAGCCTCCATACATCAGATTCCCCCATCAGAGCCTCCATACATCAGATTCCCCCATCAGAGCCTCCATACATCAGATCCCCCTTACATTAGATACCGCCATCACAGTCTCACTATACTTGTAGACTCACTCCATAGAGTCCGGCAGATAGGCGGCAGGAGCTGGGAGACTTGGGATGAGAGCCTGCTGCAGGGTAGGGCGCACATGTGACTGCAGGTTCTTGAGGATTCGGAGCAGCGAAATGGCTGGCTGACAGTGTGGACAGGAAAGGACAGCCGGGAGAGGAGGCTGTCACTTCTACACATAGAAGCTGTGTGTGCAAGTGACAGTAGTGAGCTGCGGGCAGGCAACACTGCGGTCTGGGGGAGACTCTCAGCACACACGGAACAGCGGGGAGAAATTCTGCACACTGACAGGTGGGAGTGGCTGGGATTTTTGCATTACCGGCTGTTAAGGATGCGGCGGCCCGCTCCTTAACAACCGATAATTAATTTGTTTACATTTCAGCTGTCATCTGGGGAATCCTGTTGACAGCTAAAAGAACCGAGCCAGAAGGTATTGGTCTTTAGTACCGGTATCAGTAAAACCCTAACATATAACCTTTTTTTTTTCGTTTCTACAAACAAGCAATAGTGATGCCGCCTTCACACTAGAATAGGATGCATATACAATCCCCATGATGTAATGTACCTTCGCTGGGCATGTACGTTCCTGGATCCCATTTCTATGAAGAGAACCTCCTGTTCTAGGAATTGGTCTCCTCTGGGAAATAAGCCACTTCAGAATAAATTAAGTAAGTGATTCATTGCCCTATAAACCAACTCATCTGTCTCCTACAGATCCCTCGCTGTTATTGATAAGGCACATTGATCGTGTGCATTAATCTTTTTCTGCTGCGCTGTCATGTCATCTATCTGGGCGCCTTTCCTGCTTTGACGTGTTCACCGACTGAATGTCCTGATTTTCCCACTCTTGTGAAATGCATATGCCGGCTGTACAGAAACCTCGTCATATTCATTTTCCAATGTGCCGTTTAGTCAACCATCCATAGATGGTGTGATATTACATTTCTCAACCCATTAACCTAATTAGACAACGGAGAGCTGATGTTATAGATAAACCAGCCATGTGAAATGTTATCCTGCTATGTATTAAATGTAATGATACATGAGTATAAACTGAATTGGTTTGGACCTGTTCGCCGCTTAGCATGGAAGCAGCCATTTTGATAGCTGACTTAAATTTTTGTATTTTCACGTTTTTTTTTTCAGTATTGCTTTAACTCCTAATAGAAAGCTAAAGCTAGATTTGAAATGAAGGTAGTATTAAATCCTCAGTGTTTTTTGTCTTAAAACATTGAGCACAATAAAATAAAAATTCTCCAGTAAGCAAAAAAACTGAAAATCTTCTTACATCACAGAGGGGAGGTGGGTACTGCTGTGCCTTCCTCCCCTCCTCATAGTGGCAGTGGTTCTGGGCTCCCCAGCGGGACAGGGGAGCCCAGTAAAGGTGGTTGGAGGCTCCTTCCACACCCTGTAGAAGTGACCAGGTGGCAGTAGAGCCGCTTGGATCATCTCTACAAGAAAGTCCATCGTTGCCTGAAAATTGTGGTATCAGGATCATGGCTGCAGCTGCAGCCATGATCCTAGTACAGCCACTTCAAACCAAGGATGTATGGGTACATCCTAAGGGGTTGAAGAGGTTTAAAGTGATGCTAAAGTCTTGTTTTGTTTTTTTAAATAACAAACATGGCATACTTACCTGCTCTGTGCAGTGGTTTTCCACAGAGCAGCCCGGATTCTCCTCTCACACAGAACCGTGACTCGGCCCCCCACCTCCTGATTGGCTCACTGTTTGTGATTGACAGCAATGGGAGAGCAGCAAATGGCTCCCGCTGCTGCCTCAGCCAATCAAGAGTGAGAATCCCCTGCTCTGTGCAGTGCTTTTGCACAGAGCAGCCCGGCTCCTCCTCTTTTCGGGTCTCCCGCCGGTGTTCCTGGCCCCTCCCTCCTGTCGGGTGCCCCCAGAGCAAGCCGCTTTCCTGTGGGGGCACCCAAGCAGGCACGCTTCCAAGCCGTGGCTCTGCATGTCCATTCACACACAGAGCCGTGGCTGCCCCCCCTCCCCACTCCTGATTAGCTCACTGTTTGTGATTGGCCTCAGCCAATCAGGAGTGAGATTTCCTAGAGAACCAAGACTCTCGTGGACATCGCTGGATTGGGATGGGACTCAGGTAAGTGTTACGGGAGGCTGCTGCACACAGAAAGTTTTTTACCTTCATGCATAGAACCCTGTGCCTTTAGAAACATTTTAATGGCCTTGGTTGTGGAATGAGATGTCCAACAAGCTCATATTGTTGCGATGATCAGGTGTCCACAAGTATTTGGCCTTATCATGTATATGTGTGTTATGTATATCATTTATATTTTATTTTGTGCATGAGTGAACTGGATTTTCTTATTTCATTTTTTTCCCTGGCACTCTTAATGAATTGAACCTATAAATGTTTGTGCTCTTTCCTGTACACCCAAAGTAAGACCACATGAACTTTGGTCTCAGTGGTAATTCTGAGCTTGTTTTATTTTGGTTGAACCTATTTTTACAAAGATGTATAAAGTTCGAAAAAGAAAAATGTACACACCCTGCAAATGGCATTAACATTCCCTCTTTTAAATATAGTAAAGTAAATTGCTGCACCTATGGATAAAATTCTCCGTGGACACAAACCAACACTTCTGCGTCCAGGGGATCGGCTTGAAACACACTCCCTCCTTACTTCCAACTCACTGGCTTTGCCCAGTTGTACATTGAAATCAATGCCAATATAGAGTCCACATGTCTCATGATGGGGCAGTAGTGGCCATAGCAGCTAATCACATGCTCATAGATGTGTATTTTAAGGGGCTTTTTACCTGCATTGCATTGGGCAGCCCATTCATTTGAAAGAACTTCCTAGCACACAGAAATTAAACTAGAAAAGCGCATGTACCTTTTTGTTTAATGCACTGTATGGCAATATGTTATAATGTGTTGTGGTGCACTAAAACGCACATGCAGTAGCAAGGTGCATTGTGCAGCCATTAAAGGAGAAGTTTTTTTTTAATTATACTCACGTAGGTGGACGTAAGATTGGTCTGATGCTGCTTCTAAGACTGAGGACTGAGTAATCAAAGACTGCTGATCGCTCAGTTCTCAGCCTTCAGTGAGCAGAGAGCCAGTAACTGTCAGTCTCCAGCTATCTGCTCAGCCCCTCCAGCGCTCACTGAAGTGCCGGGCTGTGGAGGGGGTGAGAATGGCTGGCTCAGACTCTCGGCGGACCACTCAGAGACTGAGCCAGCTGCCAGTTCATGCTTCTGGGCAGATCCCGACCATATGGTCAAGATCTTTGCAGAGCCTGGACTGTCTCTGTGACATGAGATGACAGAGGACTTTAGCCTGCTGTTGGCTGAAAACGGGTCACAGGAGTGCAGAATGAAGTGCACTCCTGTGATCCATAGAAGTATAGCTAAGAAAAGCTTTGTCTATACTTTTCCTTTAAGAATGAATGGCACCGCAGTGCACCTACAATTAAAACACGTGTTTGTGCATTGGGCGAACATTTGTTAGTTCCCACAGTGCACAGGTGTGAACGAGGACTGGATCTGATTGATAAATGAAACCAGACTTCGAAAAACTGAAATATGTAAGTGGACAGGGGAGCCTAAAGCTTAGTACACACGATGAGAAAATTGGACGAAAAATACCGCTTTCGGAGTGATCGTCCAATAATCTGATCGTTAATACACAGCTTTCAAGAGCCAATCACGGCAGTTCATGCAAAATTATCTGAAGGGTCAAGCAAGAAAAAATTTCTCGTACGATACCTGAATAAATGATTTTCTTTTAATCAGTACAGTATTCATCCGAAAATACCCGCATGCTCAGAAATGAAAGAACACATTGCAATACAATACAGTACATCATGTCCAAAGTTGTATTCTGTCATACGAGAATTTTGGTATCTTTGATAACCTCTTAGTTTTCGATATGAGACTAGCACAATATTCTCAGCGTGTGTACAAGGCTTTGGTCTATGCAGATCCCATGAGGATTCCCCGGCTGCTGGCAGGATCATGGATGACATCAGGCCAGGGAGGGGGAGATGTGGTGCCATGTACCTCTTCTCCCTGATCGGTTTTGTTCAATCCCTCACTGTCTTCACTTACAATGCAGGGCTATTCCTGTTGGTATCTTCCTTGTCAGTGCATGCAGAACGGGCCCAAAAACTACCCCCTTCCAACCTGACTGCTGCTGCACAGGGGAGCACATGATACTGATACCAAGTCAGATTCAGATATTTATTTTAGCATTCAGAATGGATTTGGGCTCAATCACACTATTATAGTACATCAGCACACGGTAGAGCAGAAAAGCAAAGTTCTGCTTCATTCCCCCCGTCCCCCCCGTCCCCCTGCAGCCTCCTGGGACCTCTGATGTGTACCATGAGGTTGTAAGCAGAGAGGGGAGCAATCCAAGTGGAAATGGGAAAGGGTACCTGTCAAAACTAGGTACCTACCCCCCTCTCACACACACACTTTTGGGTTTTTTTTTGGGGGGGGGGGGGAGGGTACCTAGTTTTGACAGGTACCCTTTCCCTTTTCCACTTGGATTGCTCCCTCCCTGCCCTTAACCTCATGGTACACATCACAGGTCCCAAGAGGCTGCAGGTCCATTCACAAAGCACAATGTAACTCGCACATGTGCAGTGGGGTAAAGGATGTGAAGCCAAAAGGAGACACAGCCGCCTTGCCACAGTAAACATGGGCGACACTGGGGACCCAAAGGCCAATGAAGAATCGGCCTGGATGGGGACAGTGTTGGATCCCTGGACAGGTAAGTGTCTTTTTATTAAAAGTTAGTGGCTGCAGTATTTGTAGCTGCTAACTTTTAAATTTTTTTTAAACAGACTGAAGACAGCCCACTTATTAGAACGCATCATAATGCACAACAAGAGGTGAATGTTCCATTTTCCTCTAAAATACATCGCCTAAAGGCAGCCAATTTATTTGAATGTGCCAGAATGGTCCAAAAAAAAGGTGCATGGTCCATTTTTGTCAGGATAGTGCACATTAGTCCCATGGGATATGCTGAGCTGCGACACACGTCCCTCTGCAAGGTGCCTCGGGGTGAATCCACGTCGCATGTACGCACATAAAAATCATTAAGGGCCAATTCACACCATCGCTTTGCCGTGACACATGCATTACCCCAACACAGTCATGTGAATGGGTCCCTAATGATTTTTTAAAACACATTTACACAGCTGCATTCATTGGTGTGTTTTCTAATCTGCCTGGAGTTCAGCTTTAAGCGAGGACCGGCTCAACCTCCGGTTAAAGTAGAAAGGTCCTTTCATTCTGATTATGTAATGGAAAGAATGACACCACTGACTTTGAGGGAAAGGCGGGGCCTGAGCAGCGGAAATTCGAAGAGGAAGTGTCAGAAGTAAATATTTCTGTGGTTTGCAAAAGTAAATATTATCAGCCTCTTCCATTGACTCCACTGGCAGGCCATGTCGAGGTGTGTTTTCTGGCGAAGCCCATGCTGGAGGAATCTCGTGAACACTCTGTGCTGGGAGGCTGAACGGCAGCCAGAGGCTGAATTTTCTGATGTGGAGAAGGGTCACCGTTCCTAGCAATTTGTTTTAAGGGAATTCCAGCTTATGATATGTCACTTCCAAAATATTCTGGCAGGTTCAATACATGACCTTAAGTAATAAGATGCATTGGGGAGATTTACTAAAACTGGTGCACACAGAATCTGGTGCAGCTGTGCATAGCATCCAATCAGCTTCTAACTTCAGCTTGTTCAATTAAACTTTGACAATAAAACCTGGAAGCTGATTGGCTACCATGCACAACTGCACCAGATTCTGTGTGCACCAGTTTTAGTAAATCCCCCCCCCCCCCCAAGCCTTAAACTTTTCTTGGTCACATAACAGTATGCATATGGAAAAATCTCACATCTTCACATATAGCTGAAACTTGAATTCAATATATTCCTCAATAGCCATACAGGAAAGAAGTCCACTTTGTGTGCATCAGATGACTTAGCAAACCCAGATATTACTTCTAAAGGTAGCAGTGACACCATCACTGTTCTGTACATAGCCTGAGCAGAGGGCAGAGCTGTGGGAGGGGCACAACAACCCCACCGCCGCCACCCGCCACTTCTTGCAGACAATTACAGAAGGGGGAGGAGACAAGACCGGTCACCCTGCACAGAGCAGCAGTGACCGGTCTTTATAGCGCCTGCAGAAAAGTTTCACACTGGGTTGCTGCACAGATCTGGAAGAAATATACAAAGCACACCAGGATTGTACACAGCAGGAGTCTGTCAGGAAATCCAAGCCAATAATTTGTGGCTGGGACCTGCTGCTCAACTGTGTCCAATTACAGCCCAGAGCTCTGTGTTGACAATCAAGCCAGGGCCCTATACAGAGAGAATGCTCTCTGTTTCTTTTCTCTGCAAAGCAAGGATAAGAAACAAAGAGATCTGTCAGTAAAAGCAGCACATAATCAACACATTACACATTATTAGGGACACATTTAACCCCTTGATTGCCCTAGATGTTAACCCATTCCCAGCCAGTGTCATTGGTGCAGTGACAGTGTATAGTATTATTGTATTAATGGTGATGTCAGTTGCAGTTAGTCAGTTCCTACCAGCGTCAGATTGCACGCCACACTATCGCAGGCCTGTTATAAGTCGCTAATCATTGCCATTAGTGGTATTAAACAAAAAAATTCCAATATACAGTTGTGCTCAAAAGTTTGCACACCCTGGCAGAAATTGTGAAATTTTGGCATTGATATTGAAAATATGACTGATCATGCCAAAAAAATGCTTTTTTATTGAAGGATGATAATCATACGGAGCCATTTATTATCAAATAGTTGTTTGGCTCCTTTTTAAATTATAATGATAACAGAAATCACCCAAATGGCCCGGAACAAAAGTTTCCATCCCCTGGAATGTTCGGCCTTGGTACAGACACACAAGGTGACACACACGGGTTAAAATGCCAATTAGAAGTTAATGTCCCACATCTGTGGCTTTTTAAATTACAATCAGTGTCAGTGTATAAATAGTCAATGAGTCTGTTAGCTCTTACGTGGAAGCACTGACTAGGCTAGATATTGAGCCATGGGGATCAGAAAAGAACTGTCAAAAGTCCTGTGTAACAAGGCAGTGGAACTTTACCTTGTTGGAAAAGGACATAAAAAGATGTCCAAAGCCTTGAATATGTCAATCAATACTGTTAAATCACCTATTAAGAAGTGGAAAGTTCGGGGATCTCTTGATACCAAGCCACGGCCAGGTAGACCAAGAAAGATTGCAGCCACAACTGACAGAAGAATTGTCCGGGATTCAAAGAAAAACTCACAGGCAACTTCAAAAGAAATACAGGCTGCTCTGGAAAAAGACTTAGCAAACCCAGAGTCTGTAGACGCTATAACTTACATGCAAACTCATCAATATACACTTACTGGGATTTCTTTTAACCAAAGACATGTAGCAGAATACATTTTGGCTTCAATTCATGAAGAAATTATATGTTTTTAAATTTTGTATTGGATATGTTTTATAGCAGAAAGTAAAAAATATTGGGGGGCTTTTTCTAAATTTTCAGCCTTTTCCATTTATGTTGCAAAAAAAACCCAGTGGGGATCAAATACCACTAAAAGAAATCTCTACTTATGTGGAAAAAATATATAGATTTTGTTTGGGTTCAGCATTGCACAACTGCACAATTACCAGTTAAAGTAGTGCAGTGCTAAATAGGAAAAACAAATGGCCTGGCGATGAAGGGAGTAAAACCTTGGGGGTATGGTAAAAATGCAAAATTATCTAAGCCCCCCCACTTCTCCCCCAAATGCAAGTGTAAACAAAGCCATAATGCACGTTCACACTATGGTGCTGAGACCTGTTTTTCTGCATGCATTCTGCAAGGGCACAGTGACATCAATTGTTCTCTTTGTGTCCTGTTTACACCACAACACTAAGTATCACATGCAGATTTTTCTGTGTATAAAACTCATTGAAATGTGCATTGAAACTGATGTAAACTGATGTCTCTGCAAGTGAAATCTGCGCGTCAGTTTCCATGTGTTTTTCTGCGCGTATGGTATAAACGAAGCCTTAGACTGCACAGATATGATGTTAATTCAGATTCAGTCGCAACTGATTAATCGTCTTAAATGTTTATAATTCCACAGTCAGTGGGTTACTCTTGGACGTCAAAGGTTGGAGGCCACCTGAGGTCTGGCAGTTGCTGCCTTGTCAACTGCCGGGCCTCATTTTGATAACACACACAAGTCATAGACACTGTTTAGAATTTTGCTGGATTTCCACACCACAATTGCTGGGGCTTGGAACAGATGCATGCACCTATCTGGAACAGGTAGATGAATTTCTCCCAGGAGGTGGCCAACATTGAGGCTGAGCATTACTGATCTCCTTGCTTGTCCAGTGCACCTGTCACATGAACAGGAACATTCTGTCATATGGACAGGAACATTGGTCGAGGAGTTTTGCTGTGGGGTGGGCTGAGCCTGAAGGCGAGTTTTGTCACCCTATCACGTGCACCCCTGATGGAAACTACAAGCAGGCATGCCCACACACATTGTACAAGCATAGTCAGCTGTTGAAGCTGGTCCACAGCCTTGACCCAGCACTGATGTGCTGGGTGTTGTTGAAGCAACAGGTGTGCGCGTCTGAAAATCGCACATATTGAACACAGCGTTTGACAATTCACCGTACACACATTAGTACATTGCAGTGCCATTCATTTTCATTGGTTGCAAAGAAACTAATGGGAACCCTGAACTTCCAACATCCTAACGCGTTTCGAGGACTTGCCTCTTCCTCAGGTTGGCTCTGAGGAAGAGGAAAGTCCTCAAAACGGTTTAGCCTGTTGGAAGTCCAGGGTTCCCATTGTGGACAGTCACATAGTGTGGACTGGATAGTGCTGTTTTTTCATGATGTGACAATATTGTCATTTGTGAGTATAATACCTATTATTTTTATCAATAAATGTTTTTTTAAGGTAGTGCACTAGGCTGGTGCGCCCTCTGTTTGTTTTCTTTGCATCCAATGTATTTGGACTTCCACGGTCCTTTGAGGGCAGCACGGCGTGCACTTTCCAGGACAATCAATATGTGGTTGTAGCCTCTGTTGAGTCCATCCCCAAGGGCAGGAGTATTTGGTTTCGCCATTTTCATTGGTACCTCAACACACTGAGACAACTCACCACTGATGCAGATTTATTGCAGTGTACTACAATACATAGTAGTGTGTTGTGGTGTCCATTGCCTAAACACATGAAGGTTTCCCTCTTTCTAATCTTGTTAAGTTGGGAGGTATGTAGATAATTGGGGAACATTTCTACAATATTAAAGGACATAGAAGACCATGAGTGCTATATTCTATGTCAGTTTTCATAAATTAGGGTTTTGGGGGACTTCAGTGAAGCCTGAAGTTTGCATTTAGCTAAGAAGCAAGAAAATGTGAAAGCTTAGCCACGTGGGGCAGGAAATGGTAGCATAACCACAGCAGCTAGAGGGTTAAAGGGCAACCCCCAAGCCAAAATATGAAAGACACCCTGTAGTTCTCTTCTGTCTCTCTTCAAAGTCTTGAGGTTAAATATGCTTCATATATTTTAGTCATATGATAGGAAATAGCTAACTCTACCTGGAAAGGAAGTAAAGAATAAATAAAAGTTACCGACATAGAGCTGAACCTGTGATCTTTATAGAGTGATAAAAAGAAAGGTGAAAAACATTGATACCTCATTCAGATGGGGTTTTTTTTGTATATACTGTATGATATTATGAACATTTTAATGCAGCACCAGGTTATATTAAGGTGGGTTTTACTTTGTTTCTTCAGGGAAATTGACAGGTCCTCTTGAAGGAAACAATCCCTCCACACACCTGCTTATACTGACCTTTGCTCTTGAAGTTCAACCCCTGTGTAAGCTCTTTGTCAGGTGGTGACAGAGCTTCAACAGGGTTCTTGAGTTCCTCCCTAACCTCATGTGACACTGTTTGATCCTGGTGATTGGCTACTCAGGGCCAGTCTATTCATCCTGGTTGGTCACATGCTGCCCACTAGAAATAAGATATGCCTGTGCTAAAATCCAAATACTTCCCCACACCTTGATGCTCCAGTTATATATACGGTAAGTGCTTTGGTGAAGCAGCAGGGTAGCATGGTTAAGGTGAGTGTCAGTTGGTGAGGGGAAGTTGTTCTTAAACGAGAACTGTCATTTTTCCCTGAATGGCAAAGATCTACCCCCACTCAGTCACTGTGTTTTGCCACCAGCTCACAGCCGCTGTGAAGAAAGGAGGAGGGAGGTGTGGTCATATGCCACCAACACAAGTTATCTCCCAGGGTGGGGGACAGTAAAAAAATTGGTTCTCTCTGAGAGAGTGGTTGGCTATGGGCATGTCCTAGAGCAGTGGTCTCCAAACTACGGCCCGAAGGCTGGATGTGGCCCTTTGCTTGCCCTGATCCAACCTTTGGGGCACTTTTTCTCCCACTGATACAATACACTCTTCCTCCCCCTGACACCAACAAGGGGGCATAAATCCTGCTATGGACATCAACAACAGTCACTATTGCACTCACTGAAATAAACCATGGGACACTATTCTTTCCACTGACACCAACGATGAGGCACTATTCTTCCCACTGACACCAACTATGGGGCACTAGTTTTCCAACTTACACCAAGAATAGGGAGCTATTCTTCCCCTAATGCTGAAGATGCATTGTTCACCCCAAATGACGCAGGACAATTTCTACTCCCAATGGCCACAGTCCGGCCCCCCTAAAGTCTGAAAGCCAGTAAACTGGCCCTTTGTGTAGAAAGTTTGGAGACCCCTGTCCTAGAGCCATAGTTGCCTGTTCTGGCAGTTATTTAATATGTGTGGCCATGGCAGGGTTAAATTATAGGTTATTAGGTTAATAGAGTTATAACTGATGGCTCAATTTTGGACCTATGCCCAACTCTCCACTATCCTGTGATCCAGTGAGAAGGTTTCCTATTGGGTACTGTTATCGTTGGACAATGGGATGGTAAGGCATGGAGAAACGAATGACTTTCGAACTGTGTAGCTAGTTTTAGAATGATCTACTGCAATGTTTCTCTACCTTTCTTTTTAGTCGAGGCACCCATTCTAAAATGTAAAAAAACTGAACTTTCACATAACGCAGCAACATCCACAAACATAGGACAACCAATGCTAGAGGTGATTTATTCCAGAGCAAACACATAATTGCA
The DNA here is from genome assembly GCF_062004578.1 of Staurois parvus. Lineage (NCBI taxonomy): Eukaryota > Metazoa > Chordata > Amphibia > Anura > Ranidae > Staurois > Staurois parvus. Next base: position 5,699,586 of record NW_028317988.1, read on the forward strand.
TCCTGGTACTGACTAGTATTGCATTGTTTCTCTCACTCATTCTGCCAATGCGACCCCAGTGCTGACGGAGAGGAGCAAACAAGGATGCTGTGCAGGCGCCCAACGATCTCCTTACCAACCAATGACATCAGTGGTTGTTAGGATGCCGGCGGCTGGAAGGTTGTAATGGTGCACAATGAAAACCTGTGGCTTTTTGTAACTAAAAGGCAGGCTTGATCCACCTGCTGTTATGTACACAATGTTTAGGAATTTTACCAAGGCAGCTTTGAAGAAACCTGAAGGCACCCCGGGGTGTCTGGGCACCCTGATTGAAAAAGGCTGATTTACTGTGCTAGTCAAGTCAAGTGGTAGAGTTGCTCACATTCTGGTCCAGGGAACATGTAGCTGAATGCGTACACCGTACAATCAGTGAGGTCATCACTATGAATATGGCATGGGCCAACTCAAATATTGGCCTGATTTTCAGAGCCGGACAAAACTTTGCAGCCCCAGTCCTGAGCAGAAAGGAGCAGGAACAGGGACTGTCCTATACTAGACACCGTGTTCTACACAAATATCCCACAGGGGTTCTTAATTGCTTGAAGTTGCCTTCTTTTGGTCCGAAATAATGTTTGATGAATATTGTGCTTTCATTTTGTCTCCTAGGCCTCACATTAGTGTTCAGGTTCTAAAGAAAAGAACAGGAAGACTAGAAAGAAAATTAGATGATTTGGTGATCGAGTTTTGTCATGCAGCTGCCAGAACGAATCTTCAGATTATGTGATAACAGACACATACTTACTCATATTAAGGTGTAGCGTAGTGTCCCTTGGTGCATTTTGCTTTAAAATAAACGTGTATGGAGATGACATCCATTTTTCCTTTTCTGTTGATGGAAGACACCCTCCATTGCCTGCAGACTGCAGTGGGCAACTCTAAAATGATTCTGTCACTAGAGATGTGCACAATGTAAAAAATGTGTTTCGTTTCATTGTAGCTCCGTTTATTAAATAATTTTGTTTCGTCATCGTTATGTTAGAATGATCCATTTTCGGAATGATTCATTATTTTGGGAGAGTATATATTTGTTGTTCCAAATTGATTTGTATTTTCTCAAGTTCTGTTATTCTTTTATTTTGGAAGATTGACTGTGTTGCTCTCATCCGAATGAAACGGATGAATCCAAATTAATATATTAATATTATGTTCATTTGTTATGTTAAGCTGAATTCATCATTTCCCCATTCTCAACTGACTTTGTTGGGCCACGCACATACAAAATAAACAAATGGTCTCTCAAGTTCAACCCTAATAGAAAGAATCTTATTGGAATATTCACGCTACGCTCACTGCAATAGAAATGAATGGATCCGAATCAATTTGGATCATTCTTTATGTTGTTACGTTACTTCGGATGCTTCAAACATTAACCGCTTCCCGCCCGCCCTATAGCAGAACTACTGCTACAGGGCGGCAGTGCTGCTCAAAATCACGTGTATATATATATATATATATATATATTTAATGTGATTTTGCATTTCCGGGTAGGGGGCACTTGAGCTGCCCTACCCAAGCCACCATTGGCGGCTACAGCTGTCAATCACCGGGTCCCAGACGGACATTCCCCACCGTCACCTGGCGATCGCCGCATATCACTGACAGGGGAGAGGTCTGTATGTAAACAATGCAGATCTCTCCCCTTTCAGCAGCAGTATGCTGCTTTGTATTTCTCTGCACATCAGAACAATACAAAGCAGCTTGCCTACATAGTAAAACAGCACACCGCACATAATGTGAAGCACACAGTTAACCCTTTGATCGCCCTAGATGTTAATTCCTTCCTGCCCAGTGTCATTAGTACAGTGCCAGTGCTTTTTACTAGCACTGATCACTGTATTAGTGTCACTGGGGATGTCAGTGGCAGTTAGTGAGTCGCCCCCCCCCTCCCCCCTCCCAGTGTCAGAATGCAATCCTGCTCTAAGTTGCTGATCGCCACCATTACTAATATAAAAACAAAAAGAAAAAAATCCAGTATATATAGCGCCATTTGTTGACTTATAACTTTCTCGTAAACCATATAATTTACATGTATTGGGATTTTGTTTTAGCAAAGACATGTAGCAGAATACTTTTTTGTCTACATTTATGATGAAATTAGATTTTTTAAATTTTTTTATTGGATATGTTTTATAGCAAAAAGTAAAAAAAATTTTTGACGGTCTTTTTTGTTTATAGCGCAAAAAATAAAAACGCACAGGCAATCAAATACCACCGAAAGAAAGCTCCATTTTTGGGGAAAAAAGGACATAAATTTCATGCAGCGTTGCATGACCATGCAATTGTCAGTTAAAGTTACACAGTGCCGTATTGCAAAAAATTGCCTGGTCAGGAAGGGGAGGGGAATCCTCTGGAGGGCAAGCGGTTAATTAATGGCCAAACTATCATACAGTATGTCTTCTGAATGAAACAAATGAATATGAATTTATTTGTTATGTTCGTTGTAATCTATTTCAGATTAGTTGAAATTCGTTACTGTTGGGATTCAGAGATTCGGATACATCCAGATCTTTGAATCAGGATAATATAGTCCGAATTTCAATTCCTAACAAAATGAATCACACATGTCTGTCACATTAACAATGGAAACATACCGGTAATCGGTGCAGCATTGTGAGGTCCTTTACAGCACGTGTCAGTGTCCTCATGCTGCCCTAATACTGGGCCATTTCTTGGCAGTGTTAAAGCTCACCCATACACTTCTGTTTTCCATATATTGCTATTGACCATTGAGGCAGTCGGTGTTTGTTATGGACCAGTTGGAATATATGGGGAGTGAGAGGGAGCAGGCAAGCTCCAATGCTGCCAGGAAGTGTTGAAGTTTGGCTGCTTAGAGAAAGCTGGCGTTTTGGTGAAGCAGAAACACAGAAAGCTGCTGCTTGTGAAGACTATATTTTATACCTGGTTTTGTTTGTTACTTTTTTGTTTTTTTCCTATAATTTCCCCTGCACCCCAGAAGCCCCTGAATATTTCTCTTCTGGTTTCCATTGACCACATAAAACAGTGCAATATGATTGGAAAGGCAACCAGTTGAAAGGTGCATCATTGAAAAATGCAAAATTTGCTAAGGACTTTTTGGGATCCTCAGGGGCACTTTGAAGTTAGCAGTGTGGTCTGCAATCACTTGATGCTGCCTACTGCTTGCTATGCAATATTATTATTTTTCATGCACAGATCTGAAGGTTCTTTTCCACTGGCTGTCTTATGGGATATTATGATAAAACCTGACAGAGGTTGGGGAGTATGTAGTGGGGAAGGAGTTAGGATCTCTGTCAGGACTTTTTAATTGCTGTGTTCTGATTGGTTAGTATCCTTGTTCCAGGGACACCCAGTGTACTGCTGTGAGCTGAACTTCCTGTTTCCCGTCTTTGCACTGCATTTCATAATTCTCTATAGAATCTACTCACAGGAAGTAAGTTATACTATGAGCAGGCTCTTGTGGATTTTCCAAAAGAACATACGAAGAATGTAGTTTGGAGAGGGGAAACAGGAGGTTCAGTTCACAGAAATGCCCTGGGTGTCATCGGTACAGGGAATGAAAAAGATCAACCCAACAGAGATACAAACAGCTGTAAAAACCCAACAGAACTTCCCATCCTTCTCTCCTCTATCCAAAAGCACTCATTTTATAAAGTTCTTCTTCTTGAAAGAAATGTGTTTTCTCTTTGCAGATGGAGCATCAGTCAAGAATCTTTCCCAAGTCCTCTCTTCCACCGAGTGAAGATGCCACACTTTGCCTATCTGAAGATCTTCTGTATTTATAACTGCAAGGGGGCCATCATCCAGATAAATGGGCACACTCAATACTTGACTGCACTCTTTATTACCACTTTCATATCTCTCAGGGACATTTTCCTATATGGGCGCTGCTGCCATCAAGTCAGGGAAGTCCAGTCACCATGGAAGATCAGCAGATTTACAAGACTCACCTGGCATCCAACAGCAGCAATAGTTTGTATTATCAACAAATGCAACGTCAGTCCAGCAACCAGGTGCTCCACCACAGCTATGACTCTGTAGACATGAATGCCTCCGAGTCATCCTCCTCCTCCCCCCACTTATCTCAGGACTCCAGAGATGTCACTTCAGGGGTTCAAGTGGAAGTGTCCATGCCATCTCAATGGACAAATGCTGGTTCTGCAAATCACAGCAGAGCCCATAGTAGTTTAAATTGCTTTGAACAAAGCTTGCAGTGGAATCCACAAAATAATGTAGATGATGGATATCAGGTCTCCTACTATCCTCAGCTCGACAGTCACCCTAAAACGACCAGCGGGGCCTTACACAAACTGGACTCTTTCACACAAGTTTTTGCACGGCAGAATTTAAGGATTCATGCCATGTCTCAGGGTTTATCCCAGCCATCTCCACTGCTGGATGCTGACAGCACACTCAGGCAGCTGTTGTCACTCAAGTCATCTGGTGAGGAGCAGACACAACCTAGCACGCTAGATAGGTACTCTCAGGTCTCCCAGCAGATACATCAGGGCTTGGCAAATCAGCCTCAGAAGCATTTGTTGCAACAGCCTCAGTCATATTTTTTCTACAAGCATTTGCAAACGCCCTCACAGGCACCCCAGTCTATGCAGCAGGGGCATCAGTTCAGGCAACAGGTGCAAACCCACCAGGTACTACAGCAGCACCCACAGGAAACCCAGCAGATGCAGTATTATATGCAGCAGAATCCAGGAGGGCATCAGAGGCCTTTAACGCAAGAAGTGCAGCAGCGGCAGTTTTCTGGTCAGATGTCTCAGTATTACCCTATACAGTCTGCAGAAATGCATCACAATATACAACAACCTCAGCAACATCACATGCAGCTTCAGCAACAGTCATATAATTCAGATTGCACAGCAAAGGCTGATCACTACCAGCAGGATCACTCCCAGAGCATGCAGTTGATTCAGCTGGGCTCAGTTCCGCAGTACGTTTATCAGAACTCCCAGACGCTTCGGCATCCTTACAAACAGAACTTGACTCCGCAGCATCTACAACAGGAGGTCAGCCCACAGAAACAGTATAACATGGACAATCAGCAAACAGTTCTCATGGATAGTCCAGTGGCAATGCCTAGTGCAGACCAGTTAGATAACAACTACAACCAGGAGACTCTGGGGATTTTGGCCAACACTACTCACCAGCAAGTCTTAACGGCGGACAACCCTTACATGCTTGGCAGCCAAGGTCTTCACCACTCTCCTACCACAGCTTGGCCACAGGTACTGCAGGATATCTTTCAATGATGGTTTTGCTCTCAATGGAAGCCTATTTAGCCCCATGAGGCAGGGGTAACTAAGCAGCCTACTTCTGCATACAAATAATGGGTCAGGATATGAATTGGGAATGTCACTCATGCAGTGTTTGCCGCATCTCACCCACATAAAGAACGGCAGTGGAACGTTGCACACAGATAATCAGATAAACCACTTTGGAGGACCTGCAGGAACATGTTCCCCTGATCCTCTGTATTTTCTGAGATTGTGACATATAATCTACATAATGTAACATTAACATCTTTCCACTCTTACAACAGTTTCATGTGCGTTGTGTGGTATTGCACACATCTAAGTGTGACTGGACCCATGAAGTTTACCTTTCACTGCACTGCACTGCATAGATGTAAACCAGCCCCTAAGGAAAGAATGGGATTTCTACTTAAAATGTCTTTTCATGCAGCAAAATTCATGGGTTTTGCTGCTTGTAAATGAACATGTAAATAGACAGTTTGGGGTTGATTTACTAAAACAGCAGTTTTAGAAACCAATCAGCTTCCAAATTTTTTGTAAAAGCTTAATTGAAAAAGTTGAAGTTAGAAGCTGACTGGCTGCCACGCTCAGCCGCACCAGATTTTATACTCTCTAATTTTAGTAAATCAATCCCACTATATTTTTCAGTTTACGATTTATTTGTTAGACAACTTTAGACCAGACAGGTGTGGACACATGCCCTGCGCCGTAGTACAAGCGACCTTATCAGCAATAACTTCCACCGGAGATCCCTGACTGTCTGAAGACTCCGTCCACTGGGCTACCCTACCATGTCAATGGCATTGCTTTGGCATTAGTTTGAGATGCTTTAGATTTCATCCAGAATTCATTGACAGGTGCATTTAACCTACAGTTGACCTGCTTCAAATCCCATAGACTTCTATATGAATGCAAAACACATTTGAACAAAAAGCTAGTGTAATTTACCGCATCAACATGGTGACAGCCAGTGCGCCTATCACAATGTCAAAATTCCTAATAAACTACCGCATGAAAATATGCGGTTATTACCGCAATATACTGTAGATATTTTACCGCAAGAGTTATGTACTGCAAAATTCTTAGTGAATTGCACTTTTCAAAAAATGTATTGCACGCGTTATTTTACCACATTTTTTCAGTCGTTATTAAACTTTTAGTGAATTGACCCCATAGTGTGCCATCCAGCAGCCATTTTTGGGTTTTGACAGGAGGCTAAGGCGCATTAAGAAGTGTCTCAACCAATGTCCAAGTGAAAAGGCTGTTTTCTCTTCTGGTCAAATATAAAATTACACTTTATTCACACAGCAAACATTTTTTTTAATATTAATTAAATCTCTTCGGGAGAGCTGCAGGTCTTAAGTTCCAGAGCTTCTTCAGACAAAAACATTGAAGGGCAGAGGGCTAGTTAAAGAGAGCACCATGTTGCTATAACTCGCTAATAACATTTCTATTTTTTTTCACCAGAAATGACATGAATATTATTTTTTCTGTTTAATATAGCTTGTTCCAGATGGACAGACACAGACTGTCTCTCCGGATAACAGGTAATTGTGTGTTTGCGGCAGTCTTGTTTTTCGCTGTTCACATTTAGATGGTGAGAGTATCAAATATATATGCGTTAGCCAAAAGCCCTGTCACAAATTTACAAATGTATATTACTAAAAATGATCTGGGTATGGAAATGAACATTAAAAGAGATCCTCTCACCAGACTAAACATAGTTATTTGAACATGCTGTTTGCTGTTCTGGGAATTTTATTTTTAAGATCTTGCACTTAGAGGGAAAAAGAGAAGAATCTGATGTGTCGGATTCTTCTTGTTTTGGCTGCACCCTGCTGCTCCTTCCTGGGCCACTATGTCCTATGCAATTGACAAAACTGAAGCTGTGTAGGAGAACTGCTTTAAAAGTTAGCCCTCGCTTACAGCGTGCTGAGGCTGTGTGTAGGAAAATGCTCCAGACCTTAGCCCCAGCTTACAGAGCACTGAGGCTCTGCGTAGAACTTCTTCAGACCTTCGCTCCAGCATAAAGAGTGCTGAGGCTGTGTATAGGAAAACTGCTCCAGACCTTCGCTCCAGCATACAGAGCGCTGAGGCTGTGTGTAGGAGGACTGCTCCAGAAGTTAGCCCCAGCTTACAAAGTGCTGAGGCTGTGTGTAGGAGAACTGCTCCAGAACATAGTCCCAGTTTACAAAGTGCTGAGGCTCTGTGTAGGAGAACTTCTCCAGGACATATTCCCAGTTTACAGAGCGCTGAGGCTGTATGTAGAAGAACATATCCAGAACATAGTCCCAGCTTACAGAGCACTGAGGCTGTATGTAGGAGATCTTCTCCAGAACATAGCCCAAGCTTACAGAGCGCTGAGGCTGTGTGTAGGTGAACTGCAGAACATAGTCCCAGTTTACAGAGCACTAAGGCTGTGTGTAGGAGAACTGCAGAACATAGTCCCAGCATACAGAGCACTGAGGCTGTGTGTAGGAGAACTTCTCCAGAACATAGTCCCAGCTTACAGAGCGCTGAGGCTGTGTGTAGGAGAATTTCTCCAGAACATAGTCCCAGTTTACAGAGCGCTGAGGCCGTGTGTAGGAGAACTTCTCCAGAACATAGTCCTAGCTTACAGAGTGCTGAGGCCGTGTGTAGGAGAACTTCTCCAGAACATAGTCCTAGCTTACAGAGTGCTGAGGCTGTGTGTAGGAGAACTTCTCCAGAACATAGTCCTAGCTTACAGAGCGGTAAGGCCGTGTGTAGGAGAACTTCTCCAGAACATAGTCCCAGCTTGCAGAGTTCTGAAGCTGTGCGTAGAACTTCTGCAGATCATAGTCCCAGCATACAGCGCTCTGACGCTGTGATTGAGAATAGCTTTCCTGCAGCAGATGAGCAAACAGCAACAAAGACGACTTGTTTGGGCAACCATATGGACAGAGAATTTGTCTTAGAAATGCTTTAAATTTTCCAGCCATTCACCTTAAAAGAGCTTATCTTGAAAGGCACTTGGGAGGAATTTTACTCACATTCTCTAAATAGGTGGCTACTAAAGGAAATCTTTACAAATGTGTAAAAAGAAGTATAATCAAAATACTGAACGGCAAGTAAGTTATCAATTTAAAAATAATGAGAAATTAATTTTGGTCACTTAAGGCAAAGTGTCCAAGTCTTCGCATAGCCCCATTTCCCTTCTAAGCATTTATTTTTACCAAGCCCCACACCGCCCTAGCCCGTATGAGGGAGCATGTATGTGATGGGGTTTTGAGTGGCCAATCACCAGTCCTCATCACTGTCACATGGGTGGGGACATATTTGGATTAGGATCTCTTTAAGTTAGACCAGTGTTAACATACTTCGAAATGTGTACTTGCATTAAATTTCATTAAATAAAAATGAAAACTGCTGAAACGCGATTTGTGACTCCAGTCATTGCTCTTTGCCATTTGTCAGAAGCTAAATTCTTGGTATGATACCCCAAATGTGGTGATTAATATGTTTCTTTTTCATTTTTGTGAATGGATGGAAAAGGATGTCTAAAACCCGACTCACATGCTCCGTGTGCTTTAAGGAGTTCAAAAGCCTGCCAGCTCTGAATGGTCACTTGAGGTCACATGGTGGGGTGAGAACCAGCACAGCCCTCAAACAGGTAACAGCATGGCCCAGTCCTTGTGTTTGCTTTCTCTAGCTATTCTCTTCATTGCAACTGGGTTGAAGGATACCCTAATTTGAATCTGTCAGCAAAAGTAAATTGCTTGGTCATGCAGCAGATCCCAAATTATATACAATTTACCTGTTAATCTAACCTTGAGTGGATGAAGACCTCCATGATCAGGGACAGGGGATTGGAGAAGACTGTAAAAGATTATTTGACCATTTCATTTCCTCAGAGTCCAAGTATTTACGTACAGTATAGCCATGTGTCCCTCTGTGTCCCTGGAGAGTAACGTTATGTATGGCATAGGAGTGCTGAAAACTGCAGTATGCTGGATTGTAGTGCATAATGTTAAGGGACTAGGGGCTGCTCTCTTTCAGCAGACGTATCCCAAAGTGGAAGTCTCTAAAACGTAGGAAAAATGAGACAATAGTGTCAACAGTATATCATAAAGTCTATTCCACAAAGAAATCCAACGCATTTCGAGGGCTCAGTTTCATGTGCCTGCATGGTGTAGTCCTTGACCTTTTCTCAATGATTCCCTATCATTTCACAAGCCCTGATGAAAGGGTCCCCGGCTTTGAGTCCCCAAAACCCGTTGTCTTTTTTTGTGGATTAAACTTTATGATGGGCGGTTGACTCTCTCCTTCTTCCTGTCTTGGAGAGTAATGGACAGAGTTTTCGGGTAAAGCCATACTTTTACTGTAGATTAAGATGAATGAGGCTTTGCTTGCTTCAGAGTCCCACAGCAAGTAAAGCGAAGGGAACATTTGTAATGCACACTGCTGTTATATAAAGGTTCCATTGTAAGGCCATACTGCAGCTTTATAAATGGCCCCCTATGTGCTTTGTCACCCTTTTTTTTCACCATGGCTGGTATAGATCTACACCTCTAGATTATTTAGGAGTTCATCCCATCACATAGTAGCAAACTATATTATGGGCTGACATTTTGAACTGTTCTGTGCAGTAATCAGAAGAGGCATAGAGCAATGGAGGGCCCCCAACCCTATGCAACATTTTGCTGTAAAGTTGGACATTTAAAGTAAATCTGTTATTTTCATAAACATATTAGTGCACCTCGGGGGATTGGAGCTCTTGGGTCACATGTGACGGTGTTTTCTGTATTCGAAGGGATTCACATAAAAAGACTACAAAACCACTTATTTTTCCAGATGATTAGTCAGTAACGCAGCATAAATGTCAGCAAAAAAATTTGATGCTTACATCGTCTCAATCTGCTCAGCATCACCATGATCTTGCTTTAAGATAGATTCACCTTGATAATCTTGATGGTTTCTTCAACACAGCATTGAAGGAGTTAACAGCAATGCTTGCTTGCTGTGTGCTTGCTTTATGCTATGCCAGTTATATTTTGTTTGTATGTAGACATCGTTGTTATATAAAATTACTGTAAGTGTCTTGTTGAGCTTGCGTGTCCAGGTGTCACCATTGTGTGAAAATATGCATGTTACGTTACTTGGGAAATTTCTACATTCTTTAATTATATTAGAATGTGGGGCATTTTGAAATATTTCTTAACATCCTGCAACGTGGTGACATGGCTGCATTACATTATTCAGTATATTCGTTTTAATCCGAGTATATTGCTTGTGTGCAGTAAGTGTGCTTATATAGATGATGGGGTTTACCTAAATCACTGAGATTAGGAGTTTGCGGTGAAATTTCGGGTGCTTATTATTGCTACTTCATACATTTTAGATAATGTTCCTAACTGTGCCTTAAGGCTAGGTTCACACTGATGCAGTGCTAATCTGATGCAATTTGACAGTGCGATTTCTGTTGTGACCGGTATGATTCTGTTGCCAATGAATGCGATTTCTGAGGGGATTTGGCATGGATGTTGATAAAATTCTCACTAAACTCGCGCAGGACCCTTTTTTTTTTTAGCTGGATCAGAATCGCACCACATAGATGTGAACGGCTTTTGTAGAAAACATTGTTTTTCAGATGACATGCGAATATATGCCTTTCGGATCAGATCTAATCCACATAGAACTCGCATCAGTGTGAACCGGGACTAGTTTCACATCTATGCAGCTTGCGGTTGATGCATTTTCCCAACACTTTTTGCGGTTTATTTTGCATTTTTTGAGCACCTGTTTTTTTTTATGTTTTGATGCATTTCGCGATGTTTGTTTTGTCCTAATAGGAAAGTATGACAGTTCTGTTCATGTAGTGCGACTTTGATGCAGCTTTACACTCTCTGCCACTCAAGTAGCATCAAAGTTGCATCAAAATAGTGCAGAAACCTTTGTGTCCAAAGTCGCATTTTTCTTGGCTAATATGAAAGTATGACAGTTTTGTTCATTTAGTGCGACCTTTATGAAACATTACACTCTCTAGCACTCATGTAGCTTCCAAGTAGCATCAAAGTCACATCAAAGTAGTGCAGGAACCTTTGTGTCTAAAGTCCCATATAAGGGTTAGGGTTAAGGGCTAGAGCTAGAGTAAAGGGCTGGGGATAGGGTTAACTGTTAGGGTTTGGGTTAAGGGCTAGGGTTAGGGTTAACTGTTAGGGTTTGGGTTCAGGGCTAGGGTTAGGGTTAACTGTTAGGGTTTGGGTTCAGGGCTAGGGTTAGAGTAAAGGGCTGGGGATAGGGGTTAATGTTAGGGGTAGAGTTAAGGGTTAGGGTTAGAGTAAAGGCCTGGGGATAGGGTTAAATGTTAAGGTTTGGGTTAAGGGCTAGGGTTAGGTTTGAATGTTAGGGTTTGGGTTAAGGGTTAGGGTTAGAGTAAAGGGCTGGGGATAGGGTTAAATGTTAGGGTTTGGGTTAAGGGTTAGGGTTAAATGTTAGGGTTTGGGTTAAGGGCTAGGATTAGGGTTAAATTTTAGGGGTAGGGTTAAGGGCTTGGGTTAGAGTATAGGGCTGGGGATAGGGTTAAATTTTACAGTTTGGATTAAGGGCTAGGGTTAGGGTTAAATGTTAGGGTTAGAGTAAAGGGCTGGGGATAGGGTTAAATGGTAGGGTTATGGGTTAGGGTTAAGGGTTAGGGTTAGAGTAAAGGGTTGCGAAAAGGATTACATTTTAGGGGTGGGGTTAAGGGTTAGAGTTAAATGTTAGGGGTAGGGTTAAGGGCTTGGGTTAGAGTAAAGGGCTGGGGATAGGGTTAAATGGTAGGGTTATGGGTTAGGGTTAAAGGTTAGGGTTAAGGGTTAGGGTTAGAGTAAAGGGTTGGGGATAGGATTATATTTTAGGGGTGGGGTTAAGGGTTAGGGTTAAATGTTAGGGTTATAGGCTAGGGTTAGGGTTAATGGGTAACATTAGGGTTAACTGTTAAGATTAAGGTCTAGGGTTAGCAGTAAACACTAGGGTTAGAGGTATTTGTTAGGGTTAGTGGTAATTGTTAGGGTTAGCGTTCCAACTCTAACAATTACTGCTAATCCTAGCTCCAACTCGAACCATTAACTGTAACCCTGACATTTAAGCTTAACCCTAACCCTAACATTGTGACTTTGGACACATAAAGGTTCCTGCACTATTATGATGCTACTTGATTGCCAGAGAGTGTAAAGTCACATCAAAGTCACTCTACATGAACAGAACTGTTATACTTTCCTAGTAGCCAAAAACAATGTGACTTTGGACACATAAAGGTTCCTGCACTGGATTGATGCGACTTTGACTCTTCTTGAGTGCCAGAGAGTGTAAAGGCACATCAAAGTTGCACTACATTAACAGAACTGTCATACTTTCCTATTAGCCACAAAAAAAATGCAAAACACATCATAAACAACACTTGCGTTTTGGGTGCAGATCCTTTGAAGTCTATAACACACACAACGCAATCTGTTGTGGGAAAAAACGGTCATGACCCTTTCCAAAAAACGCACCAATCTAAAACGCACAGGAGTGAACTATAACCATAGGAAACCATGTTAATGGACTGTAGTGTATTTCTGCAAAACGCGCTAAAGACGCATAGGTGTGAACCAAGGATAATAGTTTGGGGAAGGCACTTTTCTATTCTAGCATTAATGTTCCACAAACCCAGCTCCATAAAGACATGATTTGTTGGAAGATCTAGAATGACCTGAACAGAGCCCTGACCTCAACCCTACTAAACACCATTGGGACAAATTAAAATGCTGATTATGAGCCATTTCTTCTCGTCCAACATCAGTACCTGAATTCACAAGTATCAAATTCATTGAGTTTAGGTGTTTCTGGTGCAGAGTGCTGTTAATGCTACAGTGTTCTAGACATTTTAGGAAATTGTTCACTTCCAATTGTGCTGTAATAGTTTGCGAAGGCTTTTTCTGTTGTGGACTGTGCCACAAAGCCAGCTCCATGAAGACATGGTTTGATGGGTTTGGAGTGGAGGAACTAGAATAATCTGAACAGAATCTTGACTTCAACCCCACTGAATTGGAATGCTGATTGTGAGCCAGTTCTTCTCATCCCAAATCAGTACCTGAATTCACAAGTGTTCTCTTGACAGATTGGCAATATTTCCCACAGACACACCAAAAACTTGGTGTACATGCTTTCCAAAAAAGTGGAGCCACAAAGGGAGTCATAGCCTCAAAGAGAAGGAGACAACTCCATATTAAAGCAGACCTTCCATTCCAAAGGTTCACTTTTTTGCAGACCTCCTACAACTCCAACTCGAATGGCTTTTCAATCTATTGTAAGCAAACAGATCACCCAAAAAATAAAAAAATTTACTGCAACCCCAGCCTGTATGCTTCTGCAATGAACAGGTGACATCACCGTGTCTCACCACTGCCTACAGGGATAGCTGGATGTTCAAAATCACATTAGGATGCAATTCTGTAATGGGCTGGAGTGCATTCTTGTGGGATTTCAAGCTCCCAACTCTGCAGGAAGGCATAGTGACCTCACCCGTGCCTCTCGGAACGATTGGAGGCCAGGGCTAAGGTAAGTAGTCTGTTTTTCAAGTGATCTCTTTGCTTTAAAAGCTATTTGAGTTAGGAATGTGTGTGTGTGTGTGTGTGGAGGGGGGGGGTCGTGGTTCATGCAAAAAAGTAGACCTTCCATTTGGCAGTGAAGGTCCGTTTTAATGCCCTTGGTTATCAGTGGGAAAGTCCACGGTCCTTTGGCCATATAGTATATGTTTACAGTTATATCAGCATTCTTCTGATTTACCGCCATAGTAGTATTGTGGCACCCATACCTAAAATGCGGTTGGCCTAATTTTTTTTTTAAACATTCATTTTACTGATAAATGTAGCAGAATGAATAATAGCATACGTTCCAGTGGGTATGAGATGCAGACAATCTTTCATGCATAGTACACAGAATCTACTTTTCTGCAGAGTTAGTGATTTAGAGATTTAGATATTTAAAACATATTCCCAATGTACAGAAGTTCTGTAGTGAGACCGTAGGAATACATTTTAGGGGCGAATTGGCAAGATGGGAGTAAGAGGGAGAGACTGGTTATGTTAAATGCACACAGACCTGGTATTTGTATTTTAGGATGTGAAAATTTGCCATCAAGTTTCCAAGAGATGTATGAATTTGAGGAGTTATTCACATGTTCAGATAGTTTTTAGTGGACTTGACCACCCAAAAGCTGAAGCTGAAAATCTGAATTTTCACAAGATGAAGATTACAGAGAGAGACAAAAGGAAGATGAAGTTAAGAGGGATAGAAAGAGAAATGTGGATGCTGGAGAGGGTGACCATGGCTGGGCCTGTACAGTTGACAGAGTTGTCTAGACCAGTGTCTCAAGGCACCCCATTCTAAAATGTAAAAAACTATTCTAATAATTTTGCATAATGCACCAACATCCAGACACATAGGACACCCACAATCAGAGGTGATTTATTGTTCCAAATCAATTACACTTTTGCACACTGTTACTGACTAGTATTCCAATGTTTCTCTTCTCTCTAAGTTTTTCTCCATCACTCAGCTAATGTGACCCCGGCATTGATGGAGAGGGGCAGGGCGGAGGTAAACAAGGATGCTGTGCAGATGACCAACATCCTCATTATCAACTGATGATTTCATTGCTTGTTTGGATGCCGGGGGCTAGAAGGTCATAATTTTTATTTATTTATTTCAGGTACTTATATAGCACTGTCAATTTACACAGCACTTTACACATATATAGTGAACATTCACATCAGTCCCTAACCCTCAAGGGGTGTACAATCTAAGGTCCCTAACTCACATTCATACATACACATACTAGGGCCAATTTAGACAGGATCCAATTAACCTACCAGCATGTCTTTGGAGTGTGGTCATAATGGTGCACAATGGAAACCTATGGCTTTGTGTAACTATAATGCAGGCTTGATCCACCTCTGGCTTGTACACAATTTTTGGGCAATTTTTAGGAATTTTGCCAAGGCACCCTTGGATGCCTGGGCACTCTGGTTGAAAAAGGCTGGTCTAGAAAACATGGCCTGTGCTCCTGTTTGTACATTTGAATGTAGGGAGAGTTCTGAATACAATGCTAGGTCTTGAGCATGACATAGTTTCTGTATCATTGGCATGAAATGCTCCACTGCTACTAATAATTTGGGCCTCATGACTCGGTAGTGTCTGGAATAAATAGTCTTGTTTCCCACAGGAACCGATCAGATTCTTCCTTTTTGTTCTCCCATACTGCAAAGGAACCTAACTGTTGTAGGTTACAGGCTCCAGTTCCTATTTCAGACATGTTTAGTCATGAGGCCCAGGCGTACTAATGCCTTTCTTGCATGAAAGTTTTACTCACAAGGTTAAAGTTGGTGTGTTGAGGACAGACGGTATTCGAGGTTGAACGTTTGTAATTATCCATACAGGAGGAAGGGGAGAAGGCGCAGTCTAGTGAGGCGGAGAACCTCACCCCCATCGTTATGCCTGTCTCTGTGCCTGTAAAGCTTGCGCCTCCAGAGCCTAATGCACAGCCCAGCAGCAGAGCAGAGAAGCCTGAGGGCTGTGCATCCGATGACGAAATGCCCATCTTAACGAAGATGACTTTTACCCCACCGTCCTCTCCAAAGGCGGTCAGCTCATGTGCCTCTTCTGTGAGTGCTTCCATCTGCTTGCTTCTTTGTGTTGTGTGTTATTTGTGTGATTTTTTTGGCCTATTATTTTTTCACTTAGATCATACCTGTAAAATTATTACAACTGCGACTTCCAAAAATATGACTTGACCTTGCCGGCAATGACATTATGCTTAATATCATGTCATATTCCTTCACAATGTAATGCACTGGGGAAAGAGATTTGGAACTATGGGACTTTTATTCTTCTGTCTGTCAGTAGTATTGACACAGCAGCTTTTGCTGCTCAGAGTCCCCCAAAAATAGTTATTACCTGTCAATCCTGCAACTAAATCCTTTTGCTCTTCCTTTTAACAGGATGACAGCACTGTTCGATTTGAAGGGAAATCATACAACCACATATGACCATGTGGGCAGGGTAGTCCAATGATGACCATACATGTTTTGATAAATGATCGTTATATTTTCTGATCGATCTCTTTCAATAGAGATAATTTATCTGTAGTTGACAACCGAAACGATCGATATGCTACACATAGGGAAGCAGAATTAGATCAATTGTTGGCGGATATGATCGGAAGTTATTGATCGAATCTCTGTTTCTACTGCGCAAACTCATAATCTGATCGACTGAAATTCATGAAACATAACTAAAGCATCTTAATGATGCCGATCAACACAAAACAATTTGTCATTCTGGCTGATCTACTTAGGTTAAGTAAATCAATTGGAAGTGGATATATAATTGTTTGCCAAATTCAATTGTTTTGGTAGAATCGCACATCAATCAGATAATAAAATCAAAGTGTGTAAGCAAATGAAAAAAGAACAATGTCAGTACATCTCTGCAATGCATGCATGCTTCATGTTTTTTTGTCTCTTTACAAAGTCTGCAAGTACATAAAATACCTGGTTATCTGCCAAAAATCCAATGAGCTCACTTCCTGTAGTGAGCGGACAGCACAATGCCTCTACTGCTCTCAAATTCCAAGCAGTGTTGTCAGCCCTGCCTGGTTCTCCCCTACTGGAGGACACATGCCTCCCCATCTAGTCCTCTCTATTGTATAGGAATGAGGTGTTCAGTAGTCCAGCAGGATAGAAATTAGGCAGGGCTGATTCATTCACGAATCCATAACTGTGCTGAAGACTAGCCTCCCCTGGACAACCTGGGTGCCGTCCATCACAATCCATCTCCACTCCTCACTGAAAATAAGGGAAAAAAATCAGCCTCACTCCAATTTGTTCCTTCTGCAGTACATTTAATAATCAGTGCATTGACTGCATACAGCGATGTCTCCAACCCAAATCCAACCCTCCCTGATGCACCCCACCACCCCTGGCCTATTTACAAGGATCCTTGTGAGCGGGCCAGGAGTGGTGGGGTGCATCAGGGAGGGCTGGTTTTGGGTTGAATACATCGCTGTATGCAGTCAATGCACTGATTATTAAATGTACTGCAGGAGGAGCTAACTGGACTTCGGCAGATTTTTCTCATATTTTAGGGCTGATTCACTACCTGGGATTTTAGTGTAGCAGAGGCAGTGTTGAATAACTTGTAAAGTCGGCTCCTTTATGAACTTTACCAACTCTAGCTGCTCTTATGTAATAAATTGTCTGAGGGAAGAACCACCAATCAGATTTTCTCATTTATATTCTCTGCAAAGATGTTTTATAAAAGATGACTTTTGGAATTTGGTTGCTGTGCACAACAAAGTTGGTTCTTCTTTGAGATACTTTCATGAGGCCTACAGTTCTCCAGAAGCTGATTGGTCAGAGTAATACCAAATCATTCACTATACACTGGTGGACATTGATAAGTGAAACTTCATTTAGGATATAAAAAAATTAAGTCTCATCTTGTAAATGTTGTGAATCCACATTTAGGAAACGATCAGAACACATCAGCAGTCTGGTACGAAATTAAGCAAACCAGAAGATCACACCAAACCTCACCAGGAAAGAAGAAAGTATCGCCATAGGCCTGAGCCTCTCTTCATACCACCTCCTTCCTTCAATGTGAATGCGTCTCACTCAGGAGCAACATTGTACCAAAGCCAGCTCCGCTCTCCACGGATCATTGGAGAGACACTGCTGGGAACCCAGGAGCTGCCCACCTACACACCGCCTCCAATGCTTAGCCCTGTGCGCCAGGGCTCAGGACTGTTCAGTAGTGTCATCACAGCGGCGCATAATGCCCACCTCCCTCTCACACCTCTGACGCCCACTCCAAGAGTGCTGCTTTGTCGCTTCAGTAAGTATTCTGTTTTCAAATTTGTATTTAAATAGTTTTCCACTTAAATCTTTTAGGAATGGCATTACTTCAGACCCTTTCTACAGTGGGGAAAATAATTATTTGATCCCCTGCAGATTTTGTAAGTTTGCCCACGTACAGAAAAATGAAGGGTCTATAATTTCTATCATAGGTGTATTTTAAATGATAGAGACAGAATATCAACCAAGAATCTAGAAAAAAACACTAGATACAAATGTTATACATTGAGTTGCAGTTCAGTGAGTAAAATAAATATTTGATCCCCAAGTAAAATATGACTTAGTACTTGCTGGAGAAACCTTTGCTGGCAGGCACAGAGGTAAGACTTCTTGAGGTGGTTACCAGGTTTGCACACATCTCAGGAAGGATTTTGGTCCACTCTTCTTTACAGATCTGCTCTAAATCCTTAAGGTATCATAGCTGCCACTTGGCAATTTGAAGTTTCCGCTCCCTCCATAAATTTTCTATAGGATTAAGGTCTGGAGACTGGCCAGGGCACTCCATGACTTTAATGTGCTTCTTCTTGAGCCACAACTTTGTGCTGTATGTCATTGTCAGGCTAGAAGACCCATCCACGACTCATCTTCAGTGTTCTGGCTGAGGAATTAAGATTCTCATCCAAGATTTTAAAATACTTGGCCCCGTCTACTGGCCAATCAATGAGGCAAAGACAGCCTGTACCTTTAGCAGAGAAATAGCCCCAAAGCATAATGTTTCCACCTCCTTGCTTGGCTGTAAGGATGGTGTTCTTAGGGTCATAGTTAGCATTTTTCTTCCTCCAAAAATGCAGAATCAAGTTAAAGCCAAAGAGCTCAATTTTTGTCTCATCTGACAACAGCCCTTTCTCCCATTTCTTCTCTGATTTATTTAGATGTTCATTGGCAAACTTTAGACGAGCCTGTACATGTGCCTTCTTGAGGAGGGGGGACCTTGCGGGTGCTGCAGGATTTCAGTCCATGGCGGCATATTATGTTACCAATGGGTTGTTTGGTGACTGTGGTCCCAACTGCTTTGAGATCGTTCACAAGCTCCTCCTGTGTAGTTCTGGGCTGATCCCTCACTTTCCTCATGATCATCCTTTCCCCATGAGGTGAAATGTTGCATGGAGCTCCAGACTGAGGGCGATTGATGGTTATTTTGTATTTCTTACATTTGCGGATAATCGTTCCAAACAGTTGTCTCCTTCTCCCCAAGCTTCTTGCTGATGGTCTTGTAGCCCATTCCAGCCTTGTGCAGGTCTACAATCATCTTGTCTTTGACATCCTTTGACAGTTCTTTGGTCTTTCCCATCATGGTGATGAGGTTTAAATGGAAGAAAGAGATTATGTGCACAGCTTTCTTTTAAAACACATAACGAGTTGTCTTACGGAGCACTTTCTTAAATTGACACCACATGTACCACCAATGTACCACATGAGGCCAGTCTGTGGGAACCAGAATTATTGTTGGTTGGTGGGGGATCAAATACTTATTTTACAACATTTGTATCGTGTTTTTTCTGGATTTTTAGTTGATATTCTGTCTCTATCATTTAGAATACACCATATGATAAAAATTATAGACCCTTTGTTTCTTTGTAAGTGGGCAAAATCTGCAGGGGATCAAATAATTATTTTCCCCACTGCATATAGCCAACAAATTGACAAGTAAGAGGAATTTGCACTATATCTATAACACCTCTAGAAACCCTAATGAAAAGCTCCAGAAATGGGATTACTTTAAAGATTTACTTTGGACTGGCTTGGCTCAAACAAATTATTCAATTGCCACCTCTGTGGTCAATGGTAAAGCTGGATAATTTGTTTGAGCCACACTTATCCAGAGTAATTTTATACCTTGAGTTCTTTAAAGTCCAGAAAAGGATTTTTGCTCTGTGTGGAAGCACACCCCCTGCTGAGTCTGAGCTAGAGCTCTCCAATCCGCAAGGAGCATTAACTTTGTAGATTGTAGAGCTATTAATTTGACTAAGTGGGGGCATATTGAACCTCTGGAGAAAGACCACTGCATCCATACAAAGAACAAGGGTCCTTTTCAGCAGCATGCTTGCTGGCAGGGGTAGTCTTTGGCTGCTTACTAAAGAAAAAAAATTGTACACCTTTGCAAACCTTTTGTTTTGATGCACCTGGATTGTATTTAGCTGGTTTAATCTGAATGTTCAGTTGGGATTAAATAAAAAGAACCAAAAGTAATAAGAATGTTCACACCATTCTCCTATAGTTGCACAAAACTCACTATACAGTATGTCCATAGAGATCGATCCAATAATATTTAGTCTACATAGATGTCTAACATAGTAACAGTGGTAGGGACATCAAAAGTCCAACTATTTGAGTTCACTGAAACTCACCATGTCCTGGTGAAGATAAAATGGGAACCTGGTTTGGATTCTGTACTACCTTTGAATACTGTTGCCTTTGAATATTTTTATCTTATGAGTATGTCTTATTACTTATGAAAACATGCTTGTTTTGCACTAATATTTTCCATTTTCATCTCCACCTAGCCTTATTTTCTGGCTATAGAGATTTTTAGAGGGACTGGTGGGAAGTCCATCCAAATGTGTGTGGAGATACAAGCGCGCTATCAAGGGTTTGATACCTTATGGTTCTCTGTATGGAGGAATATAGAAGGGGACACTGTAGTTACATTGGGTTATTGGAGGAGAAATGATTGTGGTACATGATAAACTCTGGAAGGTGTCATGCTGACCCTTTGGTTTTAATACATTTATCAGGTGACCCAGAATAGGTATACATTAACCCACCAACTCTCCTGATCTACATACTTGTTCCAGGTCAGTGGATCAGAATGTATCGATACTGAAGACTGCCTTTTCAAAAGGAGGTCTGAAAGGACAACCCCCATATTTCCCTTATGACAGGTTTGCTTTATTGCTTCAGAGAAAATTGCCGTAAAATGGTACACAGCAAGCCGGGTGGCTAGCTGAGAAGACCCATGGAGCACTGTATCCTTACCAGCCAAATATCCAGCCTAGCAATATAGTTATCTTTGTTGTTGCAGGTCCTGACAGAATGATAGTGGTCACAGGGTGGTGACCCCAGTTACTGAGAAGACTTGAAAGCTGTAGTTGATATTGAAATGTGTTGACAATGCAGGTGTCCATTGATGTCATCATCTGTGTATAATGATATGTTTGTTCATCAGATATCATTGATGGGACTGGTGCGACTGTGACACCTGGGCCTGGAGAACACACTGTTGATGTTGAACCGTAAGAAATGCTATACTTTTATACATTTATGTGTCCATATATTACATCTAATTATCAAACCTGTTAGTGTACTTGTTGCATGTATGCATTATAAGCAGATGCAATGAGTTGAATGCAGCCTAACAGAAAAGAATTACCAGCAACTAGAATTTGCATACCTCTGTCTGAGCATAGGAGCAAAACCGACTAAGATAATACCTATTACTGTGTTTACTATTTCACTGCTGGCATTACAGTATCATATTTTCCAAAGATTATTATTGTTTTACAGGACTTATTTTGCACTGCGCAAAAATAAGGGTGACAGTAGAGTTACAGTGCAATGCAAGACAAGAGGGTTAGGAGGGCCCTGTTCTTGAGAGCTTACAATCTAAAAGGGAGGGGCAAGTGATACAAAAGCCAGTAATTATAGGGGGAAAAGTTGATGGAGAAAAAGCCCATAGAGAACTTAGAAAGCTAAGATGCCTAACCATGGCCATACCATTGCTCCCACCAATTAACACTGGAGGTCAGTAGGTGGGCTCCCAGTCATGACTACTGTGATTGCCTGTCACAGTGGTCTAGCGGTCTAAACCAATCTCAACCAACAGCAGCTTCTAATGTTTTACATTGAGTTATTCTGTGTTTTAAGGAGGATCAATATTGGATCAAGATTCCAGGCAGCGATCCCAGATCTCCAGTGTCCGTCACCAATGAAGAAGGAGACGCACAAAGCCACTCTAGTGTGGAAGCCTTTGCCAGATCAAGAGAAGGAGGAGTCACAGCAAAAAGGTTAGAGCCAAAACATTTTTTTATTATTATTATGATACAGAATTTATATAGTGCCAACAGTTTGTGCAGCACTTTACAATATAAAGGGAGACAGTACAATTACAATACATGTCAGTACAGAAGGAATATGAGGGCCCTGCTCGTGGCGCTTACAATCTAAAGGAAGGGGGAGGTGGTACAAAGGTGATAGCTGCAGGGGATGATCTGATGGAGGTGGCTCAAGTACAGTTCTTAGGTAGAGGTGGGGTAGACTTCCCTGAATAAGTGAGTTTTCAAAGATCGCCTAAAGGCAGACAGGGTGGGGGATGACTAGACATACTGTGGTATGGAGTTCCAGAGGTTGGGAGAGGCTCTGGAGAAGTCCTGGAGGCAAGCGTGGGAGGAGGTGATGAGGGAGCTAGAGAGGAAGATATCTTAGGAGGAGTGGAGTGGGCGTTTTGGACGAGATCTGTGGATGAGGTTGGTGATGTAGCTAGGGGCAGCATTGTGGATGGCTTTGTATATTGTGGTTAGTATTTTGAATTTTATAATTTGGGTTATTGGAAGCCCGTGAAGGGATTGGGAGAGAGGGGCAGCAGTCGCTGATCGGTTGGTAAGGTTTATGAGGGTAGCAGCAGCATTCATAATAGACTGAAGGGGGGATAGCCTATGTAACGGTAGACCAGTGAGGAAAGTTCCTGAAGGATACATACTCTAGCAACTTGTTTTGCTATTAACATTATCAGAACATTATGCAAAGATATTTCAACTGTACAGTTATAAAAGTGACTGGATTGGTTCTATGCTGTAACCCAGTGTTTCTCTACCTTTTTTAAGTAAAGGCACCCTTTAAAATTGTGTGGAATCTTGAGGCGCCCATTATAAAATGTCAAAAAATAAACTAATAGTTTTATATAATGCAGCAACATCGCACAAACATATAAAAATGATACAGCGCAAATAATAAAAATAATCCAAATGTGAAAACTTATATATTAAAGTCCAACAAAAAAGCCCCAAATTAAAGTCCAATGTCCCAAAAATTTGTGAAAAAAATATTTTATAGAACTGTAACTCAAACTTCATAAACTTTCCAGCATGCTCACATCTTCTGTGAAAAAAGACTTTTTGATCCACACTCACCAAACACTGTGAATTCCCGAGATAATATAGCTTTAAGATCAAAAAGAGAAGCCTGCAGGTGGGGTGTGGTATCCTCAGACATTGTAATACTCTTTAAGCGATTTCTCACTGACTCTCCTTCCCAGATACTTCCACATATAGCGATAAAACATAAAAGAAAAAATCATCCAAAATAAAACTCTATGTGTACCCAAAGAAAAGTAAAAACTTTCACCCTTGAAAGTGCAAAATTATTAATATAAACCTTTTCAATGTGTATTCCCCACCATTCACAACCTACCCCATTCCCAAACAAAAAAAAAAAAAATCCACAAATGTCCAAAGTGTTCACAAATATCAAATCTTCCAAAATGATGTCCAAATCTTCACTCCAATCCAGAATACCTCAAACAAAATATAAACTAAATATAGTGCATTGCCCTTTAAAATTGAATACAATTCTGTGAAATCATGCACAAACACTAGTGAGAATATAACAGCACACAAAAACAAAAAAAAAAAAAAAATATAATATGAAATAAATTTATATTGTATAGTGTTTAAACACAATGTGAAATTCAAATTCAAAATCCACACTGGTGGTAAAGTGAATTAATTGCTCCAAGTGTAATATAACACACCACACAAATGCAATCAGTGACACAGTGCACTAAACCAAATGAGTGCCCTCACTCTGTGTTAAGATTACACACTATTACCCTCATTCAAATTAAGTAGGCATTTTCCATATTTTCCGCAGGTCAGGTGGCTTTTCCTCTTTAGAGGGGAGTACAACGAAGTCTCCCCATTCCTCACAGAGTAGAGAAGAGAGAAACTGTTAGGAATGGACTGGCCAGCAATGGTGGGACTCACCTGCCTTTTGATCTGCAGTACCAGGGCTGGCCAGCGGGTGTTCCCAGCAATCAGAGACTCAACTCTGCAGCCAGCTAACACCTGTAACTGATGATGCTGGGGTATTTAAGGGATGGCCAGACCCACAGACTCTGCCTTGGTGTTGTGTTTGTCCTGGGCCCTGTATCTGTCCTGCATCCTGTTTCTGTTCCTTTGCTGACTTCTCCTGCTCTGATCCTGGCTTGTGACCCTGACCATCCCTCTGTCTGACCCTCTGTACTACGCTGCTTGCTACCTGTTCTGATCCCTGGCTTGTGACCCGGACCATCCCTCTGCCTGACCCTCTGTACTATGCTGCTTGCTACCTGCTGAACCTGGCCTGTGACCCCGACCATTCTCCGCTTGCTCCCCCTGTACCTACCTGCCCAATTGATATTGACCCGGCCTGCCTGACGATGCTTGCTTGTATGTACTGTTATCTGTGGGTGGTTTGGTTTGGTTTGTTTGCACTGTATTATGTTTTAGTATTGCACTGCGTTTGTTTGTACTGTTAGTGTTAATAAATTATATTGTTTATAACATATCGGAGGTCTGCGTTTCCCTGCTTCAGTCACACACCTCTGGTCACACCTGGGAGCCCTGACATTACACCAAGGCCAATCCTGACCAGAAGTGGCTGCACAGGGAAGCCATCTTGGCTTGTTGATGGGAAGGATGGATCTTGATGAGGTTGAGTATTTATATCTGCTAGTGTTTGATGACAGGGAGTATGCTTATCAAACTCTGAAGGAGTATACCCGGGATGAATTGCTAGAATGTATACGGCTCGCTCATGTTCTAGTAGATCAGGGCACAGTGTTCTCTGAGGTGCAGCCATTGATTGAGGTTTGTGCAGAGTTGGTTTCATCTGGTTCCCCCGAATGCAGGGATGAATTTTTGCCACCATTTAGTGCAGACCAGGTAGAGTCCCTGGTGTGGTTATTAGAGGATGATGTGGGTTACTTTCTGGAGCGTTATTCCACATGTTCACCACAGACACTAAGAGATTGTATAAACGCAGTGCAGTCATTGACCAGACAGGCTTTGTGTAAGCTCAGCTTTGTTCAACCCCTACTGCAGACATGGATAGATTTGTTGCACCCAGCCTCAGTCAGCTTACAAAGACCCAGTCCTGCTTCTAACTCTACTCCTGTATTCCCACCAGCTCCTCCAGTTACAGCCCAGTATACTTGGCTATCTACCGCATGTCAGTACCCTGTTCCCACTCGCTGCACCTATCCTGCCTTTAACCCTGTAAAAAAGCCCTCTGTAGCAACTGCTCCCTCTCCTGTTCCATCCTCCAGTTCTTCTCTGTCTCCAGCTGCTCCATTCATTTGCAGACCTGCGTTTACTTGCAGTGCTCCAGTAGTTAAAACCAGAAAAAAGCGAAAATTCTTTCCAACCAATACCATCCTGCCAGTATCCAAACCGGTGAACCTGCCTTCCGTGGTTCAGACTGATGCCTGTACGCAGCCTGATGCCTCTCCGCGGCCTGAAGCCTCTCCGCGGCCTGAAGCCTCTCCTCGGCCTGAAGCCTCTCCTCGGCCTGAAGCCTCTCCTCGGCCTGAAGCCTCTACGCGGCCTGAAGCCTCTACTCGGCCTGATGCCTGTACTCGGCCTGATGCCTCTCTTCAGCCTAAAGCCTCTACTCGGCCTGAAGCCTCTACTCGGCCTGAAGCCTCTACTCGGCCTGATGCCTCTACTCGGCCTGATGCCTCTACTCGGCCTGATGCCTCTACTCGGCCTGATGCCTCTACTCGGCCTGATGCCTCTACTCGGCCTGATGCCTCTACTCGGCCTGATGCCTCTACTCGGCCTGATGCCTCTACTCGGCCTGAAGCCTCTACCCAGCATGATGAACTGATCCAGCCTGACGATCCTATTAGGCCAGTTGACTCGATGCCCGCTGTTGATCCAGATGATCCGGTACCTGATCCGGTGCCCGCTGTCGTGCCAATTGACTCAGAGCCCGCTGTCGTACCTGGTGACTTGGTGCCCACTGCCTTGCCAGATGACGCGGTGCCCGCTGGCAAGCCAAATGACCTGATGCCTGGTGACCTAGTGTCCGCTGTCATACCTGATGACCCGATGCCCGCTGTCGAGCCAGACAATCCGGTACCTGATGACCCGGTGCCCACTGTCGGGCCTGTTGACTCGGAGGCCACTGCCTTGCCAGATGACGCGGTGCCCGCTGTCGAGCCAAATGACCTGATGCCTGGTGACCCGATGCCCGCTGTCCAGCCAGACGATTCAATGTCTGCCCCAGTGCCCGCGGTCATGCCAGTTGACTCGGAGCCCACTGCCTTGCCAGATGACGCGGTGCTCGCTGTCGAGCCAAATGACTTGATGCCTGGTGACCCGATGCCCGCTGTCCAGTCAGACGATCTAATGTCTGACCCAGTGCCCGCGGTCATACCAGTTGACTCGGAGCCCACTGCCTTGCCAGATGACGCGGTGCCCGCGGTCGAGCCAAATGACCTGATGCCTGGTGACCCGATGCCCGCTGTCCGGTCAGACGATCCAATGTCTGACCCAGTGCCCGCGGTCATACCAGTTGACTCGGAGCCCACTGCCTTGCCAGATGACGCGGTGCCCGCGGTCGAGCCAAATGACTTGATGCCTGGTGACCCGATGCCCGCTGTCCAGTCAGACGATCTAATGTCTGACCCAGTGCCCGCGGTCATACCAGTTGACTCGGAGCCCACTGCCTTGCCAGATGACGCGGTGCCCGCGGTCGAGCCAAATGACCTGATGCCTGGTGACCCGATGCCCGCTGTCCGGTCAGACGATCCAATGTCTGACCCAGTGCCCGCAGTCATACCAGTTGACTCGGAGCCCACTGCCTTGCCAGATGACGCGGTGCCCGCTGTCGAGCCAAATGACCTGATGCCTGGTGACCCGATGCCCGCTGTCCAGCCAGACCATACAATGTCTGACCCAGTGCCTGCGGTCATACCAGTTGACTCGGAGCCCACTGTCGTGCCTGGTGACTCGGTGCCCGCCGCTCCGCCTGGGGGCCCGAGACCTGTTGCTCCGCTTGGGGGTCCAGCGCCCGCCGCTCCGCCTGGGGATCCGGCGCCCGCCGCCCCGCCTGGGGGCCTGAGACCTGTCGCTCCGCCTGAGGGCCCGAGACCTGTCGCTCCGCCTGGGGGTCCGGCACCTGCCACTCCGCTTGAGGGCCCGAGACCTGTCGCTCCTCCTGGGGGTCCGGCGCCCGCCGCTCCGCCTGAGGGCCCGAGACCTGTCGCTCCACCTGGGGGTCCGGCGCCCGCCGCTCCGCCTGAGGGCCCGAGACCTGTCGCTCCATCTGGGGGTCCGGTGCCCGCCGCTCCGCCTGAGGGCCCGAGACCTGTCGCTCCTCCTGGGGGTCCGGCGCCCGCCGCTCCGCCTGAGGGCCCGAGACCTGTCGCTCCGCCTGGGGGTCTGGCGCCCGCCGCTCCGCCTGAGGGCCCGAGACCTGTCGCTCCGCCTGGGGGTCCGGCGCCCGCCGCTCCGCCTGAGGGCCCGAGACCTGTCGCTCCGCCTGGGGGTCCGGCGCCCGCCGCTCCGCCTGAGGGCCCGAGACCTGTCGCTCCATCTGGAGGTCCGGCGCCCGCCGCTCCGCCTGAGGGCCCGAGACCTGTCGCTCCGCCTGGGGGTCCGGCGCCCGCCGCTCCGCCTGAGGGCCCGAGACCTGTCGCTCCGCCTGGGGGTCCGGCGCCCGCCGCTCCGCCTGGGGGCACGATGCCTGTCGCCCCGCCTGGGGGCCCGATGCCTGTCGCCCCTCCTGGGGGCCCGATGCCTGTCGCCCCGCCTGGGGGCCCGGTGCCTGTCGCCCCGCCTGGGGGCCCGGTGCCTGTCGCCCCGCCCGGGGGCCCGGTGCCTGTCGCCCCGCCCGGGGGCCCGGTGCCTGTCGCCCCGCCCGGGGGCCCGGTGCCTGTCGCCCCGCCCGGGGGCCCGGTGCCTGCCGCCCCGCCCGGGGGCCCGGTGCCTGCCGCCCCGCCCGGGGGCCCGGTGCCTGCCGCTCCGCCCGGGGGCCCGCTGCCTGCTGCTTTGCCTGGTAATCCGATGTGCCTCTGCCCGGAGTCCTGCCCGATGTGCCTCTGCCCGGAGTCCTGCCCGATGTGCCTCTGCCCGGAGTCCTGCCCGATGTGCCTCTGCCCGGAGTCCTGCCCGATGTGCCTCTGCCCGGTGTGCCTCTGCCCGGAGTCCTGCCCGATGTGCCTCTGCCCGATGTGCCTCTGCCCGGAGTCCTGCCCGATGTGCCTCTGCCCGGTGTGCCTCTGCTCGATGTGCCTCTGCCCGGAGTCCAGCCCGGTGTGCCGCTGCCCGGAGTCCTGCCCGGTGTGCCAGTCTTTGATATCCCGCCAGTTGCCAGACCCGGGCGGTGGAACATTTTGCCCAGCTAGGACTGTTTGGAGCGTCCTGAGGCCGCTCCTTGAGGGGGGGGTACTGTTAGGAATGGACTGGCCAGCAATGGTGGGACTCACCTGCCTTTTGATCTGCAGTACCAGGGCTGGCCAGCGGGTGTTCCCAGCAATCAGAGACTCAACTCTGCAGCCAGCTAACACCTGTAACTGATGATGCTGGGGTATTTAAGGGATGGCCAGACCCACAGACTCTGCCTTGGTGTTGTGTTTGTCCTGGGCCCTGTATCTGTCCTGCATCCTGTTTCTGTTCCTTTGCTGACTTCTCCTGCTCTGATCCTGGCTTGTGACCCTGACCATCCCTCTGTCTGACCCTCTGTACTACGCTGCTTGCTACCTGTTCTGATCCCTGGCTTGTGACCCGGACCATCCCTCTGCCTGACCCTCTGTACTATGCTGCTTGCTACCTGCTGAACCTGGCCTGTGACCCCGACCATTCTCCGCTTGCTCCCCCTGTACCTACCTGCCCAATTGATATTGACCCGGCCTGCCTGACGACGCTTGCTTGTATGTACTGTTATCTGTGGGTGGTTTGGTTTGTTTGCACTGTATTATGTTTTAGTATTGCACTGCGTTTATGTTTGTACTGTTAGTGTTAATAAATTATATTGTTTATAACATATCTGAGGTCTGCGTTTCCCTGCTTCAGTCACACACCTCTGGTCATACCTGGGAGCCCTGACAGAAACTCAGTGGAGTAGAATACAAGAATTTAATAAAAATAGTATCTGCTTACATTGCATAAAGGACTATCCATCCACTAGCAGGCCACATCCAAAATGGCCACGATGCTACTTCCGGTTTGCATCTGACGTCACGATGCTGACGCGTTTCGTCACTTCCGATTTTTTCTTAAGGGATATAGGGTCGGAACCGGAAGTTATGTCAACACGTTTCGCCTTCCCACACGTTTTAGTAGTTTTATATAATGCAGCAACATCTCACAAACATAGGAAACCCAATGTTAGAGGTGTTCATTCTAAAGAAAATATACCTTTTCACACTGGTACTGACTAGTATGCCAACGTTTCTCTTCTCCCTCAGTCAGGGCTGCTGTTAGATATCACAAGACTCTGTACATTCTACTTGACAGGGCTCCCCCCCCCCCCCCCCCCACACACACACACTGAAAATAACAAAACAATATCGCCACTAAAAATACACTAAAATCATTATTAGTGTACAAAAACATAACATAGCATACAAAATCCCTGCTAAATCTAAAAGATAAAACTGTATTGAGTTAATAAATAAAGTTCTGTGTGTAAATTAGGTCTTGGGGCTCATTCACATAGGTGCAGTGTAAATCACAGCTATTGCAGTGTGCAGGCTGCCCATGTTACGCTATTGAGATGCAGCAGCTGTACGAAGACAGCCACAGGTCCTAATTTGATAGGCACGTAGATGCAGGGGTATGGCCCCAAACACTGACAGTGTGTTTTCAGGGCCACTCACCCACACCTGTGCATTTATCAAATTAGGGCCTGCGGCTGTGTTCAGAATGCTGTACAGGCACCTGACATCCTCCCTAAACTGGCCCTCAACTGATGATGCCATGATGTGGGCATGCTGATAGCTAGAAGGTTGTAATCATGTGCAATGAAAACCTGTGGCTTTGTGCAAATAAAAGGCGGGTTTGACCCACCTGCTGGTGTATATGCAATTTTACGGCAATTTTTATTTTGTCAAGGCACCCCTGAAGAAACATGAAGGCACCCCAGGGTGCCTGGGCACCCTGGTTGAAAAAGTCTGCCGTAACCCATACTGCAAACACTGAGGGTGATGTGTTCTCCACCAATGATTCCTGTGCTTGTGGAAGCTTCCAGGGACCTTCTAATGATCATAAATAATGAAGACCTCTGCTGTCCGGAAGTAGGGTCTGAGGCTAATGCATGCACATTAGCATTACTAAGCATGGTTCCATCACACTGCACCCATGACACCGTCTTCACTTTACCAAGGCCACTATGATAAAAGATACATTTTGAATATTGATAGGGAGTTTATTACCATAATATGCAGGTTAAGTGTCTGTTCACGTGCATTTATTTATTACATCAAATTTTATAGAGTCTATTAGAATGCTAATTCACTTTTAGTATCATATTATTACCCAGGATACAAGCTGTATAAATTAATTTGTGCACATCATAATTCTCCTATAAGGAATTTAGTGTTAGTTGGACCTACTGATGAAGAGTACTGGAAGTCTGGGCCTCTGATGCTTTGGAAGATTGGAGTAATGCCTATATAAGCATGATCTTAGTTTACTAATTTTCAGATAGGTACTCCTATACATTAGAGTAGGATCTGCACATGCATAGATCTCTTTGGTGGTTATCATGTATATTGCGTAATGTATGTAACTGAGGCCATTTTTTATTATGACTTCATTGGCAGAACTGAGCAGTGGGGAATTAGTTTTGTGTGTCTTAAGCCTCCCTTGTGCATTTTTGCTGTTTTTAATGTTATTTTTAGATATCCGTAGTCCGCATTCTTATTGGATTGAGATTTACACTTTAAGAGGTTCATTGATATTAGTGTATAACTTCCACATAGGTCAATTGCTGTACCTTTGAGAAGGTAGGCCTGGCCTTACACATCTTTTTCACTAACCTATTGCTACTCTGTGCTACAAGAATCCCTCATGATGCCCCTGCAGTGACAAGTTTAATTTCATAGTTGGCCAGGTTAGTATATATTGTTACGTGAAAAAAATTTAAGTACTGTAATAAGTTAGCGGGAACCTGTCAGGGGGGAAATATGGAAGCCAACATTAATGACTTCCTTTTGAAAATGCTAGTCACCTGGCTGTATGCTAATGCTTTGATTTTAATATTTCCTGGCCTGGAACAAGCATGCAGATCAGAAATTCTAATGTCTCTCTGAGTTTCATTTCCTTCATGCAACGGGAGGTCAGCAGTGGCTTCCCCTGTAAGGAGTAAACTCCTGTCTGTTTAATGGATGGAACTTTCTCTTTGAGCATTATGCTAATCTTTGATGGAACATGTGTCTTTTTGTACAGTGGAGGTGTTCCTGAGCATGTCCTGCTCCAGTGTACTGCCCGGTGGAGGAACCAATCTGGAGTATGCTCTGCATTCCCTCTTTGAAGCCAATGGGGACATCATGGTAAGAATTTATTTTACTTTGCATTGTTTATTAATGAGGTTTTATTCAAAATAACCTATCATGTAATCCTGACCTGTAAGGTCCCCTGGAGGGCAGTGTGCAGTAAAGGCAGAGCTCCTAGGGTTGGTATAATGATCCTGAACTGGAATTGTCCAACCTTTCAATCTTATAGGCGCCCAGTTCTGTAAATCATCTGCCAGGTTGCGGGTTATACCTTAGCTGGTAATCCAGCGGCAGTACTCCTTCATTTAACCCCCATGGCTTGCCAGGTTGAATGGTGTTCAAGAGATGGAGCACCTTACTTTTGCTCTCAATGACAAGACCTCTGATCAAAACCAAAAATTGGATTTTTTTTAACGACTTTACATTTTCCTCTAGATACCAACAATTACTTGGGTAAATTTGGCTAGAGCCACCAGGTCACTGACTTTGCTACAGGCCTTGTAACAAACCAAAATTGTGCTTGGCTGATAACCTAGGAAATGTTCTTTACATTGTTGATTTTCAGTTTAGCCCTCCTTGCCCTTTCCCTTCTTTCACCCTTTTTCTTTTTTTTTGTCCCCCCCCCATTATTGATAGTTTCCCTTGAAAAGACTGTCACATAGCTCTCTCTTTCTTTCCCTCAATATGTTATATACCCCATCAGACACCCTATGCTTGCCCTTTCCCTGTTTCCAAAAGTTATAAAAGCTTGGTAATATCATAATTTATTGCAGAAGAGACATTACATGATTTGGCTGCAAAGGATAGGAGGGTTTAATTCTGCTTTAAGACTGAAAAACAAATTCTTTATTTTTAACAATAATCATAGAGGTAGGCATCTGTGTTCCTATAATGACAAATGAGATGTTTTCACATTTATTAACTGACAAAAGAAAAGTGACAGTTGGGATCCCTGTTAAATACGGTGTTTGTTTTTTTCTTTATGCAGAGCGCTCTGGAGATGCTGCTATTGAAAGAAATGCCAAGACTAAAAAGCCACCCACTAGCAGACTACCACTATGCAGGTAAACTCTTCCTTCAGTTAGCATTCCATTAGCGTGCGTGCGGGTGTGTGTGTTGCAAAGTAGGGAGCCATTTGCAGTGACCTATAGCAGGCACTCAATTATTGTTCATTATTCTATTTGCTGTATAGTGATGAAAGCTGAGGGGTTAAGGTTTATTGACAGACAGTGAAGTATCAGCTAGTATCTTTACTCTGGTATCCCGTAGTGTCTTCTGACAACGCATGGTCAGCACAAGACGGCCAGAGATATTGACTCTTGTAGAGATCTGCTGTATTCGTCTGTTCTTTTTCTAAAGCCAGTCTATATCCATATCTTTCTTTCATGTAGGTTGTAAGAGATTGGATACTGGAAGAATTAATAGGGAGGATTAGACCTTGATCACACAGGCATACGTAAAGTGAAACTTCACCCTAAAGGGGAAGTTCTGCTTTATGCCCCCCTCCTCTTCCTATTTTCGAACATTTTTTTTTTGGGGGGGTGTTTCTCACAGTTAACATGCCGGCACCAGGGACCCAAAGACTGGCAAAGAACCAGCCTAGGTGAGGACAGCGCTGAATGTCTGGACAGGTAAATGTCCTTTTAGTAAAAGTTAGTTACAGTATTTGCAGCTGCTGACTTTTAATATTTTTCAAACAAGGTGAAGGTCCTCTTTAATCATACACCTGTGTGAGAGCCATGTTTGCCTGCACAGGGATGAATCTGTTTTAATGCATTCCTGTGCAGGTAGTACCATTCATGTCAGTTGGGACACAGCGGCTACAGGGACATAGCTACTGCTCTCAGTTTGACAACCATGTGGATATTGGTGCTTGTCCCCAAAGGCAGACAGTGTTTGGGGACATGCACCCACAGAGAACACCTGTGTTATCTCAGTGCAGGCAAACACGGTCCTCACATGGACTTGTGCCTTATATGTGCTGCAGAGTGAAAGCAGGAAGCCATGGGAATGTCTGTAGCTTTCTACTAATGTGGTCAGTGAAAAAGGTTATGCTTGGTTTAAAGAAAAAACTTCACCCATAACTAACAGTTCTTGCTGCATATCTTCTTGGTAGTTTATAAGTAAAGGTAAACTGAATAGGTAAGGGCTTGTGTACAGGCATAGCTGCCCTGGGTGCAGCGGTTATTGACGGTTGGGGATTTCATGAGTTCCTTGTACTGCAAGGCTGACAACAGTAGTGACAGCAGCATCACTTCTCTTGTCTGCTGAGTGCTGTAAACAGCAAGGAAAGGAGCAGAGAGCCGGGAGGAGGTGTGGACTGTGTTCTTTCTCCCCCTCCTCCTTCCTGCCAGTGTAGGGCTCCTAACAAGCTGGCAGCTTGTTCCAAACAGTTGTTTTTGCTATCTTTCTGATGT
This sequence comes from Staurois parvus, assembly GCF_062004578.1. Lineage (NCBI taxonomy): Eukaryota > Metazoa > Chordata > Amphibia > Anura > Ranidae > Staurois > Staurois parvus. The sequence continues at coordinate 5,733,655 of NW_028317988.1, forward strand.
GTTTGTTTTGTTTTTTCAGCCTAATGATGGCTTGCTTCACTGATAGTGACAGCTCTTTGGATCTCATCTTGAGAGTTGACAGCAACAGATTCCAAATGCAAATAGCACACTTGAAATGAACTCTGGACCTTTTATCTGCTCATTGTAATTGGGATAACGAGGGAATAACACACACCTGGCCATGGAACAGCTGAGAAGCCAATTGTCCCATTACTTTTGGTTACTTAACAAGTGGGAGGCACATATCCAAACTGTTGTAATTCCTACACCGTTCACCTGATTTGGATGTAAATACCCTCAAATTAAAGCTGACAGTCTGCAGTTAAAGCACATCTTGTTCGTTTCATTTCAAATCCATTGTGGTGGTGTATAGAGCCAAAAATTTTAGAATTGTGTCCATGTCCCAATATTTATGGACCTGACTGTAACTTTCATGACCTTTAGGGTAAAATTTAATCAGCAGGTATGCAGTGGGATCAGAGCAGTGCCCATGCACCAATAACAGTGCATCACAGGACACTTTTTTTTTTAAACAAACCTTATTGAGATGTCACACGGTGACATTTCATCAAGTTCTTTTGGCTGCAGCGGCATTGGATTGGCTCTCACTGCACTGGAAAAAAGTGCACATGCAGTACTTTTTTTCAGCACAGGCCACCACAACGCAGTGCTGTTAACTTGGCCAGATAGGAGACAAGGCATTTTGCCTTGTCTTGCAGTGGGACTGCCCAGTGTTAAAACTGCAAAATATGCTATTTTTCACCTTTTTTTCCCTAATACCTCTACCTTGCTGTACCTTGCTAAGTTTCTGGCTGCTCTGTAACAGATTGCAAGCTGTATTGCAGAGCTGTATTACACAGCTGTATGATGCAATGTCCTGTATTTCCACTAGCGGTGGTAGTGAAAGTAGTAGTAGTAAAAGTAAATATAATAGTAGCACAGTGCCTGGTTGTCTTGCGCTGCACGTGGCTGCAGTGAGTTCAGACACCGAGAAGTGATGTGCCACTGGTTAGCTTGCATAACTCCATAACGGCTGCACCTGGTCCTGACTTATGAGGTATTGAACTCCACAGTCACTTCTCCTTTAAATGATGGTTGGTTTAGGTACTCTCAGTGCCACACATGGAGGGAGCTTCCTGACCCCAGATCTCCTGGCTGTCTCCCCCAGGGGCAGACCCCACCAGCAAAGGGGTCACCTATAGATGGCTGGGCCCTGAGCTGTGCTCTCCATAGTTACGTAGTTAATCTGGTTGAAAAAAGATACTAGTTCAACACACACAAATAGAAAACTTCCATATACACAAACCTATACCCACATATGATCCAGAGGAAGGCAAAAAAACCCCCAATAAAGCATGATCCAATTTGCTGCGGGGGGAGGGGGACGGGATTCCTTCCTGATCCCCCAAGAGGCAAACAGATATTCCCTGGATCAACTTTACCTTTGAATATTAGTGTCCAGTTATATTATCTGTATCTAGGAAAGAATCCAGGCCTTTCTTAAATAAATTTACTGAGCTGGCCAGAACCAACTCTATTCCACATTTTCACAGAAAGATGCCTTTTCGCATTTGGAGATTAAAGAGTGCCCCCTTGTCCTCTGTGATGCTCTTAAGGTGAATAACTCTACACTGAATTCACTATATGAACCACTGATGTATTTATACATGGTGATCATATCCCCCCCCTTATGTATTATACATGGAGATCATATCCCCCCTTATGTATTATACATGGAGATCATATCCCCCCTTATGTATTATACATGGAGATCATATCCCCCCCTACATATTATACATGGAGATCATATCCCCCCTTGTGTAATATACATGGAGATCATATCCCCCCCTTATGTAATATACATGGAGATCATATCCCCCTTATGTATTATACATGGAGATCATATCCCCCCTTATGTAATATACATGGAGATCATATCCCCCTTATGTATTATACGTGGTGATCATATCCCCCCTTATGTAATATACATGGAGATCATATCCCCCCTTATGTATTATACATGGTGATCATATCCCCCCTTATGTAATATACATGGAGATCATATCCCCCTTATGTATTATACATGGAGATCATATCCCCCCTTATGTATTATACATGGAGATCATATCCCCCCTTACGTATTATACATGGAGATCATATCCCCCTTATGTATTATACATAGAGATCATATCCCCCCTTATGTAATATACATGGAGATCATATCCCCCCCTTATGTAATATACATGGAGATCATATCCCCCCTTATGTATTATGCATGGTGATCATATCCCCCTTATGTATTATACATGGAGATCATATCCCCCTTATGTATTATACATGGAGATCATATCCCCCCTTATGTAATATACATGGAGATCATATCCCCCCTTAATCTCCTCTTCTGAAGAGAGAATAAATTCAGTTCCTCTAATCTTTCCTCATAGCTGATCTCCTCCATGCCTCTTATCAGTTTGGTTGCCCTTCTCTGCACTTTCTCCAGTTCTCTGATATCCTTTTTGTCAACTGGTGCCCAAAACTGAACTGCATATTCCAGATGAGGTGTCACCAAGATTTGTACTGGGGCAAAATTACATCTCTCTCTCTCTGGAGTCTATACCTCTTTCAATGCAAGAAAGGATTTTGCTCGCTTTGGAAACCGCAGCTTGGCATTGCATGCCATTATTAAGCTTATGATGTATCAGAACCCCCAGATTCTTCTCCAATGACACCCCCAGTTGTACTCCCCCTATTATGTAAGAAGCATGCTTGTTTTTAGCCCCGAAGTGCATAGCTTTACATTTATAAACAATAAACCACATTTGCCACACACTTGCCCAATTTAAAAGTATTTGTGTTTTTCCCTCCACTTACTGAGCACGCCTCCTCAGGGATTGGCTGAAGATCCAAAAATATTCAGGCTGCTAGCCCTGTCATCCCTTTCAACATGTTCTAGAACACTCCAGAAGACAGAGTGAAGTAACAGGCCAGCAACTTGTGAAGCTCTGCACAGTTCCTAACACAATCAACCCCTGCTCCTCTGCCTACAGAAGAACCAACTAAATTTACCAAATAATTTGCAAATTAGGAGGGTGCTACGCATATTTGCTGTTTAAAAAATTCCTAGCTACGTGATCTGACATAAACATCCCGTTGTTTCTCTCTGACTGGCATGCATTCTCTGCTTTTGTTTTTGGCTCTGGTGCAAGGAGACCAGCAGATTCAGATAACACAGCAGGAAGATCCCACAACATTACTGCGCACTTCCAGGTCCACGTGAAACCTCACTGACAGATCCAGAGCTGCGCAGTGGTTTTAGCATAAGCGGGTGATTGCTGGGAATAGAATTCCCAAAGCTCAAACATCATGAAGGGCAGGGGTTTGGCATCTTGGGCGCTAAATGACCTTTTCTCTGCACTGCTTTTTGTAACCCTTCCCATTTTCATTATATTCAAGGTCTTGGCTTACAATACAACACTTCCATGCATACTGTATCGTTTTGTTTTTTTTAGTATTTTGATCTCACTTCCCTTCTTTCTATCTGTTGTCTCTGCTTTTATGTCCTTTCACTTCCTAAAATCTAACACGGATAAAACAGAACGTTTTTTTCTGAAATCTTTCTCCACTCCCTTATCTGAAATAACAATTACTATTGAAAACACCCCAATACCCTTAGCTGTCCAAGCTTGTTGCCTAGGAGTCATACTTTATTCCAGTCTCTCATTTAAAGTCCAAATATCACACATTTTTCCCTTTATAGTCCTATCATGATTTTTTTTTTTTACTAATGGTTGCTTGGAATTAGTATACTTAGCTAATATATTAATTCCTTATTAACAGCATTAAAGTGATTCTAAATTCAAATGTTTTTTATCCTGATGCATTCTCTGCATTAAGGTAAAAAATGCGCAATTGCTTGTCCTAACCACCCCCCCCCTAAACTCGGAACTGGCCCCTGCCAGTGCAGTCTTGGCTACAACACCACTCCCTTTACTTCCTGCTTTCACAGGACACACTGAGGGCAGACATAGCCATAAGCTCCTGCTGCTGTCAGTCAAATTCCTATGAGGTGGAAGCATGGGGCATGGCTTAACAATGCTGTGTGTGTCTATGGATGCACACAACCCGACTTAGGAGCACGCCCACATGGGTGCCTCCTTAGCACACAACTTGCTAAGGAGGCACCTGTAGAAGGAAAGGGTGGACAATGCTGGCGAGGGACTGCATGAAAAGGAGGTAAGGGCATTTTCTGTGCAATAATGTTGTATAGAGCAGGTAAGTATAACCTCTTTTTTTAAGTAAAAAAAAATCCCCTTTAGTAAGGTAAAAAAAAGAACACCCCAGTATATGTACAACCCCCGTCCCTAAACACTTACCTACTTTCACCACCTTCCTTGTCACCACCACTGAATCTTTTGGTGATCTGCGCCTTTCCCTGAACTTCTGTGTTATAGAGGAGGCGGTGAGAACAGGGGAGTAATAGGCTCCTGCATCTGTCATTTTGCACATGTACGTGTACACCTCCTGTGCGCAAACGTTTTTAAAAATGAGATATCTCTTTAAAATGCTATTTCCTCTTAGTGGAAATTCACTTCATGCTCCAGCCCTCTGATGCTCAGTAGTGGAGAATATGTTCAGCTTCTATACCTCACCACCTTTGACATTTCAATGACAGAAGGGTAGGCAGGGCTGAGAATGATGGCATAGATGAGTAACCCCAGGCTTCCACATGCAGACTTGTTATGTAGAGGAAGAGATGGTGGTATGTCTGACTGGGCCTTTTAAATTACAGAGTGTGCTGGGCAGCATGGTCAGTATGGCAGTATGGTCAGCTCTGGTCACTCTGCTGATTGTTGGACAATTCGGTCATATTTGGACATACTGCTAAGTGGAAAGGTTGCTAGAGCAATGTCTGTCTAACCAATATCTATTTCTGTGAATTCAATAGGGTTTTAGACTCCAGACTTACTCACTAACCGCTGCCTGTCATCACCTTCCTAAAAAGTTATTCTGGGTCTGTCCCTTCCTGATGCATGATGAAACAAAATTATGCAACACATTGATCATATTCCAACTTAACTACTGTAACATTCTTTTTTGTGGTCTATTAACAGACAAACCTAAGCTAGCTATACACTAGTAGATTTTCAAATGCATGTTCGAAAATTCCGTCATTCAATGACTTGACGAATGTCATTCAAAAGTACTAAAATACAGTTTGCCTTTAACATTTAATTTTGGAGTGAATGGACTTTCCTGAATGAAAACCACATTCACTGTTAGAAATTCATTCATTCATTCAAGAAAAAATTTCCATCCTGCTCTCTTTCGAATTTTCTCGTCATTGTGGTTGAAAACAAACATCGATTTGATGGTGCTAATGTCAGAGCATAGTACTGTTATGGACTTGACAAATTTCGTATGAATACCTTTAACCACTTCCCGACCGGCCGTTGCATATAAACGGCCAGACGGTGGCAGTGCAGGGTCGGTTGACCGTTTATAAACGGCCTCCCCGCACCCTGCTTGTGCGCGCTCCCTGGAAGCGCGCAGCACCGCAATCCGGTGCCCGCTGTGTCCTCCGGACACAGTGAAACAGCGATCGTCGGACGGAACCTCTGTACGAGGTCCCAATCATGTGATCACTGATTGGCCAATCAGTGATCACATGCAAAGTAGTAAGCAAGATGTCACTTGTGACATCATTGCTTACTACGTGTGAAATCTGTGAATGATCACAGAGGTCACATGGTACAAGGCTATTCACAACAGCCTTGTACCATGTGACAAGCTGTGACCAATCACAGCTCACTCAGTACTTCTCAATGAGTGCAAGAATGCAGACAGAGAGAAAGAGAAATGATTGCTTTTACAGCCTTTATGGGTGTAAAAGCAATCAGTGTAAAAAAAAAAAAAAATCTTCATCACCCCCCACAAGTAGTACAGTGTCACCATGGTGACACTGTACTGCTAGGGTGACAGTATGTAAAAAAAATAAATAAATAAAAAATAAGAGTATAAAAAAATAAAAATGTAAAAAAAATGTTTAAAAATTATAATTTTTGGTTATAAACTAATTTGGATTTTTTTTTTTACTAAAAAGATAACAGAATAAATTTTGGCAAAGATTTATGATGAAATATTATTTATTTGCAAAATTTTATAAAAAAAACACTTTTTTTCAAAATTTTTGGACTTTTTTATTTACATAGCAAAAAAAATTAAAATCCCAGCGGTGAATAAATACCACCAAAATAAAGCTTTATCTGTCTCAAAACAATGGTAAAAAATTAATTTGGGTACAGTGTTGCATGACCGCACAATTGTCATTCAAAGTGTGATAGCGCTGAAAGCTGAAAATTGCCCTGGACAGGAAGGGGGTAAAAGTGTCCGGTCTGGAAGTGGTTAAAAAGTTTGTTTCATTGCCATGCCTATGTTTTGAATTCAACATCCATTTTGAGGATGCCTGTGTGTGATTTTTCAAAAATGAAACCCAAATTCACAGAATTTCCTTTGTTCAAGAAAAATTTATCATCCTTCAGCTTTCCTCATCAGTGCAGTTGAAATCAGTCATTGAGTTCATCCTTATAACTGTTAGAAAATTGAATGAAGATTCCAAAATGAAAATTGTCAAACAAAATTTTACTGGTGTATTGCCAGCTTGAGATCCGTCAGTTGCTCTACAGCTTGACTCATCCACCTCTCAATAATCTCTTCAGATGCTGTCCTACTCTAAGCCCCTCTGCACTGACTGTCTCCTCATCCCTACCACCTGTCCCCCATGTTCATCTGCTCTGCTGATCAGCTCCCCTTTTGGGCTCTTGTGTACGCTTATATTCTTTGAAGGGCATGGGTCTTCTCCTGATTGGTTGTTCAGCCCACTGTCAAATGCTGCACATGCCATAACCATAGGATCAATCATAGATTTGATTGTTTTGAAGAATACTTCACTGGAAAATTATTTTATACACCAAAGAAATAGATTAAATTGGTTGAATCCAGTTAATTGTTCCTTCAGGGCTATTTCCGATTGATAGCAATTACGGCTTATTATTTTTTGCTCCTTTAGTGCAGTTGATTTCTGAAAAATGTGATTGTTTTATTGAAATTGTTATATTACAAAATAATTTGCATTTAAAGCTGAACTAAACCCACAGATTAATTGTTTCCCAAAACAGTTACATTACTGCACACCATGGGGTTGATATTGTAAAATTGGAGAGTAAAAATTTGATGCAGCTGTGCATGGTAGCCAATCAGCTTCAGCTTGTTCAATTAATCTTTGACAAATAACTGGAAGCTGGTTGGTTTCTATACAGAGCGGCACCAGATTTTTGCATCCTCCGGTTTTACTTAATTAATGCCCATGAATGAAGACTGTCACAGTTGCGTGCGTGTTTGTCAGCTTTCAATCGAACTGTCAAGCCATCAAATGGCTGGTGTCATAACTGATCACATGTGTAAAACCAAAGCTACTGCAGATCAAACAGAGGTTAAGATGGCCACTTCCTTGTTTGTAAAGGATAGGAGGGTTTAGTTCCACTTGAAAAGTGTGAGATCAGTGTGTGACCAACTTGAGACTTGTGTGTTTGATTACAAAATAGCAAAGCAATGCAATGCATAGCAAAAGCAAGAGTAAATGAAAGTGATTCATAGGATCCAAATCTAAATTCAAACACTGAGCTTCTTATTTGTCAATGCTTTACAATCTGATATCAGAAGCTCAGTAGCCTGAATACACAAGTCCCAAAGCTAGCCATACATGGCTCAGTTTTTTTTTTTGTTCAACCAGGAGGCTGAATAAAAAAAACTAAACCGATTCCCCCATCCACACATTTGAAGTAGATAGGGGAATCCTCCCTGCTGTTCTTTTGTATTCTGACAGCTGAGAGACTCCCCGGCTGTCAGAATACACAGATCAGCGCTTAATTCCAGCAGGACCGTTCAACAGAAGCTGATCATAAGATCAACTTCTGTTGAATTGCAGTGGCCACACATGGATAGAAATTTCGCCAGTCTCTGCTGAACCTGCCAAATTGCAATCCATCTCATGACAGTTCTTCCATCTGCCATTTGGATAAATAAGGCAGACATGTTGGGGTTTATTTACTAAAGCTGGAGAGTCCAAAATCAGACTCCCTTCTGCATAGAAACCAATCAGCTTCCAGGTTTCATTGCCAAAGCTTCATTGAACAAGCTGAGGTTAGAAGCTGATTGGTTTCTATGCAGAAGGGAGTCTGATTTTGGACTCTCCAGCTTTAGTAAATAAACCCCGTAATGCCCTGAACAAAAAACCGATTCAGCTTTTATTTTTTATTAATATATTTATGGTTGAATGGTTTCTATTAATGACAGCAGCACCTTTCAGTACAAAGCAAATGTTTGTGATCATTCATGAGACAATTTTCTATTTAACTTGCCCAGAGAAGAGTTGACACAAAGGTCCTTATTTTCTTCACATTATAGAAAACACCTTCACCTCTCATGGTCAGGGTGAAGGCAGATTCCATTACACACTGGAGGTAATGCGACACTATCTAGATGAGGATTTCTCATTAGTGTTATCATTTGGAATGAACTTCTAAGGGGATATAAGAACATCCAGACAAGAACATGTAACCTTCAGGATTAATTATAAGCAAGATACACATGTATTTATCTGAAACAAAACCATCATAGACTGTAAGGCTCTTCAGGACAAGGACTGATCTGTGTGCTTCTGTAAATATGTAGAAAGGTCTCATTAGTAAGTACTGTTATTATACAGGATTTATATAGCACCAACAGTTTGCACAGATCACTGTACAATATAAAGGGAATCAATACAATTCAAAAAACATGAGGGTTAGGAGGGCCCTGTTCCTGGGAGCTTACACTCAAAAGATAATAACTGTGAGAGATGAACTGATGGGAGATGTAAAAGATTCAGTTATTAGCTGAAGGCAGGATAGGCTTACTCGAAGATATGTTTTCAGGGATTGCCTAAAAGTGGACAAGGAGATTGCCAGACGGATTGGGGTAGGGAGTTTCAGACGATGGGAGAGGCTCTGGAGAAGTCCTGGAGGCTAGCATGAAAGGAGGAGACAAGGAGCTAGAGAGCAGGAGGTCTTGGGAGGAGCAGAGAGGATGGCTTGAGTAATATTTGGAGACAAGATTGGTGATGTAATTTGGAGCAGAGTTGTGACTGGCTTTGTATGTTATTGGTAATGTTTTAAATTTTATTTGCTGGGCAATGGGAAACCAGTTGAGGAATTGGCAGAAAGGGGTGGCAGACATGGAACGGTTGATAAGGTGGATGGGGCTGGCAGCAGCGTTCATTATAGACTGAAGAGGGGATAGCTTGCGAAGAGGTAGGCCTATGAGGAGGGATTTACAATAGTGAAGCTGAGAGATTACAAGGAAGTGAACAAGTTGCTTAGTGGTTTCAACAGTTAAAAAGGGGCACATTTTGGAGATGCTACGAAGGTGAAGTCTACAAGGTTTGGACAGTGTGTGGATTTGGGGCTGAAAAAACAAGTCAGAGTCCAGGATTATACCTAGTACCCTGGCATGAAGGGAGGGACTGATGGTTGTATTATTGATCTTGATGGACAAGTCAGGGGAGGGGGCACGGGTTGGAGGGAATATTAAGAGCTCAGTTTTAGAAAGATTAAGTTTGAAGAAGTGGTTGGACATCCATACTGATATGTCAGTTAATAAGTTAGTAATGTGAGAGGAGACTGTAGGAGTGAGGTGAGGAGTAGAGAGATAGATTTGGGTGTTATCAGCATAGAGATGGTACTGGAAGCCATGGGAGTTTATCAAGTGACCAAGGGAGGAGGTGCAGATGGAGAAGAGGAGGGGTCAAAGGACAGAACCTTGAGGGACCCCTACAGAAAGAGGAAGTGGAGAGGAAGAGACAGAGTTATAGGTAACACTGAAGAAGAGCTGTGATAGGTAGGAGGAGAACCAGGAGAGAGTAACGTTTTGAAAGCCAAGAGTGAAGTTTTTTGAGGGGATGGTCAACAGTATCAATGACCGCAGAGAGGTCTAGTAGTAAGAGTATGGATTACAGTAGTGGTCATTGGTTTTAGCAGTTAGTAAATCATTAGTGAGTTTTAGTAGGTCAGTTTCTGTGAAGTGCTGTAAGAGAAAGCCAGACTGTAAGGGGGCAAGAAGGTTGTTGTCAGTGAAGTAGGAGCTCAGACAGTTGTAGACTAAGCATCCTAAAAGTTTAGAGGTAAACTGGGAGCAAAGGGATGGGTCTTAAACTATTAAAGTTATTCCTCCTCAGCTACCAATCAGCAGCAGGTTGGCCCCGAAAGCTTGAATCCGATTGGTGGCCATTTTTACAATAACTTTAGTCCTTAAACAGGACGTGTTAATACTGAAGGCTACTAAACTTCTATTGCTATTTCTAGCCAGTGTGTGTGTCCCTGTCTCTGTCTCTATATAGTATATATAAATAGCTTTAGTACTGTGTCTTTATCTAACACTATGCTAATTTGAGATTGTGACTCTGTGGACATGTTTACTTTATATTTTGTATATTTTACCAATATATTATCTATTGTTTTTTTGTCTCATTATTTGGGCACTCCATTTTTTAATACAGGAAGGGTAAGGCCTCATGCACACTGGACATTTTACCAGCTGCTTCTTGGGGTATCTGGCATTTTTTTCCTTACCTTTAAACTCCCTTCCATGTTAGCCTATGTGTCCATGCACACATGAAATTTTAAAGGAGTTTAGAGGCAGAAAAAAAAAAAAACATTGCCAGTGCGTCCAGTAGCAGCAAAGTTTTGGCAGAAAAAAGCTTGACGCTTCTAAACGTGTAAATGTGCCTAAATGCACTTTAACACTAGGTGCATATAACACTTGAGCATTAATTCATTTCAATGGCCATAAGAAATTATTTATTCTAGCCTGTGAAATGAATTAGCTCCCAAATGCTTGCGTGGCTAAACGCATTGCAAGCTTTTACAAGCATCAGGCATTTCTTCTGCCAAAATGCTGCTGCCATGTTAGGTGCTTGGACGTTTATTCATTTAATTGGCCAGAGTATTTTCCATTGACATGGATAAACGTCCAAGCGCTTAACGCGGTTAGTATTTTTGCCGCTTTTAGCGTTTTGAGGCAAAACGTTCCTCTCCTGAACAAGATTATTCTGCATTCAGAAGAGGAACGTTTAATTGCCCCTAAACTCTGCTGCTCCTAATTTCTAGTAAAAGCCTATGTGTACATGGACACATAGGCTTTTATTGAGTTGTATTTATTGAGTTGTAATCCAAAAGCTCATAAACTCACTTTTAGTGGCAGCAGTATGTATGAGACTTAAGAAGCAACAGCACAAGGTAGTCGGCCTAAAAGTGGTAAATGATAAATGGTATGAATGGTCTAGAGTTGTGAGCAGGGTGATCCAGGGCTCTGTCCTGGGACTGATTCTGTTTAACAGGTTCATAAACAACATAGAGGTTGGAATAAATTGTTCAGTCTCAATGTTTGCTGATGAAGCAAAGCTTAACAAGTCAAAAATTTCAAAAAAATGTCAAAAAAAGTAAAAAAAAATGGGGCTAGAATGTCACTTATGAGAAATGACTACAAACATTAAACTTACTCTCCCTGGAGAAGAGATGCTTAAGATGAGATGCAATCACAACATAAATATTTAAATGGTGACTGTATCATTGGAAGAAAACTGTTTAACCATTTGAGGACCAAGGGACGTATTTGTCCCATGTTTTTAATTGCGTGTATCATCTGATTAAGAACTTAAAACTCTTTTTTTTTTTGGCTTGAGTCAAAATTTTAGTTCTTATCAACAAACAACAAATGGATCTAGCTTTTTGCCAATTATTTCATGAAATATACAAATGGTATGCAGCGCTAAATAGTATATCAACCATCAATGTAAAGATGGATAAGACAGTAAATCCTCAATCACAATATGAATGGTTCCATATAAATGAAGATATAAATGTACAAATGTAATGAATAGATTGAAATCCAATTGGGCTTGTGGACGGATCTGGTAAATAATTGCGCTTACCACAAAGACATACAAACAGGGCGTTGTATGTATACAGATGGACATCCGGGCCTGATCAGCAAATAGGACAGCATCCGGTCACCATATGAGACTTCCAGGAATGGTGGAAACCCCCCAAGATCACCTCCGGTTTTGCCAGCAGGTCCAACGCAGTCCTCTCCAAATAATGTTTCTCTGGATCGCTCCACCTTGATAGGGCTCGTAAATAACGAGCCAGAGCAAAAAATGGCAATGATAGTGAAGTATGTCTTTATTGGGTAAACAGCAGAAACAAATGTAAGGAACTCACAAAATTGGAGAACACAGCCACGCTCGTTGTCAAAGGGTGGCTCAAAACATGTTAGGGGATCCACCCAACAAACGCCATTTGATTACCAGGGAGCCACTAATCACCAGGGAACCTCTTCGTTTGACCTGGGCTGTGTTCTCCAATTTTGTGAGTTCCTTACATTTGTTTCTGCTGTTTACCCAATAAAGACATACTTCACTATCATTGCAATTTTTTGCTCTGGCTCGTTATTTACGAGCCCTATCAAGGTGGAGCGATCCAGTGCAATCTTTTTCTGTTTTTCACTTCTAAATAAAACATCATTGCACTATGGAAGGATCTTTTTGTGTCTTACATATCTGCCATTGAGTGGAGGTGGAGCGAAATAGATACGCTGGGGGAGGAGTCTCCATTTACCTTATGGTCCATGGATGAGGAGCATATTCATGAGGATCGGGTATAGAGGAGAGTATTAGCATTTTGGCCCTGTGTGGGTCATTGTGTGGAGGTGAGCAGGCACTGCTGCCATTTGAGGATTTATGCACCAGAGTGAAGATCACTTTTTACACGGTTTCACTTGCATGGACTTTTTATATTTTTGATTATTCACGGATTGTTTTTTTAATGTATTTGTGATTCACATTTATATGGTAACCTATTGAATAAATATTTATATTGAATACTATTTGTTTATACACACGATATATCTTATATCACTGTTTATATATTCACTTCATTTATGTGTATTAATTTCACTATAACGATATACTTGTGTATATGGGACATTTATCACTGAGCACTATTAAGTTGTCACAAGTGGCACAATTGGTATGAATTTATAAAGTATTTTAGCGCTTCACTAATGTATGTATATATAGTTAACACTTATTGGTTTAAGTTGAGTGACAGCAGCTTTAATTATAGGGATCACATCCATATAAAGCGCAGGAGGATACCCTCATTTACTGTCACTGTACTAATGACACTGGCTGAGAAGGGGTTAACATCTAAGGGCAATCAAGTGGTTAACTGTGTGCCTAACAAGTGTTAATGTACGTACTGTGTGCTGCTTTTCACTACACATCAATTTGTTTCTTTTCCCTGCTTTGCAGGGAAAAGAAATAAAGCGATCATTCCCTCTGTTCAGAGCCCTATGTTGTTTATCAGCCAGTGAATCGTTGGCCAGGATCTGCTGACGAACTCCCGCTGTGTCAAATCACAGGGGAGTAGGCAGGTGGGGGCGTGCAAAATCTGGAAACAGGCAGTGACTTACCAGAATCTGTCATGCTGTGCACTATGCACCCTGCCCTGCTTTCCAGCACTCAGTCACTGTTCCACATCACAGGCAGGCATGCCTTCTGGGCCAGTCAGAGGTGCTTGATTGACAGCGTCTCCTTTTCAGAACCTTGCTGTCAGCACTCCTGAGCAGTCCGGCTGCGTGGTGTCTATGTACAAGGCATCCTGGAAGGTTGTAGTGATGAAGCTGATAGGGACGTCACCAGCCCATGTGACCCGCTACGTCTGCTCTTCACATGCAGTCCCCACAGACCTGCATTGTTAGTGAGCTAGAACCAAGCCCTTAGGAAATGTTTATTCACATTTTTAATGATAACATGATCAAGCAATGCTTAGTTAGTGTCTAACCTGCAATACTGCTAAAAAAGGTGTAATATCGTCTATATTTTGCAGGTTCAGACTACTGGAACAACAACGAGAAGAAGAGTTTTAACAAAGCTTTAATTACCTGCAATAAAGATTTCTTCCATGTTCAAAAGATGGTAAGATGATATTCCATACATAAAGGATTTCTGGGTAAGAAAAGCAGAGCAGATATTATATAGGTCCATGTACTGTGCGTGGGCAGCTGTGTCAGGCACAGAGTGTGACAAGTGCAGGTCGGTGACCATGTCATGGTGATTCCTCTGTGTCTGCGATCTGCAGGATAAAGCGAAAATTGGTTCACTGATGGCCATCACAGCTCGGTTCGTCCTACAAGAATCCAGAGATAAGGCGAGCTTGTGTTACTGGGAGCTCAGATGATATTGACGTAACAGAACAGAATGAGTTCACATTTTTACACACTGTCAGCTAATACTTCCTTACCGGGGCAATTCTGACACTTCTCATATAAAAGTAAAAATCAATGTTTTTTTGCTAGAAATTTACTTAGAACCCTTAAACATTATATTTTTTGTAGCAGAGGCCCTAGAGAATAAAATAGGGGTTGCTGCAATTTATTCTGTCACATGGTATTTGCGCAGCAATTTTTCAAACACAATTTTTTTAAAAAAAATAAATTTTAATCAATTAAAAACACAATTTATAACTCAATTTCTTTGTAAAACATAAAAAATGATGTTATGCTGAGTAAATAGATACCCAACATATGCTTTAAAATTGCTCATGCTCTTGGAATAGTGCCAAACTACAGTACCTAAAAATCTCCATAGGTGTTGCTTTTAAAATTTCTGCTGGTTACCAGTTTGAAGTTACAGAGGAGATCTAGTGTTAGAAGTATTGCTGTCAGTTTGATGTTACCTCACATGTGTGGTTTGAACACCATTTACATATGTGAGTGTGACCTGCGTATGCATTCACTACAGGGGGACGGGGCGCTTTAAATTTTTTTTTTTTTACATTTATTTTATAACTTTTTTATTTTTACACTGTCTCTGTAAACAAAAAACTAAATCAATTTTATTCCTATCACAAGGGATGTAAACACCCTATGTGATAGAAATAAGTAGTGACAGGTCCTCTATGGAGAGATCTGGAGTCAATAAGACCCCACATCTCTCCTCTACAATGTAAAGCATTAGATGAAAAAAATGGCCTTGTTTACATTAGGCTGGAACTGGAAGTGATGTAATAACATTGCTCCGGTCCTCCTAGGCCAAAGAGATGAGTGGAGGCCATCTTTCCTTTACTCATCTCTAAGCTCAACTGCCACGATCCTCAAATCGGTTCTCAGGCTCACCGATCATCCAGGTAAACCCAAGAGACAGGGGGGTGGGGGAACCCCTCCCACTGCTTCTTAAAGTGGTTTAGAGGCAAATGTGCCACTCAGACCACTTTTAGCTGAAAGAAAATCTCTGGCTGAAAAAAAACAATACGGGGTTAATGCACATTGCTCCAGCCATAATCTCAGTATTCCACTTTCAACTCAGGGCATATTTTTACTATGGCCAGGTTAGGAAGTGGTTAAAATGACACAATTTTATTCATGTCTATAGCAGCCTTTTTCAACCTTTTTACTCCAAAGGAACCCTTGAAATAATTATTAGGTCATGCTAAAATTAATTGGGGAGTCAATGGAAAAAATGCCTTGACCTTTAGTGATGGTCAAAATGCCACTGATGTCAAATTCCAGACAGTTAAAAAGGTTGTTGGTGTCAGGCTGTTGGTTCTGCCAAGTGGCATTGGACCCATGACTATCCAGGCACCATCAATTAGCAACAACTCAAGGAACCCCTAGCAACCTATTGAGGAACCCTGTCTGAGAATAGCAGGGGTCTTCAGGCTTTCTAAACAAAGGGCCAGTTTACTGTCCTTCAACCTTTAGGGGGGCCGGACGGTGGCCATTGGGAGTAGAAAAGGCCCTGACATCAGTGGGAAAAACAATGCCCCGTATTTGGTGTCAGTGTGTAGAATTGTTCCCCATCATTGGTGTCAGTGGGAGGAATTGTGCCCCATTGTTGGTGATATTGGGAGGAATTGTGCCCAATCATTGGTGTCATTGTGAGGAATTGTGCCCCATCATTGGTGTCATTGGAAGGAATTGTGCCCCTTCGTTGGTGTCAGTGGAGGAAATTATGCTCCATTGCTGGTATAAGTGGATGAAATAGTGACCCAAGGGCTGGATAAAAGCAAGCAAAGGGCCGAAGTTTGGAGACTACTGGTCTATAGTATAGCTTCTTAGCTATGTATTGATGGGCTGATTGAGTAGTGATCAAATGTATTTATAACCAATATTAGCCAATTAGATTTTAGTTTACTGCAACCAAATTGCTAGATAATTATCTCTGATTGGCTTTGCTTTTGTTATAGAAAGTTTTTTAAGGGTCAGTAACAAAGTTGTAGGTATGTTGTTTTGCTTTTCTGTATAACTTGCTATATACAGAGGTTTCTAGTCTTATATGAAGATTAATGATGAGCTAAGGTTCGGCCTGAACCCGAGGTAAGCTTTCAAATGATAGCAGGCTACCAGCCCAATTAGTTGCGGCGGGGAATTCTCCACCCCGCAAAAGGGCATAACAAAGAGACAGAGATGCTGGTGAGACATCATTAACCTAATATTTCCACATGGCCACACTTGGTCAATGACATTGTCCAAATAGGGCCATGTGACCACAAATGGATAATGACATTGTCCAAATAGGGCCATGTGACCACAAATGGATAATGACATTGTCCAAATAGGGCCATGTGACCACAAATGGATAATGACATTGTCCAAATAGGGCCATGTGACCACAATTGGATAATGACATTGTCCAAATACGGCCATGTGACCACAATTGGATAATGACATTGTCCAAATAGGGCCATGTGACCACAAATGGATAATGACATTGTCCAAATAGGGCCATGTGACCACAATTGGATAATGACATTGTCCAAATAGGGCCATGTGACTACAAATGGATAATGACATTGTCCAAATAGGGCCATGTGACCACAAATGGATAATGACATTGTCCAAATAGGGCCATGTGACCACAATTGGATAATGACATTGTCCAAATAGGGCCATGTGACCACAAATGGATAATGACATCAGCCAGCATTCACGCCCCTTTGTAACATGTGTCTGTAGGGCAGAGATTTCCCAAGCCGCAGCTGATTGGGCCAACAACCTGCTATCATGTGATGGCTTTCCGTAGGTTTGGCCCAGACTGTAGCTTATCCTTAATGTAGATTAGGGACATGGGACCCAAAACAATTTGCCTTTCATGGCTCAAGGCCCTCGAATTCATGGGGAATTGCAGATTCACTAAATTAAGCCAGAACTCCCAACCTGCACACTTGCCGAAGTTTCATACTTTTTATGTGTACTAAACAGGTGGGAGCCTAATCCTGTTTTGGCTGAACTGTCATCTTCCTTTTTCTTGTCAAACGGTACTCATTTCACATCTTCTCTTTCTTAGACTTACTTGTAAGGTGTAAAGGAGACCAATCAAGGCTGGGCTTATGTAAGCTTGAGTGTCAGGAGCTCAGAGATCTAAGTATATCATATTTTAGACTGCACAGCAATGGCAGCTCCCCTACAGCTATACTAGGCTGATTCCTTAATAGCCCAACTCCAGGTTTACTATGACTTTATATAATTTGGTTAGGCCATTCTAGAATAAACTGATTTACAAATGGTTTACCCGGTTGGCCTAAAGCCTAAAACCAGGTTTACTGGGACTTTAAATAGTTACATTGTTACTAAACCCACAACAGTAAAATCAGTCTGTATATGCAGTAAAGCATGCTTGTTATACTCACTGCGGAACTTAAGGGGTTAATCCTCTGCATTGTGTAAAAAAGGATGTTTGATCCTGTCTTCTCTAATCCTCCCCTTCTTCTACTGTCCCCATTTCATCTCCAGACAGAACACAGCCTTGGGGACACTCTGCACATGCTCAGTTTGGTGTGTACGGCTAGAGAGTTTTTCTTTTTTTTGGGAGGGTGCATGTGATCAGCACAGGACCAATCAGCGCTGTCCAGAGAAAAGGTCAGGGTTTATGCAATCTCATACGGCAGTGAGAGGAGAATGAAAACTCCTCCTACAAGCTTTAACCAGTGCTCAGCTGGACACTGATAGAAGTCATAAGACTGCTATATACTGCTGATGAGAAAAGCAGTTTATATTTACTAAAATAATTGCATTTCCATGTTCTGTGTACTGTGGAAGACCAGATATAGTGAATGCAGGGTCCTGGGTTTAGTAACACTTTAAGTAAAGTTCTTCCTAATGGACATTAGAGCCGTGACTACTGGCAAGTGTACTTCTTAGTGTACAAGGAGTTCTATTCACACACTTTATCTCTGCGGATAGAAAACGTAACAAAGTATCTCAGAAACCTAAACCCAACTGAGGATGATCACAGCATCACAATAATGGATTTTTCCATTGAATTGAACTGTAAAGTAGCAATGCAGTACCTTTAGTGTGGCATATCTCTATTTATCCCCACTTTACTAAAAGACCTCTATAGGGAAGAAGGAAGTGTTCTGTTTTATTCTGTACATGAACAGATGTTGTGAACCATAATGCAATGGTCAACTGACCAAAAGAATGTGGCTACTGCTCAAGACTATCGCGTTCATGTGTTTCTAGTGAAGGGTACAGTAAATGCTACATTACACAAAGACATTTTAAATGATCATGTGCTTCCAACCATGTGGTAACAGTTTGGGGAAGACTCTCTTCTGTTCCAGCATGACTGTGCCCCCATGCAGACATAGCTCCCAACTGTCCCCCATTAGCAGGGACTGTCCCTCTTTGAAGAGCTAATCCCTTTTTCCCTCAAGCAGCATCAGCTGTCTCTCTTATGGGTCTGATGTGTCTCTATACAAATTGTATTATTTTACTACCAGGAGTGATATGTGGCACTAAATTTTTTATCCAACCTCTATATTACTGCATTTAATTTGGGACAACTATTTCCTTTACTAACAGAAGTGTCTGCTGGGAGAGCTGTACAAACTGTATTTAGCATCAGCTACAAACAGTGCACAGTGCAGTGTTCCGGCAGTGGGAAAGAGCCTTCCTGCCCCGTTCCTGGAACAAAACTGTGTCAGGCTGAGCACTGCTCGGCCATTCATAGAAAATCTTGTATTTGTATGAATGAACACAAGACTTTCTCTGATTGGCTGAGGTGGTAATTATAAATTATACATAGAACAAAGTTTTCAAAACATGACATACTGAAAAATGTGTTTTTACATCAAGTGGATCCTGTTTACATGTATATCTAAAAAGAAAAAATTAGAAGGCCACACATAGTTACATAGTTTGTCTGGCTTATAGAAGACAAAAGTCCTACCAGTTCAACCATTAAAAAAAAAAAAAAGTTTGAATCCTACACCCACAGTTGATCCAAGGCAAAAAGCACAGCAAACATGAACCAATTTGCTCCTGCAGGGGAAAAAGTTTCTTCCTGATCCCCCGAGAGGCAATCGGATATTCTCTGGATCAACTTTACTTATAAATGTTAGTATCCAATTGTATTCTGTGCATCTAAGAAAGAATCCAGGACTTTTTTTAAAGCAATCCACTGAGCTGGCCAGAACCAACTCTTGAGGGAATCTATTCCACAATTTCACAGCTCTTACTGTGAAGAAACCTTTCTGTGTTTGGAGATTAAATTTCTTTTCCTCCAGACGTAAAGAGTGCCCCCCTTGTCCTCTGTGATGACCTCAGGGTGAATAACTCTACACCGAGTTCACTATATGAACCACTGATGTATTTATACATGTTGATCATATCCCCCCTTATGTATTATACATGGACATCATATCCCCCCTTAATCTCCTCTTCTCAAGAGAGAATAAATTCAGTTCTTCTAATCTTTACTCATAGCTGATCTCCTCCATGCCTCTTATCAGTTTGGTTGCCCTTCTCTGTACTTTCTCCAGTTCCCCAATGTTCTTTTTGTGAATTGATGCCCAAAACTGAACTGCATATTCCAGATGAGGTATTACTAATGATTTGTACCGGGGGAAATGATATCTCTCTCTCTGGAGTCTATACCTCTTTTAATACAAGAGAGGATTTTGCTCGCTTTAGAAACCGCAGCTTGGCTTTGCATGCCATTATTAAGCTTGTGATCTACCGGAACCCCCACATCCTTCTCCACCATTGATTCCCCCAGTTGTACCCCCCTAGTATGTATGATACATGCATATTCCTAGGCCCCAAGTGCAGAACCTTACATTTATCAACATTAAACCTTATTTGCCACATAGTTGCCCAATTACACAGAGCATTGAGGTTGGCTTGTAAGTCGGAGACATCCTGTGAGGGCCCACTGCACAGCTTGGTGTCATCTGCAAAGACTGAAATAGTATTTTTAATCCCAGACCCTATATCATTTGTAAATATATTAAAAAGTAAGGGTCCTGCTTATGGGACTCGGTCCGCTCCTCTAGTGGCTTGATGTCATCCTTCTACCTCTGCTCCCAATTACTAATAACCCTCTTTTCTGCCACGTTTAGATCAACCTAGGGCGTTCTCTTGGTGGGTGGCCAATGTCTTTTCGCAGGTGCGCCACTTTTTGATTTCTCGGTCTTTCCCCACCTGGAATTCTCTTGGGGAATCGCGGGATGTTCCCCAGGCGGAATTTTTTCGTTTTCTTCAATTTGGCATTGGCTAACCTTGTTTTGTGGCACCTCTGCCTTTCCATATCAGAAATCTTCCTTTGAACAGCTTTGCCAGCAGCGTCCTGGCACCCCGGGTCTTGTTTCCCTATTCTACGCGTCTTTGAACAGACGCTCAACGCACACTTCCCTATTGTATGTTGTTCAATGGGAGTGCAATTTGGGGGTGACCGTGGATCCGGAGGACTGGAATAAGGCCTGGTCGTTTATAGCTAAATGTTCATTCAACACAAACACACTGGAGGCGGCATATAAAGTACTGTCCCGCTGGTATTGGGTGCCGGCTTGTATAGCCCAGGCAAACTCTACCCATAGTGATCGCTGTTTTCGGGGTTGTGGCCATCGTGGAGATGTGCTACATATATGGTGGTCATGCCCGAGACTGATTCGGTTTTGCTCTCGTGTATTTGGCCTTCTCTACACATTGTTTCATCTCTCCATACATCGGGAAGCCCGATATGCTGTTCTTCATACCGAGCCTATTGGCTCACCAGCAGAAGTTGGCCTCTTATTTGTTTTTGTCGGCACCTAAAACGATTGCTCAGGCCTGGAAGAGTACATCTGTCCCTCTTCAGGGGGTCAATCTGTCCACTTTATTGCTTAATGAACAGATGTCGAGTATCCTTAATGACTCCCATTGCAATTTTTTTAAAATCTGGGAGCCGTGGTTGACATATGCTTTTCCCATGCTCCCCCTGGCTAGTCTGGGTCTAGGACTTTGATTGGTACTGGTGTTCCCGTGTGTGATTGGTACTGGTGTTCTGCCTTCGGTTCGTTGCACTGGTGTGCCATTGATAGGCCCTGCATGGGTGTGCCTTTTGCTTCAGTTTTTTTTTGTTTAAAACCTTAAAATCAATAAAATACAAAAAGTAAGAGTCCCAACACTGAACCTTGGGGTACACCACTGACAACCCTAGACCATTCAGAGTATGAATCATTAACCACTACTCTCTGAATACGATCTTTTAGCCAGTTTTCTATCCATTTACATACAGATTTTTCCAAGCCTGTAGATTTTACCTTACACATTAGCCGTGTGTGGGGAACTGTGTCAAACACTTTTGCCAAAATCCAAGTATACCACGTCCACCACCACTCCTCTGTCCAAGGTTTTGCTCACCTCATAAAACAAAATCAGATGTGTTTGACAACTTCTGTTCTTTCATGAATCCATGCTGTCTGTTCCTTAAAATATTGTTTTCCAGCAAGAACTCATCTATGTGGTCTTTTACTAAACTCTCCAGTATCTTCCCAACTATAGAGGTTAAATTAACAGGTCTATAATTATTTGGTAAAGATTTTGACCCCTTTTTAAATATTGGCACCACATTGGCCTTACCCCAATCCAGTTGTACTATGCCAGTCATTAAACAGTCATTGCCTTTAGGTCTACTAATGCTGTCCTTTTGTTCTAGATAAAGACAAAAACGGTGTCACAGTGTGTGGAATATTACTATACATGGAAGAAAATACTGCACATGGGCCGTCGCCATAGGACGCGCATTGTTGAACTTAATGAAGATGACACCGTAAGTTCTACAGCCTAAATGTTATTGTATGCCTTAATTTTCCATGTCTACTGTAGTTCCATTCACTTTGTTTATATAACTGAAGATCATGTGAAAGAGAAAATTATTACATCTCAAAAACAATTTCAGATTTGCTCATGATTGTATAGACTTTGTGTCCTAAAGCTGGCTTTAGACATGAGATGGCTTTCCATTCCATCCAAACAACAATCCCATGTCCATTGAAGTAGTAGACATGGGCCTGCTGAACATTCTCAGTATGGAAAGATTAATATGGTGGGTTTGGAAACATTGTCCAGGTAGATGGATTGTGCCTGTACGGCTGACCTGCTTAGGCCTTTGGACAGCTAAATATGGCTAAGCCTGAGTAAAATTAGCTTCATAAAAACATTATATGAGCAGGACCAGAGACAACCAACCTTTTTATTAAAAGCTGTGAGACGCAGGTAGGTATGCGGGTGGGGATGGATAATTTAGTTTAGGATAGGCAGGTAGGGAAATTAACTTTCTCTAAAAATATACTCACCCCTTATATGTTTGTGGTCTTCCCTAATCTAATTCAAAAATGGCCAGTAATACCTTAGCTTTTATAATGCCCTAAAACTGTACCACCTAGAACTTCTTTGGTTATCCCAAAGCTGAAATTTAGGTATGACAATTTTCTCTTAGTTACATTGGTCCAGCTTTAACCAGTGTTTGTATGTGCCATGCCTGCGGGATTCCCATGGAAGATGGAAATCACTGTAGCAGGCATTGCCACTATAATGATCTCTGCTGGCTTCCGTGTCCCGTACCATGTGGTTGCCCTGCTGCTTAGTGAACACAAGAGGTCTCTCCCATGCAGAGAACCTTTTGCATCTTCCCAATAAATGCAAAGTGTTTTCTGATTGGATAAGGTAGAGAAGCAAAGTGGTGACATCCTAATCTGCACCTTGTTCAAGCAGAGAACACTTTGCAATTATTTAGAAAATGCAAAATGCCATGTGAATGGCGTAAGTAGCAGGGCATTCCTTGGTACAGGACCAGGAAGCTAGCAGCAATCACTGTAGCAGTGGTGCCTGCTACAGTGATTTCCAACTTTCAGGGGAATCCCACAGGCATGGAACATACATATGTACAAGCTCAGCTTTTAAGACTCTACTAACTGGTAACTTAATAAGTAGGGATTTGAGATTTCATTTTGTTTCCTAGACAAGCGTGGATGATGTGGATGATGAAGAAGAACATGAAGGCAGAAAATTTGAAGAGGACTCTGAGCAAGTGCAGAAATCCGCAGATCCCGTCCACCCAGCAGAGGTGGACAGTGCAGTGGCTGAAAACCTTGGCCCTCCCGCTGGATCATTTGTGTGTGAAATGGGAAACTGTGGAGCTGTAAGTACAATACTGTGCTTATTGAGCTTTCTCCTTTTAATCAAAGAGGGATGGTTCCATTGGTTTGGATATTTTATACAGCCACATCCCAGAAGGCTCCTCCAGGATCAGTTAAGTTAAGGATCAGTACATCTAACTGCTAGGAGACACAGAATCGGACTTAGAATACACAAGAAGTATAATGTCTCTTTGC
Organism: Staurois parvus; assembly: GCF_062004578.1. Taxonomy (NCBI): domain Eukaryota; kingdom Metazoa; phylum Chordata; class Amphibia; order Anura; family Ranidae; genus Staurois; species Staurois parvus. The sequence goes on from NW_028317988.1 coordinate 5,757,408, forward strand.
TGGCTTGGGAACTACTGTAATCCTAATTAAAAGGTATGCGCTAATAACAAACTTATACAAAGGTGTATATCATCATCCAAAAAACATTAGTGTTTTAAATAAATAATTATAGTGTCCAAACATAAATTAGTGTCCAAAAAATATATATATCTTCAGTGACTTGAACCAATTGTGAAAAATCCACCACCAAAGGAGATTAAATGAACTCACCAGAGCTAATGGCTGGGTACCGCCCCTTGATGACGTCGGTGTGACGAAACCGGTTGGGCGTGGCCTACTCGATGTGGACCTTAGAGAGCCTTGCTGTTCTGTGCTGTATGGGAGAGATCCGCGGTGAGCGTTAACTGTATCTCAACCCTTTTTTGCGATTGAAGCTGGTGTCTGTTGGACACCTTGTTTGTGAGTTTCCTTATACCTTTTTTATTAAAGAGATAAATGAAAAAAACGTATTGCACCATTATGTTCTCTTTTGTGTCCCTGAGTGTACTGCATGCTCTCATGGAGGTATGAGAAAGAGTGGAGAAGTTCATCATAAGAACTTGGGCTGCAAAGTTGTTTGTCTGTGATTATTATTATCTGGAAGTATCTGAAACATCACCATATCTATTTGGACATCGGGTTCATTGCTCCCAGAGCACAAGCGCTGTTGCTGGTTTATAATCTGACCAGCCATTAGCTCTGGTGAGTTCATTTAATCTCCTTTGGTGGTGGATTTTTCACAATTGGTTCAAGTCACTGAAGATATATATATTTTTTGGACACTAATTTATGTTTGGACACTATAATTATTTAATGTTTTTTGGATGATGATATACACCTTTGTATAAGTTTGTTATTAGCGCATACCTTTTAATTATGATTATTGTTGCCAAAATTTGTTTTGGGTGGGATATGCTGCTGACATTTTGGTGTTTTTTGTAAGTGGCGCTTTTTTCTTTTTTAATTTGGTATTGGGAACTACTGTGTTGGCAGCACTGAATAATTAAAAGGAAGTCTGCTCTTCTAATGCTTCAGGAACAGATAAGCCTCAAACAAGCTGTTCATACATGACTATAGTTTTAGCTAAATAGCCCAAAATTTGAACTGCAGGTTGTCCTATCGGCCCCACCCAGGTCAATGAAAGTTGATTTAATAATCGAAGGAGTCAGGTGGTGATCAGCAAAACAGTGACTCGATCTTACCAGATGTAGTCAATATTCCTGTATTCAGATAGCCATGGTGCTGCAGCTGTTTGAATACAATAGGCGGCAGTGCAGACTGTTTAGCGTGGAAAGATAAATGACTAATTTTCTCTCATTAAGCTTGCCAGCTGAACGAGAGAAATCTAATAGTGTATGGCTAGCCTAAAAAATGTATAACATATGCTGTGTATGCTCTATTTTATTCCAGCGTGATATTTTATCATTTATTGACCAGCATACTTGCACAGTACAGCACACTCACCCCCTACCTTACTATCCTGCAGTGATGGTGGGTCCTGGATCCTGTTATCACTTCATCCAGGTCAGCAATGGTACAGGCTTCCTTTAGATCAGGGGTGTCAAACTGGCGGCCCTCCAGCTGTTTGCGAAACTACAAATCCCATCATGCCTCTGCCTTTGGGAGTCATGCTTGTAACTGTCAATCTTGCAATGCCTCATGGGACCTGTAGTTTGGCAACAGCTGGAAGGCCGCCAGTTTGACACCCTGCTTTAGAGTATCCACTCACTTATCTTTAATTTAGGTTTTCTACAATTTTCTGCAGTCAATGTACACAAGACTCAGAGTGCCCCTGGGCAGAACAGCAACCTTTGCCAGTTATTCTTTGCTATGCATCCTCTGCTCCTGAACAGCTTGGTAGAAATAGGTGAAAGGTGTGTTTCATTTCTCTCTCGATGGCCAAGCCTTTCTATGATTTGAATGGGGTGTTCTTGAAGCGTATAATTGTTGCCTGAAGAGACCTACCCATGGTTATAGCTGGGAACACCTAACCTACAGAATCAGAAACAGGTCAGGATGTGGTGGTCTGGAACACCAGAGAATTTCCCACATTATAGAGCTTTGCACAGGGGATGGAGAGATGAAAAACAGAAGCCTGGGACCATATATAATGTGAATATTTTTAATCTTAAGGCCTCATGCACACATCACATTTTGAAAACTCTCCTAGACGCTTTTCCTCCTGGCAGCAGCGTTTTTGCAGAAAAAATGAATGGCGCTTATAAAAGTGTCTAGCTCTTTTACAAGCATTTAGGTGCATTTACAAGCGTCAATCTCTTGGGGCATTAATTCATTTCATTGACCAGAATAATAATTTATTCTGGCCATTGAAATAAATTAATGCTTAAGCGCTAAACGTGCCTAGTGTTAACACGCGGTCACAAACGTCAAGTGTTTTTTCTGCCAAAACGCTGCTGCTCCTGAACACACTGGCAGTGGATTTTTTTTTCCTGCCTCTAAACGCTCCTGCTACTAAACTAGGGTTGCTACCTCATCTCTTTAAAACCGAACACATATTAATTATACAGCTTCTGTGGCTGAATAATGTGGTAATTAAACTCACTTGGTGCCTTATCTGCATTAAATTAGCCTCGAAACCTGTATAATTAATATGTGTTCGGTTTTAAAGGGATGAGGTGGCAAACCCTACACTAAACGCTGCAAACATGCTATGTGTGCGTGGACACATAGGCTAACATGGAAGGGCGTTTGGAAACAGGAAAAAAAAAACCCAGACACCACTAAAAGTGTCAGTAAAAACATCCTGTATGCATGAAGCTTTATAGACCAAAGAAGCATTGCACTATTTTGCTTAGATTTTGGAGTTTAACTGGAGAATTACTTTAACTTGCAAAGACTAAGACTTATGTAGTTATTTGGAATAAAACCGTATCATGCAATGTGGCTTTAGCTCTGGTCATTTGTGTTGTTTGCAGACCTTCTGCTCCAGGCAAGCATTGAACGGTCACGCTCGTATCCATGCGGGGACGAGTGTTCACAGCAGAGCGTTGTCAGCGGCTGGCGCAAGCAGACAGAAGTCTGGCACACAGACTGGATACTGTTCTGTGAAGAGCTCCCCCGCACACAGCACCACCAGCGGAGAAACCGACACCACGTCTGTGTTCCCCTGTAAAATCTGCGGCAAGTAAGGAAGAGTCTTATAATGATATTTCCATTCTTTAAAAAATATATGCCAAAAGGGAAGTCTGCAGTTTAACTTAAGAGCGATAGGTAGAATGCATTGGATGGGGAAGGAAGGGAACAGTGGACAGAGGTAAAATGGGGGGGTTTGTACTTTGGATGTGGTTGCTGAGGCTGGTTTAGGAGATCCGTGATGCCAGTACTCAGAATCAAGATACAATCCTACACAAGTTACATTTTTTTTTTACATTAAACATAATAGCTTTATCCATAGTTGTTGCAGAGTTACAAGGCAGTACAGCTGTGTATGGTTATGTGAAGCAAGATATATATTTTGATCAATCTGGAGGGGAGAGACCTAAATTGTAAAGTGACAATGCCTCCTGATATTATAATTATTATTATTATACAGTATTTATAAAGTGCCAATAGTTCGCTCAGCGCTGTACATTACAAAGGGGGACAGAACATGTGACAGAACAATACCAATACAATGCAAAACATGAGGGGATTGAGGGCCCTGCTCTTTCGCGCTTACAATCTAGGAGGGAGGGGATGGTGGCACAGGAGGAGAAAGCTGTGGGGGGTGGAGTGGTAGGCAGAGTGGAGGAGGTCGGCAAGTTATCAGGGGGTGGGGTAGGCTTCCCTGAAGAGATGGGTTTTCAGGGTGCGCCTAAAGGAGAGGAGAGGAGGTGTTAATCTGATGGGTTGGGGCAGGGAGTTCCAGAGGAATGGGTGACACCCTGGAGAAGTCCTGGAGGCGGGCATGGGAGGAGGAGACCAGGGAACTAGAGAGAAGGAGGTCTTGTGAGGAGCGGAGTGCGCGTGTTGGGTGGTACTTGGATATTAGGTCGGTGATGTAGTTCGGGGCAGTATGGTGGACGGCTTTGTACGTCAGTGTTAGGATTTTGAATTTGATCCGTTGCGCAATCGGAAGCCAGTGGAGGGATTGGCAGAGGGGGGTGGCGGAGACGGAGCGGTTGGAAAGGTGAATGAGTCTGGAAGCCGTATTCAGGATCGACTGAAGCGGGGATAGCCAGCGGCGAGGCAGGCCAGTAAGCAGGGAGTTGCAGTAGTCGAGTCGTGATATGATGAGGGAGTGGATGAGCTGTTTAGTGGTTTCTGGGGTTAGGAACGTGCGGATTTTGGCGATGTTGCGGAGGTGGAGTCTGCATGAGTTTGTTAAAGATTGGACTTCGGGCTGGAAGGATAGGTTGGAGTCCAGAATGGCACCAAGTACTCTGGCCTGCGGGGCAGGTTTGATGGTGGTGTTGTTGGACATGATGGAGAAGTCAATGGGGGGTGGGGTCCGGGCTGGGGGGAAGACAAGAAACTCGGTTTTGGAGAGGTTCAGTTTAAGGAAGTGGAGCAACATCCAGTCTGATATGTCGCTTAGTAGGTGTGTGATTCGGGCGGAGACTGAGGGGGTGAGGTGGGGGGTTGAGAGATAGATTTGTGTGTCGTCGGCATATAGGTGGTAGTTGAAGCCGTGAGAGTGTATGAATTGGCCAAGGGAGGAGGTGTAGATGGAGAAGAGAAGGGGCGTGAGGGGGAGGTGGTAGCATTATAGGTAACGCTGAAAGAGCGTTGTGACAGGTAGGATGAGAGCCAGGAGAGAGCAGAATCTCTGAGGCCGAGGGAGTGCAGTTTTTTGAGGAGGAGGGGGTGGTCGACTGTGTCGAAGGCCGCAGAGAGGTCAAGGAGTAGGAGCACTGAATAGTGGCCATTAGCTTTGGCGGTTAGCAGGTCGTTGGAGAGTTTGAGTAAGGCGGTTTCGGTGGAGTGTAGGGGACGGAAGCCGGACTGTAGGGGATCGAGGAGGTTGTTGTGGTTGAGGTGAGAGCATAGGCGGGTGTAGACTAGGCGCTTGAGGAGTTTGGATGTGAATGGGAGCAGGGAGATGGGTCTGAGGTTGTTTGGGTCATTGAGGTCCAGGGAGGGCTTTTTAAGTGTGGGGGTGATGTGTGCATGCTTCAGAGGGGAGGGGAAAGTGCCGGAGGAGAGGGAGAGATTAAAGATGTGGGTGACGGAGCATAGGATGGAGGGGGAAGGAGGTTGTAGGAGTTGTGAGGGGATAGGGTCGAGGGGGCAGGTGGTGAGGCAGGCATCAGAGAGGACCTTGGAGACTTCCTCGATGGTAGTAAGGTCAAAGGTGCGGAGTGTTGAGGGGGCTTCACTATGAGGAATGTAGGGTGGGGTGGAAGTGGAGGTCAGAGCAGTGGTTGGGCCGTGGGAGAGGGGAGATGAGGGGGTAGCTGTGTGAGAGGGGACGGGTTGAGAGGGAGTGTGAGTTGCGGCGATGTCCTTGCAAATTGTGTCAATCTTGTTTTTGAAGTGATTGGCAATCTCAAGGGCGGTGAGTGAGATGCTGGGTGGAGGTGGGGGTGGAGAGAGCAGAGAGTTGAAGGTGGAGAAGAGTCGGCGAGGATTGGAGGAGAGGGCCTTAATGAGGGTCAGGAAGTAGGCTTGTTTGGCTGCGTGGAGGGAGGAGGTGTAGGTGTGGAAGGCAGATTTGTAGCGGGTGAAGGCTTGTTGGGATTTGGTTTTGCGCAATAGTCGCTCCAGGGCACGACTGTGTCGTTTGAGGGTTTTGGTGTGATCAGTCTGCCAGGGCTGACTGAAAAAAAGCAAACACCCATAGTCAACACATGTATATGTGTGATTAAACATGACAGCTATCTTAAACCAAACTCAAAGCCTATGATTGCTGAAAAGACATATAAACTAAGTCAGCACCAGCATATCATATAAAAAAAATGCATGATCCCAAATAGTAATAAAATAATCCAAAATAAACTAAAATGTGCTCTTCCCATTAAAATGAAAGTTCATGGATTAAATGGTACAATTCCTTGTGAATCCATTTTCACTGTGCAAATCACCCCGTGCACTTGCATGACTCTCCACCACACACCGCACTCACCAGATGATATGTGACCCCTTGTATACACAAGTAAGTCAATATGCATTTCCCAGCACCCGATGTATTCCAACACTTGCCAAATGGCCTCCACTCTTCCAGGTCCTCTGTGAGGGCAATCCACCCCTTTAAGACTCACTTTACTCCATCAAGGTACTCAGTGGGACTCAGTACAAGGCGAACCATGGCAAGATACAATTCCTTGTGAATCCACCTTCACTGAACAAATCACCCCGTGCATTTGCATGCTTCTCCACCACACCACACTCTCCAGATCATATGTGACCCCTTGTATACACAAGCAAGTCAATATGGGCTTCCCAGCACCTGATATGCTCCAACACTTGTCAAATGGCCTTCACTCCTGCAGGTCCTTTGTGAAAGTAATCCACCCCTTTAAGGTTCACTTTACTCCAGGGGCCAGTTTACTGTCCTTCAGACTTTACGGGGGCCAGACTGTGAACATTGGGAGCAGCAAATGTCCCAGCATCATTGGGAGCAAACATTGCCCCATCTTTGGTGTTGTTGGTTTCAATTGTTGGTGCCATTGGGCAGAGCTGTGCCCCATCGTTGGTGTCATTGGGAGGAATTGTGCCCCATCATTGCTGCCATTGGGGGGAATTGCTCCCCTTTGTTGGTGTCATTGGGGGGAATTGTCTGAGCCATTGTTGGTGTCAGTGGATGAAGTAGTGCTCCAAGGGCCAGATAAAAGCAAGCAAAGGGCCGAATTTGGTTTGGAGACCACTGCTTTACTCCATCAAGATACTCAGAGAGATTCATAGTACAAGTCGAATCATGGCAAGACAAAACAAGGGATCTCTCATAGTGTTTACCATTTATTGATTAAAATAAGCGTAAAAGCTTCCATATGCACTCACAATGAAACCTATGTGGCAAATATATAATGTTACCAAATCATGGAATGCCACTATCCATTCCAGGCGAAACGGAAATGATGTGTCGGAAGTCCCACCCAACGCGTTTCGTCGCTAGTGTGCAATGTCCTCGGGAGCCCAGCATTCATCTCCACTTACATGTGCACATTTAAACGGAGATGAATGCCGGACTGCTGTGATAGTCATTACTGCTTCGCATGGAACACACACTGGAATGCAAAGTGGCGTTCCCCGGCTTGGTAACATTACATGCTTGTCGTATAAGATTAATTGTGAGTGAATATGAAAGCTTTTATGTTTATTTTAATCAATAAATAGTAAACACTATGAGAGATCCCTTGTTTGTCTTGCCATGGTTTGGCTTCTACTTTGTCCCACTGAGTACCTTGATGGAGCAAAGGGAACCTTAAAGGGGGGATTGCCCTCACAGAGGACCTGGAAGAGTGGAGGCCATTTGGCAAGTGTTGGAATACATCAGGTGCTGGGAAATGCATATTGACTTACTTGTGTATACAAGGGGTCACATATCATCTGGTGAGTGCGGTGTGTGGTGGAGAGTCATTCAAGTGCACGGGGTGATTTGCACAGTGAAAATGGATTCACAAGGAATTGTACCATTTAATCCATGAACTTTCATTTTGATGGGAAGAGCGCACAAGCACATTTTAGTTTCTTTTGGACACTTTAGTTTATTTTGGATTATTTTGTTATTATTTTTGATCACGCATGTTTTATATATGATATACAATCACTGTCTTATTTTATGTGTCTTTTCAATGCCTCCTGATAGCCTACTACCCAAAAAGGTATACTCAGCCATCCACGGTCCTTTATCACCTTCCCGCTGCAAGAGTCTGTTGTGGGTAAGCACCTATGTCAGAACTTACCTGATTGGATGGCATCACCTCCCCATGTAACAGTGTTTGAACTTTGTGATTGGCCGCTCAGGTCTGACTGTCACATGGGAGAGGTCATATCCGCCACCATCCCCCAAAGCCCTGCTCCAACAGAGCAACTCAGTGAGGGCTCCAACGGGGCGTGGAGCTTACGTGCCCAATCATAATAGTTTCTCGTGAAACTACATACCTCAAGTCCCCCCTCCCCTATGGCATAGAATATCAGCTGACCTCTGTGAACAAAGTGCCATTGCACTACCCATGGGTAGTAACAGAATAATGAGCTCCTTTCTTGTTCCCCGTTCTCTCCAGGGTCTTCTACAAGATCAAGAGCCGGAACGCACATATGAAGACTCACAGGCAACAGGAGGAGCAACAGAAACAAAAGGCTCAGAAAGCTGCCATGGCAGCCCAAATGGCTGACACTATTGCTAGAACCCCTAGAAGGACTACTGTGCCCTCTGATGGCATCATGCTGTTAGACCACTTCAATCTTCTGAAACCCACCGAGGAGGATTTTGATGATGACGTGGCCCAGGATCTACAGGATGTCTTGGAGGAGACTGAAGTAATGCACTCTTATCTATTACTGGACGATGAGGATGTGGATCTCCTGCAGGATGGTACTGACTTGTAACCTGCTGTCATAGCTGGTCAGCATAATGCGACTTGCTATCAGGATGTCTTGTACCTCCTTCGTTGAGCGGATTATACACGTGGATACTTATACTGAGGAAACTGCAGTGGTATACATTGCAAAGATCTGTTCGGGTGCCTTATTGCCACTAACGTAAACTAATCGTCTGGTGACTATGACGAGCAGTTTGGGGTTTTATGGTATGGACTGTTCCATTTTATGCTTTGCATAGAAAATGTATTCTTCATTAAAATGGTTTTAATTGTTTACACCCAGTTGAAATCAGTTGTATAGATGTAGAACTTGTATATGTCTCCGTCTAGCAGGACGGTTTTTTGCAATAGACACAAGGATGGGGTTTCCTAAAATGGCAGCACTTTGACTAAACTAAGGGGCTAAATGGGTTGATTGGGGAAGGTAGGAGTGTTCAGTCTAGTTCCTGGGCCGTGATGTGGGATGCTGTCTGTGGAGGACATCGTCTTTCTGTGTTACTACGCCTCTGTGTCTTAGACTGCGTAAACACATGCACTCATTTTTTTGCAGCTTGGCAAGTACAGCAGAAAGACAGGCCTGCATGTAAAGTGGACCTGTCAGAACCTTATGGTGTCTTCTGCTACCCTTTTTTAGCCAGAAAGCCCTCTTCTGTGCTGCCCTTTGTGACGAGAATCAACAGCTCTTAGGCAGTGATGCCCTAGATATCCCCAGTGGGAGCGCTCTTAATGACGTTGCAGGACTGAAGTCAGGAAAGTCAAGCCCTTTGAGACAAAGGTGAAACTAGTAACAGCGAGGTGCATTGAAGAGGGTTTTCAGGTTCAAGAAATTACTATGGTGACTGCTGTTAGGGAGGACTTTTATACAATGTCAAAGTTTAAATTGGCTTCCACATTCACTTTGAGGCTATGAGGAGCTCCACATCAGGATACATTTTGGTGCTTTGATAGTACTTCAATGGGTTAGAAAATTTTCCACAACAAGCTCCTCTGACTGCAGCGCTCCAATGACTACCTAAAGGTGCTCCTTAAAGCAACCGTCCAAAAATGAAAAATGGACAAATATGGTTCCCCTGTAAAGCATAGCTGTTACAATGACCTATCCTGCCACCTGCATTGTCGGTCTTGGCTATCTTCAAGAGCTACAATTCCTGGAGAATCCTCTTCATCCAACGCACCTTCATATACAGGGCCATTGATAGGGAGGTTAAGCTGGTCTTCCTGTATGGGGAGGTGGAATTACTGGCAGGGTGGAGGCCCTGTCATGCAAGCAGTATGGGACCCCACTATTTCTATTGGCAGTCCCACTCAGAGTTATCAGATTCCTGGTGCCTAGCTGAGTGATGTGGTTCCTTCTATGGGCTTCTACATCATTGGAGGACAGATTAATGATGTAGGCCAGTGGAGGACCAGGAATCCCAAACGCCCCAAAGTATTTATTGGATGAAGCACTCCAGAGACCATAGGTCTTGAAGAGAGGGAAGATTGACCATAGGATAGATAAATATAACTGCTCTTCTTTACAGTAGGATCAATCAAAAATAAATATGTACATCAATACGGACAATGCAAAGATGAATCAAGTCTAGAAATATAGACGTCCAAGTATTCATGTCCAGATAATTGATGGATACGATGTTATATGTCATATAAACAGCCTTTCTTTACAGGGGAACCTTATTTGCCCATTTTTAATTTTTTGACAGTTGCTTCAATGCTGAATTTCAGGTACATTGGTCCAGCTTAGACCAGTGTAAGTATGTATGTGCCATACCTGTGCAATCCTGCTGGAAATTACTGTAGTAGGCACTGCTACTACAGTCATTGCCTCTGGCTTTTGGGTCCAAGGTGAATCAACGTAACTATGTAAAAATTGCCATACCTGGAATTCATCTTTAACCCCTTGGCGCCAGCACCTCCCAGCCCTTTGAGGGGTTTGTGACGGGGTTTAGTGTCATGTGACCACCATGATTGGTTGTCATGGCGGTCACATGATCAGAAAACTCCACAAGTAGCAATCATGACCTTTCCGTGAGGCACCAGTAAATGTTCTGGGAGCACGCAGGGTGCGCGCTCTCAGGACATCTGTTTACATTTGATATGCAAATATGTGGCCCATCGGTGCCAAGGCCCAGCCGCCGAGAGGCCGCATATTTGCATGCGCTCAGAGCCAAGGATTTAAAGGGGAGTTCCACTCACCCTGTCAAAAAATAAAAGTCAGCAGCTACAAAAACTGTAGCTGCTGAATTTTAAAAAACAGCCACTTACCTGTCCCTCGGTCCCGCAGTGTGTCCCCCACAGTCCGTTTCACCGGCCGTCCTGTGTTCTAGGAGGCCGGCATCTTCAGTGTGGGCACCCGGCTGTGACTGCTCGCGGCTTCACAGCCGGGTACCCAGTGCGCATGTGCGAGTAGTGCTGCTCTTCATGAATGGTCCTGTAGTCTCTGGGACCTGTCATGTGTCCCAAAAGACTACAGGGAGGGAGGACACCTTCCGTTTCCGTTCGCCAAGGCGATCGGACCGGAAGTGGGAGCGGGTACCTGTCAAATTCGGGTACCCGCTCCCTGCCCCCCAAAGGTGCCAATCTTTAATGGGGAGCGGGGGGGGGTCAGTTCTTAAAGCGGAACGTCCCCTTTTGGGTGGAGCTCCGCTTTAAGGTGAATCGCAGTCAGAGGGATTTGTTAATGCACAGGATTATTTTCACCTGCAGGTGGCAGGGCAAGGGATTAAAACACCTCTTCTTTAAAAGGGAATCTTATTTTCTCAGCTTTAATTCTGCAATGGGGTGGTTTTTGCACCCTCTAGCACATGAGAAATTAAAGTGCAACTGAACCCTCCTATCCTTTTCAACCAGGGAAGCTGCCATCTTAGCCTCTGTTTGATCTGCAACTGCCATGGTGCTGCACATGTGATCACTTATGACACCAGCCATTTGATGGTCTGACAGTTTGGTTGAGAGCACAAGCAGCTGTGACAGTTTCATTCCCGGCATGTCAAAAATGTAATTGTATTTTGAAACAGTTTAGTTCCACTTTATTGGGGGTTTTTTACGGGTTTAGTTCTGCTTTAATGAACACCAGTGAAAACTTGAAATGGAGAGCATGGTTTGCACATATTGAGCCCTTGAGGCTCCGATCACACTTGTACGACTTGTCGTGCGACCTTGGACACATAAAGTCGCATAACAAATTGCAGCCCATTGTTTTCAATGGCACCCAGTCAGATCTATGTGACTCAAAGTCGCAGCGACTTTGAAAAGGTTCCTGAACTACTTTGATGCGACTTTGATACTTTGACTGTCATAGATTGTAAAGTTGCATCAAATTCACATCAAAGTCGCACTGGAAATTGTGTAACTTTGAAGTTGCACAAGTGTGAACGGAGCCTGAGGGTCAGCCTTAGCAACCTTAGCCTACAAATGGCAGCCAACTCAGGGTGTGGATGCAGTGGGTGCCCGCTTGGTTTCCATGCAATTCTCTCAGCAACCTATTTTTTGCTATTCTCAGAAATATGTAGTAAGCAATTGATCCATTTTATGGCAAATCGATGCAAAAGTATAGGGACAAACAAAGGAAACTGACCGATAAGAGGAAAAATTGATAAATTAGAAAGCCTGTGACTGCCAATGTGTTTGGGAATAAGCAATATGCTCAAGAACGTGTGTACAGGTCAGGAGCTCTGCTTCCTAAAATCAGTCTGGAGGGGGGTGCTCTGGGGGGGTAGTGTTGGACTGATTCAAGCAGTTTTGGGCAGCATCAGAGTGCCATGTTTTCCCAACCTTCAGTTATGTCAGATACCTTTAGGTCAGTAAAATGTTTTCTTCCTATATATTTCTATGCAGAACTAATATAGCTCACATCTACTGGCCTGCATTTCAAACCAAAGAGCTGCTGGAGATCTCCTTTCACTTGTGATGGACTTGTCACTTAGCAAGGCCCTCTTCTTGGTTGCTGATCGTGATTCCTGAGGACATTCATTGAAAGGCCTATTATGGTAACCAGTCCATTTGGTGGGAATTATGAATACAGCTTCTGGATGGGTCGCAGTAGGTGGAAGATTTGCTGCACAGGGTATTGTACAATGTTTGACGCAAATTGATGGAATATGGGATTCTATTATTGCAATGTTCGTATGAATGTGTTTTTTTTTTAGAAGGGTATTTTGTTATACTGTTTGTATTCTGTGTGTAATTTAGTATATTTGTCATTGATGCGGGCTGTCCAACATGAAAGGAGACCTGTCACCTGATAGAATGGGGGGGCTGCCACTGTTGATTTCTCCTTCAGAAAATGCTAGATTCCTGGCAATCATGATGTTCTTCTTTCAGTATTTGGGTATCGGATCAAATTTCAGACAGAGAGTCCTGATTTATCTACCTATTCAGGGTCGGTTACTCAGGATGTATTGATATCAGTGGTTCAGCATAAAAGCCAGGTAGTTTGCATTTTCAGAACTGGGTCAGCAATTGCAGCCAACATTTTTGTTGACGGGTTTACTTTAAAGAGAACCTGACCTGACCTAATACATTTCAAAGGTAACAGCAGTGCTGAAATGCTGCACCTCGTGGTATCTCCAAATATCTGTGGTAGGCTTTAAATCCATTGCTGTGACTTTATGAAGACGCTCAATATATTTCCACTGCACAATTGCCTAGACACACCTGAACAAAAAGGGGTGCTGTAAACACCAGGTTGACCAGTATCAGCACAGAGAGGAACATCTGATGGAGAGGATGAAGAAGTCCTACGTGGCCTTGAAACATTGCACCCGCACTTATTGTGATGTGTTGTTATTAATCTTGGATGCAAGGGTCTCCTTAGATAGGACCATATGTCCTCCAGCACACCTTGGATCCATAGTCAATAGTCCAAACATCAACCTTCTGTCAGGCATGTGATGATGAGGAGACCTTAAACCCTTTGCACGTGCACTTATCGTGATGTATTGTGATCACCTTGGATCCACAGTCAATAGTCCAAACATTTATTTAATGTGATAACATCACGTCATTCGATACTTGGGGGTACAAATTTCTCCTTCACCCACTGGCTACATATCCTATAATATCAAACCCCTGTTTGCCCTAATTAAACATACCTCTGGAGTCATCTTCCCTTGGGAATTATGGGAAGAATTAACCTAATTAAAATTATTCTGCTCCCAAAAATACTGTATTTGCTTTGGCACACCCCTGTAGTCCCCTTTAAATTCTTTTGCCTTATATACTCCATCCTAATTCCTTCGTTTGAGGATCCAACTGCCATAAACTAGCCTGGCGAGCATTAAAACACAGATTCCCTTGGAAAGGCGGCTATACCTGGCTTTAATTTATTCTATTTAGCCTCCCAGCTTTCCCATTTGTTCTATCTCGACAAGCAGGACAAACAGCGATTCTTGGCATTGGCAAGTTCCTATACGACCTGTTTTGATACCCATCCCTTACAGGTTATAGTTTGGGTAGTGCGCAAACCCTATGACTGACATAGCATGACCTACCACCATATGAAAATTTGCAACCTTAGGGTACGCATAACAAGGGGGCCTGCTGTCCATGCCCATGGACGCTCAACTATCTGAACTCTTAATTATCCTATCTTTGGGTTTCCAGGGGCATCTTATATCTTTCCCAAGTGTTCACAGGAGCTGATCTCAAGTCCTTTCAGGTGTTGAAGGAGGAGTTTTCCCTTCCTAAACCCATGCTTTTCAGATGCCTATAATTACGGCATGCCCTACAAGCCCAGTTGCCAAGTCCCCCTCCTCAACTCTAGACTCTCCCCATACTGACCATGACCTTTGAAGTGTGGTATCCATTGTGATGTGAACACATTAAGTAAATGTTTGGACTGTTGACTATGGATCCAAAAGTGTGCTGGTTCTTATTTTTGGAGACCCTTGCATAAGGTTGTATTTGGGGCCCCAATTTCAATGCTAACTCCTGAGTCCTCCGGGAAATAAGCCCTACCCGAGTCATTCAATCGTACACCACGTCACATTATTGATTCCAATCTGATTAGCTACAGGATCACTATAAACTGTAGGGCAAATACTCACCTGCTTCCACCTTCCGCTTCTTTGCTGGCTGGATGATTCAGACATCACTCCCTTGCTCTGCTGCTGAATAAGTTGCCAGCAAGGAAGCTGAGTCCCACTAATCCAGCAAGTGGGGTAGCTGGAAACAGGTATTTCTCTACCTCTTAGCCCAGTATACCAATCCTGGTGTGATGTTGTCCTAAAATATCACAACTGTGATGGACACTGGAGGCTTTGGCATTCAGCCATTGATGTAGCGGGGAGTGAGTATCATTCTCAACATGGTGAAACGTAGAGGCTGTACAATCGGGTCCAAGAATCCAAAGAGCTCCACAGGGGTCAAATTAAAGTGACACCAGTATTTATAGACATAATAAGGTGCCTCGGCTTCTGTACTGTTATTACCTTAAAGTGTTACTAAACCCACAAAAGTAAAATCAGTCTGTATATGCAGTAAAGCATGCTTGTTATACTATAATGGGTTAATTCTCCTCATTGTGTAAAAGGATGTTTGATCCTGTCTTCTTTGATCCTCCCCTTCTTCTACAGTCCCTAATCCATCTGCTGATAGAACAGAGCCTGGGGGGCAAGATGCACATGCTCAGTTTGGTGTGTATTGCTAGAAAGGTTTTTTTCTTGATCGCCACAGGGCCAATCAGCACTGTTCAGGCAGAGGTCAGGGGTTATGCAGCCTCATCAGGACAATCGGGAGAATAAAAATTCCTCCTGCAAGCTTTAACCAATGCTCTGCTGGACACTGATAGAAGTTACAATACTGCTGTATACTTCTCATGATAGATATTTAGCAGTTTATATTTAATAAAATAATTGCATTTTCATTTTGTGTGTACTGTGGGAGACCAGATATAGTGAATGCAGGGTCCGCGGAGACCAGATATAGTGAATGCAGGGTCCGGGGAGACCGGATATAGTGAATGCAGGGTCCGGGGAGACCAGATATAGTGAATGCAGGGTCCGGGGAGACCGGATATAGTGAATGCAGGGTCCTGGGTTTAGTAACACTTTTAGTAACATTTTAGACCAGGTCAGGTTCACATTAATTGTGCAGCTCCACAAACAGAACATGGAAATTCTCACTATTAACAGTGTCATTGGCTCTCATATACAACATTTTAGCACTTTCTGCAAAGCCTATTACATTCAGTTTAAAAAAATACATAAATAAAATCTGCATTTCAGGACCTGGATCACCTGCTGGTGGCACTGTGCCTCCCAGAGCAAAAGGTTGTAGCTCTGGTGTCCACCAGCAGGTGTCTCCCAGCAGCAAGCATCAGGTGGAAACTGATTACAGGGATCTGCTGGCTGCTGGGAGACATCCTGTGGTGGACACCAGAACTACAACCTTCAGTGCCACCAGCAGGTGATCCAGGTCCTGACACTGCACTTCTGGGTTGTTTTCCAATGTTCATAGTAGCTAAATAATGCTGCAAGCATTGGCAGGTCTTGTTAGCAGGGCATAGGGTTTCTAACCAGGGAAGCATTGTATGCCCCTGCTCTGGAGGTGCAAAGACTCCTATCTGCTACAAACAATACTTTTCGTTCTCTTCATAAAACACTCTAATATTTTTCATCCATTAAAAATGTAATTTGAGCCCCTTTTCTATCCATTAGTTTTTAGTTTGTATTTTTAACTTTTATTTCTTTTTTTCATTCTGCATTACAGCACTGAGGTCTCACTTTGTACACAACAATTTCATTTATTAACCCGGAAAAGTTCTGCTTGTGGATGATTAGCCCGGAGCTCCTCTCCAATATACCAAGCTCTGAGAATTGAGAATGTATTTTATGATAAAATGAGCCTGTTTTGTGGTTGTATTTAATAGTTGTGTTATTTTACAGTGATAAGGTGTAAATATATATATTTTTTACGTTTTTGGACTGTAAATTGTATTGAAACCCGAAATAGCCATATGTATAGTTCTATAAGAAGAAATGTTAATTACTGCCTTTGTAGTGGGATGAATTTTGGTTCTCTTTTGTCGGCCACAACGTGTACAGTTTGTTTTGTGTCATCTTCTTTTTTCTATTGTACAATACAAGCTGTATTTCTACCCAAAGCCTCGCCTGACTTTCAGAAGTGCACTTTGTACAAAGCCAAGCCTTATTAAACTAGATTGACCAGAAGAGGACGGTATTTGTTGTCCGGTTTGTAATGAAAATGTACACAATAAAAGACAATTTTGTTTCTAACAAGACTGATTTTATTTAGATTCGTCATTATTTGGCTTCTCGTGATTATTAAGCTGGTGAAAACTCCAAAGCAAAGCTCTCGATTACATAAACTGGAATGCTTGGTTCAGCCTGGTGTTCATGGCTATATCTTTGCAGGGTTGAGCAGACACAGACACACACACACTCCTGTGTCAGGAGAACAACCAACTCCGAAAAGATTGGAACATACAGTTGTGCTCAAAAATTTGCATACCTTGGCAGAAATCATGAAATTTTGTCATTGATATTGAAACAACCACAACGACTTTTTACAGAGGAGCCTGTATTTCTCCTGAGGTTACCTGTGGGTTTTTTCTTTGTATCCTGAACAATTCTTCTGGCAGTTATTGCTGCAATCTTTCTTGGTCTACATGACCTTGGCTTGGTATCAAGAGATCCCCGAACTTCCCACCTTTTAATTGATTAAAAAGTACTGACTGGCCAGGGGCGGACTGACAACTCATGGGGCCCCCGGGCAATAGGGGATCATGGGGCCCCTGTGTCCTTGCCCAAATTCAAAAAAGCCTATGAAAAAGGTACCTGGGGCATCTCATGGGGCCCCCTACTTATCCTGGGCCCTCGGGCAGTGCCCGAGTTTCCAAATGGTCAGTCCGCCCCTGTGACTGGCATATTCAAGGCTTTGAATACATTTTTAGATTCTTTACCATCTTTATAAATTTCCATTACCTTGTTATTCAGGTCTTTTTTGCTCCCTAGTATCTAGCCTGCTCAGTGCATCCTTGTGAGAGCTAACAAACTCATTGACTACACACAGGCACTAATTTCAATTTAAAAAGCCACAGGTATGGGTAGGAAATTAACCTCTAATTGCCCTTTTAACCCGTGTGTGTCACCTTGTGTGTCTGTACCAAGGCCAAACATTCCAGGGGATGGAAACTTTTTATCAGGGCCATTTGGGTGATTCCTGTTATCATGATTTAAAAAGGAGCCAAACAAATATGTGATGATAAATGGCTTGATATGATCACTATCCCTAAATAAAAGACAGTTTTAGGTATGATCTTTCATATTTTCAATATATACACACATGGTAGAAAAATATATTTGAAATATATTTTAAAAATATTCTTCCCAAATAAATTGACATATATTTGAAATGCTACACTTTTGGCCATATTCAATATATTTCAAAATATATATATTTTAAATATATTCTTCAGATTTTTTTAACATATAACAAAGTAATTTTAACATTTTTACATATATTTATAAACGCATTCCAAAAATGTAGATTTGTATTTTTAAAGACATACAGTATATTTAAAATGTATTCTTTTAAATCTTTTGTAATAAAAATGCATTTCAACATGCAGTGTGTGGGTGTGTGTATATATATATATATATATATATATATATATATATATATATATACACACACACATAATAGAAAAAAAAATATATATATATACATACACACACATATATATTTATTGAAATATATTTTGAAATATATTGAGTATGGCCAAAATTGTAGCATTTCAAAAATATTTGAAAAATAATTTTCAAAATATTCTTCCCAAATATATTGACATATATTTTTCTTCCATACGGCTATATGCCTACATTTCATGATTTCTGCCAGGGAATGCAAACTTTTGAGCACAGCTTTAATCCATTTATGGAAGGGAGATCGCATTGTTGGATTATCCAAGACCCTGGTGCCTACCCAGCGATGCGACCCTTTGGTATGTCTTGTGTGGCCCTTGGACCCCAGGAGCCTGTAGTGGAAAAATTGATCTGTAGGGCACCATTCACAATGGTGTATTACCACGCTACTACAACTAATCTACTGATTCCTGCTGCTGAGATTGACAGCTGCGTGCAGATAGCAGAGGCTGCCAATCCCGTACACTGCAATAGTAGGCTGCTGGTGGCCACAGCTATTTGTACCTGGATCTCGGCTGGATGCACAAAATGAAAAAAAAATAAATGAAAGTTATTTTCTGAATGGTGACAGTGCCAAGCAAGCGATCCCGTGTGGATACTATACAAAAGGGCAGCTGCTCGGCACAGAAGACTGCGATCCCTGTAGTTGCACAGACTACTACAGTGATGTACGGATTCCACAGGAATCAGACAGGTATACCTCAGGCATACATACATTGGTCCAAGCTGAACCTATGTAACTAACCTATAAAAGTCATACCTAACCTTCAGCTATAGGTCCCATGCACACAGGTGTTTCTTAGCTCCAATGTCTTCAGGCATAAAATCCCTTGCACTTTCCCACGCTCGAGCGGCCACAGGTGCCTTGTAAGGACGCCAATACAAGTGAATGACTGTACACAGCCCTACGCATGTAAATGGTGAACGCTCCTGCCTTGGCATTTACCCATGCATGTGCTTATGGTGCACTTCCCCAAACGTGCCATTTAGAGAAGCACCAGGTGTGACAATTTCCTTGTAGCACTATGGTGGCGAGTCACACGGCCATTCATTTTTTATTGGTAAAATATGAAAGTGCAGCGCTAACTTAAACAATGATTACACATAAGATAGATCCCATTTGAATGTGGATCGGCAAAAAAAGACGGCGTCAGTTCATCAGATGTGCTAAATACGTATACAGTCTCCAACACTTGAAGAGCCAGGGATAGTAGATATCAGAAATGATAAAGAAAAGCCAAGTAATGCACTGACCAGATAGCGCAAGTTAAAGCGCATGGGACATTTAAGACCTGTCCCTGGTACTCAGCCACTGTATCACTGGAGCAAGGCGGTGTCATCTATAGGGTGACCACTAGATGTCATCTGTCCGGATGGAAGCTGTGTTCAGCCACTGTGTTGATGGATCAGGTGGGTGTTGTCTGTAGGGTGACCACTAGATGTCATCGGTTCCAGGGGAAACTGTATCACGGATCCAGGGACGTCACTGCAGATGTGTTCTTGTTAGGCACAATCCCAGGACCTACTGGATTTACAGGCTCCCCAGAAATAAAGAGCCCGTGGAAAAAGGCCTCAAATAGTGTGATAACGTTTATTTAAAATTGAACAATCAGAAAAGAACTTACTTAGCAAAGGTACAGCTGCTTATAAACGGCCAGACCGGAGGTACATGTACAGAAGATAAACATAGCTTGGCACTTCCCTAACGCGTATCGTGTAAGTACACATCATCAGAGGGGCCCTCTGATGATGTGTACTTCAATTTTAAATAAACGTTATCACACTATTTGAGGCCTTTTTCCACGGGCTCTTTATTTCTGGGGAGCCTGTAAATCCAGTAGGTCCTGGGATTGTGCCTAACAAGAACACATCTGCAGTGACATCCCTGGATCCGTGATACAGTTTCCCCTGGAACCGATGACATCTAGTGGTCACCCTACAGACAACACCCACCTGATCCATCAACACAGTGGCTGAACACAGCTTCCATCCGGACAGATGACATCTAGTGGTCACCCTATAGATGACACCGCCTTGCTCCAGTGATACAGTGGCTGAGTACCAGGGACAGGTCTTAAATGTCCCATGCGCTTTAACTTGCGCTATCTGGTCAGTGCATTACTTGGCTTTTCTTTATCATTTCTGATATCTACTATCCCTGGCTCTTCAAGTGTTGGAGACTGTATACGTATTTAGCACATCTGATGAACTGACGCCGTCTTTTTTTGCCGATCCACATTCAAATGGGATCTATCTTATGTGTAATCATTGTTTAAGTTAGCGCTGCACTTTCATATTTTACCATTACTCTGGAGGTTCACGAGGTGCCTTTTGTGCCAGCAGCTACCCTATCTACATCCTCATACTGCGCTCGATTTTATATATATATTTATATATAAGTTTATTTTATCTATTCATTTTTTATTACAGTTCATTCCGGGAATTAAATTGTCACACCTCATACACTGCATGTATGCGCAAGCTAACTATGCTGCAGATTCACTCATAATGGTGGCTGTATGCAGCGCCTGCTGTGCCCTGGGTACAAGAAAGAGCTGGGAAATTTAAGTTTGAGGATTTTGAAGGTAATAAATGTCCATGTGCTTGAGGCTTTAAGGTGGGATTATACCCCAAAACAAGATGTAACATTATATATATTACAAGCTTGCCAATTCCTAGATGTGGTGGCAGCATTGGTTTTCTTGCTTTAAGTATTTTTTCCATTTTCATGTGGCGATCAGCCAGTAAGTCTGTTATTTTCCATTTTCCTTTAAAGTGTTACTAAACCCACAACAGTAAAATCTGTTTTTATATGCAGTAAAGCATGCTTGTTATACTTACTGTGGAACCTAAGCAGTTAATCCTCCACATTCTGTAAAAAGGCTGTTTGATCCTGTCATCTTTGATCTTCCCCTTCTTCTACTGTCCCCAATCCATAGGCTGATCGTACAGAGCCCTAGGAGGCACTCTGGACATGCTCTGTTTGGTGAGTATCGCTAAAGAGTTTTTCTTTGTTTGGGAGGGTGCATTTGATCAGCACAGGGCCAATCAGCACTGTCTAGACAGAGAGTAAGGGGTCATGCAGCTTCACAGGACAGTCAGAGGAGAATGAACCCCCCCTTCAAGATTAACCAGTGCTTGGCTGGACACTAATATAAGTCACAAGACTGCTCTTACTGCTGATGAGAAAAGGTATTTAGCAGTTTATGTTTACTAAAATAATTGCATTTCCATGTTGTGTGTACTGTGGGAGACCAGATATTGTAAATGCAGGGTCCTGGGTTTAGTAACACTTTAAAAGACCAAGCTGTCCAGTAAAGGTGGCAGTGAGAGGGTTGAAAAAAAACGTTTACCACTGACAGGGGTGCTTATAATTAGTTACATAGTTAGTCTGGCTGAAAAAGGACAAAAGTCCATCCAGTTCAACCAAAAAAAAAAGTTATAACACACAGTTGACCAGAGCAAAACAAAAAAACCCAGCAAAGCACGATCCAATTGCTCCTGCAGGGGAAAAAATTCCTTCCTGATCCCCAGAGAGGCAATCGGATATTCCCTGGATCAACTTTACCTATAAATGTTATATCCAGTTATATTCTGTGTATCCAAGAAAGAATCCAGGACTTTTTTAAAGCAATCCACTGAGCTGGCCAGAACCAACTCTTGAGGGAATCTATTCCACATTTTCACAGCTCTCGCTGTGAAGAAACCTTTCTGTGTTTGGAAATTAAATTTCTTTTCCTCCAGACATAACGTGTGCCCCCTTGTCCTCTGTGAAGACCTCAGGGGGAATAACTCTACGAGTTCACTATATGAACCACTGATGTATTTATACATGTTGATCATATCCCCCCTTATGTATTATACATGTTGATCATATCCCCCTTAATCTCCTCTTCTCAAGAGAGAATAAATTCAGTTCCTCTTTCCTCATAGCTGAGCTCCTCCATGCCTCTTATCAGTTTAGTTGCCCTTCTCTGTACTTTCTCCAGTTCCCCAATGTTCTTTTTGTGAATTGGTGCCCAAAACTGAACTGCATAGTCTAGATGAGGTATTACTCCAACACTGAACCTTGGGGTACACAAGTGACAACCCTAGACCATTCAGATTATGAATCATTAACCACTACTGAATACGATCTTTTAGGCAGTTTTCTATCCATTTACATTCAGATTTTTCCAAGCCTGTAGACTTTACCTTACACTTTAGCAAAATCCAAGTATACCACGTCCACCACCACCCCTCTTTCCAAGTATACCACATCCACCACCACCCCTCTGTCCAAGGTTTTGCTCACCATCTCATAAAAAGAAATCATATTTATTTGACAACTTCTGTCTTTCATGAATCCATGCTGTCTGTTGCTTAAAATATTTTTTTCCAGCAAGAACTCCTCTATGTGGTCTTTTATTAAACTGTCCAATATCTTCCCAACTATAGAAGTTAAACTAACAGGTCTATAATTTCTTGATAAAGATTTTGACCCCTTTTTAAATATTGGCACCACATTGGCCTTACACCAATTCAGTGGTACTATGCCAGTCATTAAAGAGTTCCTAAAAATTATAAACAATAACTTTGAAATGACAGAGCTCAATTCTTTAAGGACCCGTGGGTGTATGCCATCTGGTCCAGGTGCTTTATTCACCTTTATTCTGTCTAAATATTTTTGGATCATATCAGTTGTGAGCCAATGTGGATC
This sequence comes from Staurois parvus, assembly GCF_062004578.1. Taxonomy (NCBI): domain Eukaryota; kingdom Metazoa; phylum Chordata; class Amphibia; order Anura; family Ranidae; genus Staurois; species Staurois parvus. Next base: position 5,780,234 of record NW_028317988.1, read on the forward strand.
ATCTGGAGCTGTGTCAATACCATGCCCATTATGGACAAGAGCTCCCCCATGCTCCTTTGTATACACAGAACTGAAAAGGGATTTAATAAATTTGTCTTCTCTTTGTCCCTAGTCACCCCCTTTTTGTAAAGGGCCTACATACTCGGACCAAACCTTTTTACTATTAATATATTTGAAGAATTTTTGGGGGTTGGTCCTGCTATCTTTTGCAATCTGTTGTTCGTTTTCAATTTTTGCGGCCTTGATTTCACTTTTACATATTCTGTTATATTCTTTGTAATGTTTAAACAATGATAGCGTTCCTTAATTTTTATAATTAATAAAAGCTCTTTTCTTATTATCTATCTTTTTTAACTTTGGCCGTAAGCCACATAGGTTTGATTTTTAGTCTTTTAAACTTGTTGCCCATGGGAATATGTTTTGCAGTGTGGTCACATACAGTCTTTTTGAAGGACTCCCATTTCTGTGTTGTGTTCATTGATGCCAATATTCCCTCCCAGTCTAAATCTTGGAGAGCAGCTCTCAGCCTTGGAAAATTAGCTCTCTTAAAGTTGAGCGGTTTTATTTTTCCCGTATGTGCTTGCTGTTTACAGCTAACAATAAATGAAATCATGTTATGCTCACTGCTGCCCAGATATTCTTTTATATGGACATTTGTAATAAGCTTTGCATGGTTTGAGATTACCAGGTCAAGCAGAGCATCATTCCTAGTTGGGGCCTCTATGAACTGTACCATAAAATTGTCCTGTAGTAGGTTTATACATTTTTGCCCTTTAACTGTTCCTGCAGTACCATTACTCCAGTCAATTTCCGGGTAGTTAAAATCCCCCATTATTATCACTGTCCCAGCCCTTGCAACCCTTTCAATCTGTGCAAGGTGCTGTGTCTCCACCTCATTAACACTGGGAGGCCTACAACAAACTCCAATGATTACCTTTGTAGTACGCACCCCCATGTGCAGCTCCACTCTTAATGCTTCAGCCTCATCACACTCTCCATCAACTAGGTCCTCTTTCACACTCACTCTGAGATCACTTCCCACAAAGAGACAGATGACACCACCTTTCCTATTTACCCTGTATCTCCAAAAGAGAACATAGCCAGGAATATTAATGGCCCAGTCATGTAAAGAATGAAGCCAAGATTCAGCAATACCAATTAAATCATAGTTCTCTTCATGTAACAAAGCTTCTGGCACCAGGGAGACAGCAAACCATTCGTTCGTGGCGATCCTGGCAACAAATTATTCTATCAAATAAAGTCAGAAGTGGTGTTGCGCTCCACTACCAATTGCAAAACTGTGAATAAATATTAAATAAATAACAGTCCAGCTTCGAAAGAGTGCATAATGATATGTCTGCAATTATATTACTGCTGCAAACACATCCTTATTAAATCCTTGACCTTGACACTTCTTCCAGTGCTGTGATACAAAATAATAACTGTGCAGTTCACCAATCATAAAAAATGTTATACACTTTGGTTGTGCTCTCACCTGGTGTACGTATATGACCAGACCATTAAGTGAGGTCATAAAAGGCTTGTGTCCCTTTAATAGGTCTAAGTGGTGAATGGATGGGATCATCCCTTTTCCCTGGGATGGATGGATGGACAGAGTGTTCCCTCTTTCCAGCAAGGGGTCTACTCTCTTCCGTATGGATTTTCCTGGAGCTGGATAGATGGACGGGAATATCCCTCTTCCCACTAGGGGGTCTCCTTGCTTTCTTAAGGATTTTTCTCTATAGGTGTAATGGCCATGGAATGTAATATAGTGCCTTATACTGTTTAAAACATAATTTATTAAATATAGTAGTGCACTCACATGGGTCACGTGGCTGATGAAGCCCCGTGACACGGTGGCGTAACTCATAGGGGAGGGGCTCTGACGTCAGGACGCTTAAAGCAACATACAGCAAGTATTTAACAATATTGGAAAACTTTACTGTGGATTCAAATCTCAACATTTTAATGCGGTTTTAACTTGTAATACATGTGAGTGCACTACTATATTTAATAAATTATATTAAGCCATTTTTGCGTTTTTGTACTTGTGTTTTTGATGCATTGTGCTTTTTTTTTCTTTTGTTTTTTCTTTTTCTTGTTGCTAGGCAGATTTAAAAATGCATCAAAAATGCGGCAAAATGCAATACATGCTTTTCTGCAGCATTTCCATTGAAGTTTATAGAAACAAAAAGGCAACTTTTTGTGTTTAAAAAAATCTCTGATCCGTTCCAAAAAACGCACCAGGTGAAAATGCACAGGTGTGAACATGTCCCATAGGAAATCATGTTAAATGGACTGTACTGCATTTCTGCAAAATGCTGCAGAAAACGCTTAGGTGTGAACCTAGGGTAAGACAAGAAGGGGGAGATTTACTAAAACTGGAGCACTCCGAATCTAGTGCAGCTGTGCATGGTAGCCAATCTGCTTCTAATTGTTCACTTAAGTTTGGTGCTAAAACCTGGAAGCTGATTGGTTTCTCTGCAGAAGCAAACCTGATTTCGCACTCTCTAGCTTTAGTAAATAATCCCTGAAGTGTGTTACTGGCCAGATCACCAGGTGAAAATAAAGAGAAAAAAGCCTAAAAAAAAAAAAGAAACATGCAGCCACCACATCTAAGAATTTGTAAACTGCAATATATTACATGTTTCAAAGTGGTTGTAAACCTCAGACATGCAATTTGAACAAAGCACATGCAGTATTTCTATAGTGCTTACTTGCCTGACATCAAGAGCTAAAAAGGTGATGGGAGTGAGCTCCAGCACACAGCCTGTGACTGACAGCCTTAGCTCTGTTCCTGTGTACTGTATGAAGGGGGGTGTCCCTTTCCTCCAATCAGCTCTCAGAGCTCTTGTACTCTGTGTAACTGCAGCTCCCTGCCCCCTGCTTTGTGAGTCTGTGAAAAACGTTTTTATCTCTGAGTTTTACAAGGATGTACAGGACAAATAGCTACAGATACACAGGTACAACTTACTATATGTAAGAGGAGTTGTTTCATCTCTGTGTATCACAGTCTCTTCACTGGGTATACAGTCAGGTCCATAAATATTGGGACATCGACACAATTCTAACATTTTTGGCTCTATACACCACCACAATGGATTTGAAATGAAGCAAACAAGATGTGCTTTAACTGCAGACTGTCAGCTTTAATTTGAGGGTATTTACATCCAAATCAGGTGAACGGTGTAGGAATTACAACAGTTTGCATATGTGCCTCCCACTTGTTAAGGGACCAAAAGTAGTGGGACAGAATAATAATCATAAATCAAACTTTCACTTTTTAATACTTGGTTGAAAATCCTTTGCAGTCAATTACAGCCTGAAGTCTGGAACGCATAGACATCACCAGACGCTGGGATTCATCCCTGGTGATGCTCTGCCAGGCCTCTACTGCAACTGTCTTCAGTTCCTGCTTGTTCTTGGGGCATTTTCCCTTCAGTTTTGTCTTCAGCAAATGAAATGCATGTTCAATCGGATTCAGGTCAGGTGATTGACTTGGCCATTGCATAACATTCCACTTCTTTCCCTTAAAAAACTCTTTGGTTGCTTTTGCAGTATGCTTTGGGTCATTGTCCATCTGCACTGTGAAGCGGCGTCCAATGAGTTCTGAAGCATTTGGCTGAATATGAGCAGATAATATTGCCCGAAACACTTCAGAATTCATCCTGCTGCTTTTGTCAGCAGTCACATCATCAATAAATACAAGAGAACCAGTTCCATTGGCAGCCATACATGCCCACGCCATGACACTACCACCACCATGCTTCACTGATGAGGTGGTATGCTTAGGATCATGAGCAGTTCCTTTCCTTCTCCATACTCTTCTCTTCCCATCACTCTGGTACAAGTTGATCTTGGTCTCCTCTGTCCATAGGATGTTGTTCCAGAACTGTGAAGGCTTTTTTAGATGTCGTTTGGCAAACTCTAATCTGGCCTTCCTGTTTTTGAGGCTCACCAATGGTTTACATCTTGTGGTGAACCCTCTGTATTCACTCTGGTGAAGTCTTCTCTTGATTGGTGACTTTGACACACATACACCTACCTCCTGGAGAGTGTTCTTGATCTGGCCAACTGTTGTGAAGGGTGTTTTCTTCACCAGGGAAAGAATTCTTCGGTCATCCACCACAGTTGTTTTCCGTGGTCTTGCGGTCTTTTGGTGTTGCTGAGCTCACCGGTGCGTTCCTTCTTTTTAAGAATGTTCCAAACAGTTGTTTTGACCACGCCTAATGTTTTTGCTATCTCTCTGATGTTATTGTTTTGTTTTTTCAGCCTAATGATGGCTTGCTTCACTGATAGTGACAGCTCTTTGGATCTCATCTTGAGAGTTGACAGCAACAGATTCCAAATGCAAATAGCACACTTGAAATGATCTCTGGACCTTTTATCTGCTCATTGTAATTGGGATAATGAGGGAATAACACACACCTGGCCATGGAACAGCTGAGAAGCCAATTGTCCCATTACTTTTGGTCCCTTAACAAGTGGGAGGCACATATGCAAACTGTTGTAATTCCTACACCGTTCACCTGATTTGGATGTAAATACCCTCAAATTAAAGCTGACAGTCTGCAGTTAAAGCACATCTTGTTCATTTCATTTTAAATCCATTGTGGTGGAGTATAGAGCCAAAAATGTTAGAATTGTGTCGATGTCCCAATATTTATGGATCTTGACTGTATGTACTGGTGTACAACTGCTTTAAGCTTGTCAAGCTGTCACCAGTTCTCTTTATAGGTTTCTTCCTCTGGAAATTGCTGAGATTGTCCCTAATGTGATACATAAATGAACCCCAACACAACGCAAACAGCAAAAATACACAAGAGGTCTCTCTGCTCAATCAAGACACACACCATGGAAGAGTTTGCCCAAGTCTTTGGTTGTATTGCAGTGATCATTTTAATGTGTATTTTACAGCCAAACAGCTCTAACCATGGATGTAACAATGTATTTACAACTTGCTTCTTTTAAACACTATTTACTCAACATAACAAAATAAACCGCAATTTGTTATAGGTTTCATGGTGGGTTTTTTTTTATACAAAACATTTTATAAATATTTTTTTTTTTTTATTACAAAATGTGTACACAGCAAGTCATGAAAGAATCTATACAAACAAAGGCCTATCTGTAAAAATGAAAGTCAGTCATATGCAGTAAATAAAAGATACGCAAAGCGTCCGTCTTCTACTTCAGATCTATTGTATTTCTCCAGGTAAAGCTGCTGAGAAAAAAAATGTCAGTTTTAAATGTTTCCTATAAGTAATGGCTATACAGGAGTTTAAAGGGATTTTCCTCCTTCCACCAACAGAGGAGAAACCCCTCTTATCTTCTGGACCACTTAGAACTGATGGGGTATGACATCACTCAGTCCTCAGCCAATCAAATGTTCTCCTCATTTTACAGTTTTTCCTTGAGTGCTTAAAGGATAAGTTCACCTTTATACCAAAAAAAAAAAAATCTAATTTTTTTGCAGGTAAAGGTTTCTGCAGATCTGTCAGTATATCTGCTTGCCCATACGGGATGTACAGGCAAGCAGATATACTGACAGGAAGACTCAATGAACTACTATGACGCTCCACAGCACTGTGGTAGTTCATTGAGAGGTACAAGCTTGTAGTTTCCCATTCACAGAACAGAGTGAATGAGTGACGCGGACGGGCAGGCGGAGCGCCGCACAGCCATACTTTTTTAAAATTTGACAGCAAGCAGGGAGGAGAAAATCCCCAGCTAGCTGTCAAAGTAGGGAAGCGGGGGCCAGTCTGATGATAACATGTTATATGTTACACCCTGAATATGGGTGTAACATATAACATGTTATGAAAGGTGAACTTATCCTTTAAAGCTGGCGGTTTGTTGGCAGAATTCAGCTCTGCCCCAGAAAATGACTTAAAGCAGAATTCCAGGCAATTTTTTTTTTTTGCCCATGCAGTGAGGGCTGTGCCCTGCAAAAGACCGGTGTAGTATGTTATATTAACTCCCAAAAAATATTAACTCCCCAGTCATTTTTATATATGTAATAATACCTCCCAAACAGAAAAAGGCGCAAGTTATCTAAAATAAATTAAATTTTTTAATTAAATGTTTATTATTAAACAGATGAGTGCATCTATAATATTTGGTGCTTTAAAGAATTGATCCTCCAAATAATTAATGATAACTTTCAATAATTAAAACCTGTTAACAGTCTTGCGTATATATTAACAGATAAGGCATATTAATTTAAGCTCTTACTTTCAACTTTTATGTCATTTAGCTTCTTCAAAAATAGGGGAGTTATTATTACATATATAAAAATGACTGGGGAGTTATTATTATTTGGGAGTTAATATAACATACTACACCGGTCCTTTCAGCTCCCGCCCTCCTGCGGTCCAGCAGTCTTGTAAATGGACTGTTCCTTACGTCAGGACGTTCAATGCACGCTCCATAGACATGAACAGTCCACTGCTGGATCACTGGGGAGCGTGGTTTTCCAGAGGATTGGATAGTCAGGTGAGTATGAGCTTTGTCCTTACCCCTAGAAAAAAGTCAGCAGCTAATCCATGCCGTGGGGCTGTGGCAAAAAAATGATAAGAATTCTGCTTAAAGTACTTTGAGAAAAAAAGAAAGGTTACTTCTTATTATATTTGTTGCATTCTGTTCCCTAGGGGACAAATCACATGTAATACTTGGTCCCATCTTCCTATGTGCTGTCTAAGGCTAGCTGTGAGTTTGGACAGGGCACCCCCCTCCAGGGGCAGACTGACCATTTGGAAATTCGGGCACTGCCCGAGGGCCCTGGGTCAGTAGGGGGCCTCATGAGATGCCCCTGGTACCTTTCATAGGCTTTTTTGGGTGTGGTTTGAGTGTGGGCAAGGACACAGGGGCCCCATGAGCCCCTATTGCCCGGGGGCCCCATGAGTTTTCAGTCCGCCCCTGACCCCCTCCATCAATGGCTGTCTAGCAACACCGCTAGCAAGGAGATGGATGCCTTGACAAATGGCTCTTTTCTTCATCTCCAAGCACTTGCCCGAGACAAGCATCTTACAAGGAATGCAAGGAAAGGGGGGGGGGGGGTCATCGGCTACAATGTTCCAGGCAAGCGAGCAAGTGCTTGGAGACAGAGAAGGGTGTCATCTGTTAGAGCAGCAATCTCCTTGCTAGCTCCATTTTCGAACAGCCTTGGGGGTATGAGGGGCGCCATGAGCCCCTATTGCCCGGGGGGCCCCATGCGTTTTCAGTCCGCCCCCCTCCATCAATGGCTGTCTAGCAACGCCGCTAGCAAGGAGATGGATGCCTTGACAAATGGCTCTTTTCTTCATCTCCAAGCACTTGCCTGAGACAAGCATCTTACAAGGAATGCAAGGAAAGGGGGGGGGGGGTCATCGGCTACAATGTTCCAGGCAAGCGAGCAAGTGCTTGGAGACAGAGAAGGGTGTCATCTGTTAGAGCAGCCATCTCCTTGCTAGCTCCGTTTTCGAACAGCCTTGGGGGTATGTGGGGCGCCGTGTCCATGAACAAAGGTAGCCTTTGTCAGCACATAGGAAGATAGAACACTACTAGAAGTACTAAAAGTCCTCTACCTCCTGAGAAATAGAACACGGTAACACAAATCTTTAGGCTACTTTCACACTGCTCCCTTTTTCCGAGTTCCATAGGATTTAATGGTCATGCATTTTTCTTCCGCTTTTTTAATGCAAAAATGGAAGAAGAAAAGATCATTGTGAAAGCAGCCTAAGAGTTCATTCACACCACAATGTGTGCATTGAGTGCAGGTAAACCCATGTGCCTTGACGTGTGTTGGCATCTTGCATTGTGTTATCACAAGCGCTTTTCTCCTCGCTTCGTGGAACACGCGAAGAGTGTATGACATAGCAGAGGAACCAAACATGCGCTGGCCTGCTGTTTTTCATGTGCGTTGCGTTGCACTGAAAAAAGTAGGGCTTGCTCTACTTTTTTCCACTGAAAACCAGAGCAATGCACTAGTATGAATGGCTACCATTCACATAGCTTATTGCAGGGCCTTGTGTTGGCATGCATTGAGCAAATGTGCCTGGTGTGAATGGACCCTAGAACCTTAAGTGGGTAACATTTAATTTTTCAGCTTTTTTGCATCTCAGTGCTGCTGATTTCCTCCAGCCCCTTTCTGCAACTTCCGGTATAAATCACTTTGCTCCGGCATCAGTTGCGCTGGGCTGGATTCCTAATAGTAACAATGGCAGACCATGCATTCAATGTGTGTTGGCAAGACTGTTTGTGGTCTCAAGCAGGGGCAAGTGACATGTGACAACACACACAATTGGCATCCAATACCAGAAAGTGCCTTAAAGCTCTGGGATTTATACAAATTGTAACCTTGCAGAGAGTGTGGGGTAGGAGATCCTCTTTAACATGAAATATAAGAAACATTAAACAAGATAACATTTAATAGGGAAGAAGTACAAAAACACTTTAAAGTTAATTAAACAAATTTCGGAAGACAAAAACAATTATGATCATAGAATTCTGTACTGCTTTATATGAAAACATACATTTGAATAGAAAAGGAACTTGCTTGAAGGGGTTTTACAACTGATGGTAGCATTAAACAGAAAAAAATGGCTGCGCTAATGTAAAAAAAATTACATCACACATAAATCATAATGAATCAATTAAAATATAGAGTCCATATCAAAAAGGTCATAAAAGTTCCAGTGCTGTGCCACCACCTTAGTCACAAAGAGAACTCTTACCAAAATGAATTGACTCTAAATGAAAAAAAGAATTACATGTGCTTGAATTACTATGCTGGATGAGCATGGCAACATCATAAGTGATGGATCCTTCCTACACGTTTCGTCATAATTGATGTCATCGGGAGCACGGAGATGACAACACTTATGATGAAACGCATAGGAAGAAACCATCGCTTGTGACGTCACCATACTCATCATGATCAGGAAGTATTTGAACTGCATCCCGGGACCAGAGTTTTTTTTATAATAACCGCTTTATCTATGTGAGTGGTTAGCACTTTTTATAAACAGTGTTTTTATGGTTTTACGCAATGTGGTTGTCCTTGGCTTTTTTTCCATGTGCCTGTAGGATGTTTTCTCTCGCTGAATGAGATGCCATGGATATTAAACATGCTAATCTGAAATCTGTGGGCACTCTCTAGATAAGTCTTTACAGGCCAGTAATTCAAGCACATGTGACTCTTTTTTTATTATGAGTTCACTCATTTTGGTAAACTCATCCATCCTGCAGGGATCGTCAGCTTGCTTTACAACTTACCTTTTGGTGGAGCGGGTCCAGTGTCAAACCCGTGCGGTCGGTGTCACCCGGTGCCGACCACACCCCCCGCACTTGCCTAGGGACGCCACTGTGTGTCACCAACCATTCACATAAATGGCTTACTAGAGAGATATGACTCCCTGTTAAGAGTGGTCAATCTCGCTTTGTTGTATAACAACCTGGGAGGCTGGAAAGCTGAATCTTCCTCTGGATCCCCAAGGGAGAAATGCCAAAGATCCTCCTACAATGATCCCTAGTTAGGGTAGCTATACCGCTCCGAATGGGACCCAAACACGTGGTATAAAACATGCAAAAGAAGATTGCTCCACATAGTGTAAGATCCTTAGAGTAACATTTATTTCAAATATGGTTGCACGCACATGATAGTAGACATAAATGAGCATATACAAACGAAAGATCAAATTCCTCCAGCATCCAAAATGGTTGCTGGCCGGTTGTGCATGCAAGGTAGCATGAGTATGTGGCTCTGCCCTGCGTGTTTCGTCATAAATGACATCATCAGGGGCATGCCCACATGCCTTTCCACGTTCATTATATAGGACCTGAAGCTCCAGAGGATCACAGTGATTGGCCACAAATTGCAGAAGAGAGCAGGAGATACACCTGCAGGCTAATTAATTATGTCCTACTGTCATCTTTAGGGGTGCAGGGAATCTTAGGAATAAAGTAGCACCAAATGTACAGATCCACCCATTAGGCCAGTATTTTTTACCAACTTGGAGGGTTATCATCTTTGCAGAAAGTGCAAAACTTGCCAAATAAACTCCTTTAGAGGTAGAAAAATGACTGAATTTACTGGCACAACATAGAAGACATGAGCGTTCATATCATGTGCGACTACACATGAAGTTTACATGCTGAAATGTCCATGTGGTTTTCAATATGTAGGGCGTACAACACGCGCCCTCCATGTTTGTTTACATGAACATATCGCTAACATAAAGAAGGGCTTCAAGGAACACAGTGTATCTAAGCACTATGCTTTGAAACATAATAATAACCCTGAGGGTACCACCTTTATTGCCTTAGAGAAATATATCCCAGACTGGCGAGGTAGTAATACAAAAATAACTATTTCTAGAGCTGAAACTAGCTGGATATATTGGCTTAAGAGTTATGCACCGTGGGGTCTTCATACTGAGTAGGACAATAACTGTTTCATTAACAATAGTTGAAGTTCCAGTTTGTTGTACTTTATTATTATCCTTTTTGTCTAACTTTGATCTTTAGTCACAGAGGATTGCTATCTATTTAATGGGTTTTTGAATTTTTTACACATTTATGGTTTTCAATATTGAGTCATCATGATTCATATAGGTGCCAGTGAATGTGGCGCATTTTTTAACCATTAATATATTTATAATTACATATGTTTAATTTTAAATATTTTTTATTAATCATAATAGTTTTTATTTCACAATTTTATTCTATTTTATTTGTTATCATTGAAGTACTTGTTTTTCAACACTATATAGCGCCATCATGTAGTGTTAGTCAGCTTTAGTAGGCCGGCTGATTAGTGAATATACATTTAACACTTGTTCTTTAGTTTGTAACCACTGGGTGGAGCTACAATTTGGTTCTTTATGCCCATAGTTGTTCTTTATATTTTTTATTTGTTTTTTTCAACATTAGATGGCGCTATCTTTGTTTTTTATTGATTGACCAATTAATTAGCTTGCAGATGTATCTCCTGCTCTCTTCTGCAATTTGTGGCCAATCATTGTGATCCTCTGGGGCTTCAGGTCCTATATAATGAATGTGGAAAGGCATGTGGGCATGCCCCTGATGACGTCATTTGTGACAAAACGCATAAGATGGAGCCACTTACACACACTACCGCGCATGCACAACCTGCTGGAGAAATTCGATCTTTCTGCTTGTATACACTCATTTATTTCTACTATCATGTGAGTGCAACCATATTTGAAATAAATGTTACTCTAAGGATTTTACACTATGTGAAGCAATCTTCTTTTGCATGTTTTATACTCTATCTTTGTTTTTTAATTGATTGACCGATTAATTAGCTTGCAGGTGTATCTTCTGCTCTGTTCTGCAATTTGTGGCCAATCATTGTGATCCTCTGGGGCTTCAGGTCCTATATAATAAATGTGGAAAGGCGTGTGGGCGTGTCCCTGGTGATGTCATTTATGCAGAAGGTCATCCTTGGATTTTTCCTGTTTCATCACGGCCTTTGGGGACTTTTCTCTTTATTTGAAATGATATGATGGACATTTTGTTCACTAATTTTTATCATTGCTGTATGCAATTTTGTTAAGTGCTGCACTTTATATGTACACTATTTTGATTGCCTGGTATCGAGGTGTAGTGTTCAGCTGCTATTTATTTGCACTTTATATTTTTAGCGCAGATTTTCTATTTCTTTAATTTATTCACATTAGCGCGGCAATTTTTTCGGTGTAATGTTTACTATACAATTTTGGTTTAATTGTTATTGCTGCACCACCACACCGCAACCACGGTAGTACTGCCAAACACAGCAGGGGGTAGAGTTTTTGCTGCGGCCATGAAGCAAAGCATTTGGTTGCACCATGTGTATAACCCTAAATTGTAACAATATCTCTTCTGCATTAAGATTTAGCTCCAGTCCTAATGAAGAGGCTCTCTCTAAATTCCAGGCATCTCCAACATGCAACCCAGGTCACGGTCCTCTAGTATCCACTTGGCCTTGCTGCCAACCTCTGGTTGGGGGATCCATAAGCACTATACACATTGAAGAACAAAAGAGGGCACACTGGCCTTGGGAATTAACCAAGACACCTTTTATTTGACAAAAAGTATTATACTCACAAAACATGAAGAATCTTAAACCCAATTAAAGTTTCCAACAAGTCAACCAGAACTGGTAGCACTTCTCCAGATGGACCAAAAAGATGCCCCAGAGTTCTGCAGAAATATACATTTCAAGGGTGCCCCTCGTCATCAGAAAGAGTGAAGATGGGGCACTCTCAAAACACATAAGCGTTTGCAGAACTCTGGGTCATCGTTTTGGTCAATCTGAAGGAGTGCTACCAGTTCTGGTTGTCTTGTTGGAAACTTGTGTTGGGCTTGAGGCTCTTCATGTTTTGTGAGTATAATACTTTTTATTGTCAAATAAAAACTTTTTTGTTTAATTGCCAAGGCCAGAGCGCCCACTTTTGTTCTTCAATGTGTATAGTGCTTATGGATCCCACAACCAGAGGTGGACAACAAGGCCAAGTGCATACTAGAAGACTGAGACCTGGGTTGCATGCTGGAGATGCCTGGAATTTAGAGAGAGCCTCTTCATTAGGACTGGAGCTAAATCTTAGTGCATAAGTGATATTGTTACAATTTGTGACATTTAGGGTTATACACATGGTGCAACCAAATGCTTTGCATGTTTTGTGAGTATAATACATCTTATTGTCAAATAAAAAGTTTTTTGTGTAATTGCCAAGGCCAGAGCGCCCTCTTTTGTTCTTCTACGTGTATAACCCCATCCAGCTGCCTTTCCAGCTTAAGGGGGTGGTCGGGAGGGGGATAAAAATGCAGCTCAACCACCTGTTTTTACTGGTCATTGACCACAAGGTAAATGAGCCCTTAGAAACACTAAGGGATCCAGAGCTACCTCCAAGCAATACAGTCGTGTCTGGGGAACTTTTGGGTAATATTGGTTTTGGATAAAGGGGGGAAGTATTTTATCCTCTGTTGGACTGTTATGGTTGTCTCTGTCAAAATTTTCTTTCGGGACCCATTCAGACCAATTTGATGACATGCAATATGCTGTGCATCAAGTTAAAGCAGCCTATTCTAAACAAATGGGCTGCAAACACATCAAAAATGGTGCATGCAACATTTTTGGCAGTGCACCTGTTGCCCTGTTTTGCAATGCACATCCGTGAGCAAGATGAATTGGGGTGCCTTTCAGAATGACTGGCACTATGCACCATTGCAAGTAACATGCATTGCGGTGAGCAACACTATGCAATAGTGTGGATGGACCAAAACTGCTTACATGAAGACATGAAGAGAGTGGAGATCTCTCTAAAGGGAAGATCAGGAAGCTGCATTGTTGGCCACATTCTGAGTATGTTCAATACCTGTCTGTTATGTTGATCCTGTGATTTCCGTACTTAATGGGTCACTGAGCTGGAAAAAGTATGCAGATCAGGAGTTAGGATTTTGATTGTTGCATACTTGTTTGGCCTCATTCACATGGACGTATTTAAGCGTACATCTGTGCAAAGGGACATGTTTTCTCTCATGGGATGTACAGATGTTCCATGCATCTGTGTATGTGCAGGCAGTCCCATTCATGTCTACTGGGACACAGCTGCTGGTGTCAACTTGACAGCCATGCAGGTGCAGGTATGTACCCCAAATGCAGATAGTGTGATGAACTGCAATACACATGCGCTGAAGTGCGTTTCAGGATGTGTTGCAGTAATTGTGCTTGTTGTGATAACACATGGTAACATGCAGTTTTTACCAGGTTATCACAAATTTAAAAATTAATTATTATAATATTTATAGTTTTTTATTATTTTTGTGTAGATTTCTCTTCACTAGAAATACTCACATTAGTACTGTATTGTTGCTTATTGGTCCTATATTGTAATTGTACAAATCCCAACTCTGCTAATAGAGACTAACTACTGCATTAATAAACTCTGAATTCTGACTTTGAAACTCCGAATTCAGACTTTTAATCTCAAAAGTATGAATTTTAATTTCAAAAGTATGAATTTTAATCTCAAAATTCTGACTTTAGCTTCAGAATTCTGACTTTGAAACTCAGAATTCTGATTTTTAATCTCAGAATTCTGACTTTGAAACTCAGAATTCTGACTTTTAGTTTCAAAAGTGTGAATTTTAATCTAAAAAATTCAGATTTTTAATCTCAAAATTCTGACTTCCGCTCCCGAATTCTGACTTTGAAACTCCGAATTCTGACTTTTAATCTCAAAAGTATGAATTTTAATCTCAAAAGTATGAATTTTAATCTCAAAATTCTGACTTCAGCTCCTGAATTCTGACTTTGAAACTCAGAATTCTGACCTTTAATCTCAGAATTCTGACCTTTAATCTCAGAATTCTGACTTTGAAATTCAAAATTCTGACTTTGAAATTCAGAATTCTGACTTTGGAACTCAGAATTCTGATTTAACCCAACAGGTCACATGAATGGACTGAATACGTCTGGCAAAAGGTAAGTATATACAAAAAAGCATAACAAAAAAAAAAGCCTAAGGGTCCGTTCACACCCTCTATTTGCAGTAACACGCTATTTAATTATTTATTGTCAGTAAGATGCATTCATAATAGCACCCCGATGCACCTACAAATCCACAAGTGTTGCAGCTCAAAGCAGTGTGTGGAAACACATTAACATGCATTGTGGTGTGGTGCATGCTAACAAATAGAACACACACTATTTTTTTGACAATGATTCACAGCACATGGTAGCGAGGTCCAAGCATTGCTCTGCAACGTACCTCCCTTGGCAAGTTCAGAATGAATGGCACTGCACTGCACCAACACACCCAATTTGTTAGACCTGAAATAGATGGTATAAATGGCATCCAAATATTTATTGTTCATAACAACCAATCAGCTTCTCCTTTTCACCATTCCAAACTGAACAGGAAACATCAAAGGTGAACCTAGTCACCATCAGGTATACTTTCAATAACATGACACCATCCGCCCTCGTTTTAACCACACACTTCTCCAAGCCCATAGAGATAGTATAGCCCATTGATGTAAGCACAAGAAAGTACAACAATGTAACTTCTTTAAAGTCAATTTAAAACTGACATTTTTACTTAGTTTGGAATGTTGTATTACAATGAGTTTACCGTTTCCTAAAATTGGCACTAAACAAAAAAAAAAACACATGGCAATGAGAATGTACAAACAGAGAGAAAGTATCCCCAAAACGAACAATTACACAGAGTTTTAACGCTTACATTCCTATTGCTGTGGCTGTCCTAGAGCCGTCATTGTAACATCGTTAATGTCTGGTAGAATTGCCAAGGTTTATGCCAATACAAAAAAAGACTGTGAAAGACATTAATTCTCTAAATAAATTATTCTCTATGAAGTATTCAATGCAACTAGAAAAAGGCAGCATATGATTAAAAATAAATGACAGATTAAGGGATTATATGTATAAAGCAATGAATATGACTTTCACCTAACATTCACTGCAGACGAATCTTCCAGGTTATTGTGTTTTAAATTATAGCGATTGATTTGCTACCAGTGAAGGTCACATTCACTGCTTTATAAATATGCTCCTGATATTATGGAGCTGAAGTGCAACCAAAACTGATTTTACGGTTAGGTGGTGCTGATGGGTTTTATGTCCACTATCTTTTATATCCATTAAGGACTCCAACAGCAAGGTCTCCAATGCCCAAATTCCTGTGGCCATAACAAGCTGAGCTTTGCTTGGTTATAACAAACAAAAATACCCTTTGCTGCTGGACTTTCCAGATTTGGTCATACCTTTCTTGGCTATAATAAGCTGAACCTACCCACGATGATGGACTTTCCAGATGTGGCCATCCTTTATTTGGCTATAACAAGCTGAGCCTACCCTTGATGATGGACTTTCCAGATGTGGCCATCCTTTGCTTGGCTATAACAAGCTGAGCCTACCCTTGATGATGGGCTTTCCAGATGTAGCCATCCTTTGCTTGGCTATAACAAGCTGAGCCTACCCTTGATGATGGACTTTCCAGATGTGGACAGCCTTTGTTTGGCTATAACAAACGGAGCCTATGCTTGCTGCTGGAACTCCAGATACTGCTGGAGTTTTAAAATGTGGTCATACTTTGCTTGACTACAGCAATCTGAGCCTTACCTCCTTACCTTGCTGCTGGATTTTCCAGATGAGGTCATCCTTTGCTTGGCTATAACAAGCTGAGCCTACCCTTGCTTCTGAACCTTCCAGGTGTGGTCATCCTTTGCTTGGCTATAACAAGCTGAGCCTACCCTTGCTGATGGACTTTCTAGATGTGGCTCTCCTTTGCTTGGCTATAACAAGCTGAGCCTACCCTAGCTAAAGAATTTTCAAAATGTGGTCATCTTTTGCTTGGCTATAACAAGCCATGCTTACCTTTGGTGACAGACTTTTTAAATTTTGCTATACAGGCTGAGCCTACCCTTGCTGATTGACTTTCTAGATGTGGCTATCCTTTGCTTGACAAAAACAAGCTGAACCTACTTCTGCTAATGGGCTTTCCAGGTGTGGTCATCCTTTGCTTGGCTCTGTAATGGCCACAGTAAAAAGAAGGTGGTGGTATCAGTTTTCTCAGCTTTCTGATGGAGTCCTCAAAAATATAAGCAGAAAGGGACTAATTCTACCCCACTGAGTCCTCACAAAGCTGATATATATATATATATATAGATATACAGATAGATATATATATATATCTATATATATATCTATTAGTTTATCAGGTGTTGCTGGACTCACCATTAAAGGGCCACTAAACCTAAAACACTACTGATGCACTCAGTGTGGGATAATTCACTCGATAATATAATGATCAAGGGGTAACAAAGCCCAAAAAATGTCAGGATCACTGTGTATTAACACCTACCATCATCGGGAGGAACAGTGAATGTCTGTTAATGAGGATGTCCAGGAAAGAGTTAAACTATCTATATGAAGGCTGTTCAGTGATGTACGGATTTTTAAAGGAATATACTTCAGCTTGCCATAGATGGATTGAACAGAGAAAATAAATCGATCCTGCAATCCAGGCTAACAGCATATTGTAATCAGGCAGCAGATGCAGTCACTATTGTGCAGCACCACTGTATTCAGTCAGGTGCCACAGCTTGAATACAATAGCTGGCAGTGTAGATTCCTTTATCCATCGAGCTGTCTATGACCAGTTTTAGACTGTCTCAGCACTGCTGCTTACAGAGTCGTGACTGGACCTTATACAGCCCTCAAGCCACCCATAGAAGGTCTGAGATTTGTAAATCCCTGAACAGCTTCACTTGGACCATTTAAAAGCAATTTATTTTCATACTGGACCAGTTTGCATTTTAGGTTTATTGACCCTTTTTTATATTAGTATATTTTATGCTCATGTAAACAACAGCACTGACAAAGGCAAAATTATGTTTTTTTATACTGACCATCTGCAAACATCGTACACATTACAAGGACAATACAGAACATTTTGGGTGTTAATAGAGGTGGACAAATTAGTGTGACACACAAATCCTTCTTGACACTATGACTCATATCAGCAAAATTGTATATTGACATTTTGTAGGAACTGGCAGATATTGGGATGGGGGGGGGGGGGGTGCAGAGTTTAAAAGTGAATGGCAGTTTGCCTTTAGTAAACACAAACAAAATAGAAAAATGTTTTAGAATCAAATAAATGTTTAAGTGTCTGTAGACAGAAGCTGCAACTGATAAAACAGCCAGGACAGGAGTCAGTTGGACACCTTGGGGGAGATTTACTAAAACTGGAGCACTTAGAATCTGGTGCAGCTGTGTATGGCAGCCAATCAGCTTCTAACTTCAGCTTGTTCAGTTAAGCTTTGACAATAAAACCTGGAAGCTGGTTGGTTTCTATGCACCAGTTTTTGCATTCTCCAGTTTTAGTACATCTTTTTTAATGGTAGCATTGACAGGAGCTAGGGCTGCAGCATCAAAATGGACCAACTTTGTGGTCCCATAAATATTTCATATACTTCGGGAAGTCAAACCAATTTGAGTACAGAACCCATACACCAAGCAGTTGGGAGAATTTGATGTTAACCAGCTCCTTCCTTAGATGCTTTTAATTACAAGATGTTGGCCAAGTAAAAGGTTCATCCACATGTTGACTAATCACATACAGGCTCCTTTCACCTCCACGGAGTATTTAAACCTTTAAAAACGTTTTTTAAACTTCAGGCAAAATATTTCTAATTGCAGGTAATAGGCCAGTTCACTGGAGCAGTTTCAAGAAATACTCTTGTAGTCTAATGCCAGTAGTGACTATAGAAATGCTCATAAAATGAAAATAAGCACTTGGTAGTGCATAGTGTGCTTTTTAAAGAGAGGAGCCATGAAAATTGTTTATCAGCTGAAAAACAATTTCAGCTTGAAGAAAGGAAAAAGTGAAGTCAGAGAAGCAAAGTCAATCATGTAGGAGCTGCTCTAGGCTTAGTTTACATGCAGTGTGTACCAGGGGCGGACTGACAACTCATGGGGCCCCCGGGTAATAGGGGATCATGGGGCCCCAGTGTCCTTGCCCAAACTCAAAAAAGCCTATGAAAAAGGTACCAGGGGCATCTCATGGGGCCCCCTACTGACCCCGGGCCCTCGGGCAGTGCCCGAGTTTCCAAATGGTCAGTCCGCCCCTGGTGTGTACACTCTGAGTTTGTCTCTTTTTCAGTTCACAGTGCATAAACACAAACTAACAATTCTTGTTTTTTGCCAGACCTCCTACATATAATGACTAACTTTCCCTATATAGTATGTGCAATTACAAGCCTACAGACCATATTACATCACAGATTTGTTTAGTTCTGCTGCTGTCCACTAGGGAAAGCAAGTTGTGGACACTTCAGTGATGGGTTCTATTTGGGGATGACCTTGGGTTTGGCTTAGGTTCGGTACGAACCCAAACTCATCTATAGTTCTAATAATAGTAGCCACGAATTCCCTAAATAAGACTTTTTCTTTTCCACAGCAACTCATCAATTTCTTTCTTTCTGCATAGAAATTACAGCCAGGGAACCTGTAGCAAAAGAGGAGCATTCAGTAATATTCATCAATCAGGTTTTACCTTTTAATTCCCCAAGAAACTGTTAGACGCTTGCTGAGGACAATGGCTTCAGTTAGCCATAATATCCAAATGCCATATGGGAGAATGAAAGGGAGAATCTGATTGGATATTGTAGACAAAAAGAAGAGATCATGCCTTTAGATATTTATAAAGTAAGTGTATTGCAAAGATTTAGGACTGTTTAAAGGATATGAGGGCAGAATGGGTATTACCTGGGGAATAATGTAGTATTGATTAACCCTATAGAAATGTTTCTCAGCTAGAATGGTCTAAAAACATCCGATCTTTCACCTACTTAATATATTTGAGTAAATATGACTACCTGAAGGGTTATATTGCTGCCAAACATTTTATTTCTAATAGAGATGTGTCATTTACCTTTGTATACATAGAGCTAAAAAATCCTATGAAGAAAACAGCCCTTGGCCGTAGATTTCTTGGAAATGATATAACATGTAAAAGTTACTGCTCCAGGCAGGTCCCCTTGTGCCCACAAAAAAAGATTTTCTTGGTGCACATTCAGCTTATCACTGAGACATATAGAGCCTACAAATACCAGGTTGATGGAACTTCAAGTGCTCAATGCAAATATCTTTGTTCTATAAAAATCAGGGTATCAAGCAAAAGGAATTACTAACGCACTTCACGCTTACCTGTGCCTAATCATAGAGTTTAGAATTAAACGATTAGGAGTAGCGTTACAGAATCGTGTCCATGTGCCTGCTACCCTGTTATTTATGGAATAAAGGTCTATTGAGATGCATTGAGAGCTCAAAGTGCGGTCAATCTGGTATTTGCACAGTCTATAGGTCTCTTGGCCTAAAGTAAAACCAGCATAAGGCCTGAGTAACACAAAACGAGCATGTGATACAAAAATGCATAAGAGTAGGTTATCTTCAGCGAAACTGCTTACGTAAAAAATTATCTTGGTCCCGCCCCTTCCTGCCTCCCAAGACTCTTGGTTGCTTACCCTAGGGTCGGCAGTCTCATTCCCCCAAGCGAGTGAGCCTGGGAAATTGGCCAAGGCCAAATATAGTTCCCCAGGAAAAGAGTATATACCTCCACTGGTCTAATTCTATGGATCTACTGACCGTTTTTGCAGTTATTTATTTTGGTCATGGCATGCTTGGCCCAAATTGCCCAAATATGACAGGTTTACTCTAAATTCAGAGTACAGAGGAAAACTCCAAATATCCTCTGCTTTCTGCAAACTGACCTGCAAGACACCCTTGCAACATTAAAACGAACATCAAGCCTAATTTGGGCACCCACTGAGGAACAGGAAATGGGTCAGCAGGTTGCTAAAATGGTATTAAAGGGCCACTAAACAGTTAAAAAAGGTAAACAAAGTTAGAAGCTGTGAATAACACTTAAGAGTATTAAACATTATGGGTAAGTAACAGCACAAGTGCTCCAATAAGAAGTTGGTTGTGGTCACTCCCAACTATACCAATTTCTTTGTAAATATCTTATTTTTTTCAACATATCCTGAAACTTTTACATATTCATCAATGAATGTTACTAAAACATCTTTTACTTACATTAACTTTGAAGTTATGTTTAGTGGCCCCTTAAAATACAGACTTAATGGGATCCTGTGCTTTGCCCATGCAGGGCAAAACAGCAAGTTAATGTAACAGACACTACCGCGCCAGCTGCACATACCCTTCTTTCCCTTCCCTGGGAATAGGTATAGTCAGTACTTCCAGATATGGGTGGCATGTTACCTACTGTCCTTCTGCCAATGTAACCTCTCTGGTGCCCAGTAGTCGACATTTCAGCATTGTCACATAGGGGTGAAGAGAGTGTTCTCAGTCCTGTGTAAGCAGCAAGTTGTGACTTGATTGGCAGGGGAGTGGATGGAAGATGACTTTGTGTAGATAGGCTGGGCAGTAGTTAAGCAAACATGTAAATTTGCCCTACATGCACAAAGCACAGGTTCCCTTTAAATCTCTGGTATTCAATTCCTTTACAATTTGGTATAGCAAAGCTGGGCTGCCCATCCACTAGGATGCAATATCTGTGCTGAGCACCCGCAATATGGAAATTTAAACTAACGACTGCAAAAGGAAGTGCTGAGACATGCCCCGAGGTCATCATATAATGCACCGTGGGGTTCCAGGCAATCTATAGAGAAGCCCCCCACAGTATACTGTGGGAGGTGCTGGGCAAAGCTGTTTCACAGCTCCCTCAGTTCTTTAACCAGCAAGTTATTTATTGAAGGCATGCAAGAATTTTGGGGGTAGCAGTGCACTTAAAAAGGTAATACTACCACTCGATAGCTAAATAGGCCTAATTATTTTATTTTTTTTAGCAAGTTTAGTTTTTCAGTATAAGTCTTATGACAGGTCTACTTTAAGCTCAACACCCCCATTCCAGTACATTTGATACAGAGTGTCAAGCCATTTATTGCCCATCTATCGCAAGGCTATTTCAATAAAGATTCAATCAATATATTTGCCCCAGGCCTACCAGAAAAGGGTGCCATATGTCTCATGAAGTCTGGTTATATGCTGTAACTTATATCATCTCCCATAGCATTCTAATAATACACCTTCATTTAAAAAGGGGATTCTACTTTCATACTGATGATTCCAAGTTAACATTCAATAAACACAAAGAAAAGACAAATTAATATTTTAGGGTTCCCAAAGACATGGGGTGAAGTTGAAGGGCCAATCTATCTAACATCCTATGATATAAGCATGCAGGATCGTATCAGTTGTGCATCCATGTTTGCACACTGAGCAGACACCCGCAGCACTGAAAATATCTTTGAGAAACCACTTTCGGACAATATGTTCATCCCACAGACCAGCTGGCCAGGGGGCATCAACAGGGGTCAACGGGCATAGATCATCTTATTCCAAAGGGTAACTTTACATTCATTATAAATGTTGGGACATATTGTAGCTTATATTGTAGCTTGTAAACCTTCTTTCGCCCCTAATTTTAAAAAGCATGGTATTATAGTGCAAACTTTTTTGCTTCACTCAAGAAATGTCATAAATACTTATTCAGAGCTACAATATCTATAGAGTCCAAGGTGTATCCAAACTTTAATACCGGAAGTGCTGTGTTCCCAGGGAAACAAATAAATATTGAACATTTCCCATTCTTCTACAGATTGTACGAAATACTAGAACAAGATAGGTAATAAATGCTTAATAAGCATTCCAGTGTCCTGTTTTACAGTATCAAAATTATTCAAAAAGTGATCCATTTTAAATCACCAAACCTCACCCACAAAATTGCAGTGAGCAGTTTTGAATAGTCATCTTGCAAATGCACATGGGTCACTAAATGGGAGCACTATACTATGATCATTATGATTACATGCTCAGCCCAAATAGACTGGTGTTTTATTTATGGACAAACATTGGAGGGAAGAATCAACTATTATCTCTTTAGATGGTTAAAGGCAGGACCTTTCCAAAATGTCCTGATCCATTAAAGGCAATGCCTCCTGCCACATTCTCTGTAATCTAACATAAAATATCCAGTAGGGTCAGGAATGTTGCTTTATAAAGCTGTAACTGGTGGGCAGAGGTGGAATCAACAGAAGACAGAAGAAGGTAGCTGGTAGTCAAATACTTCTAGGTGGACTACCTCTTTCACGGTTATTTTTTGGGTAACTAGTGTCACAAATGGGCCCATCTGTACTTCAGGTGGCACACTTTTCTGACATGAAATGCTGGTATGTTGTAGATCATCATAAAGATCTGGTTAACAGTGAATAATCCCATTATTATCTAAACCTGGAACAAGCAGTTGTACTGACTGTAGTAGCAATGTTTATGTAACCACTATTGGCTCTTGTTATGTATTGCTAATTGCTGATTCTCCTTTGCATCTTCATGGCATTTCAGAACTTATTCAAAAAGAAAGTGCAAAGAGTAATGGCCGTGTGCACATAGCAACCAATCAGATTTCAACTTATTGTGGTCTGTTCTGATATGATCTCTCATTGGTTGCTATAAATGACTCTGCTTTGTGCTTCCTCGTGGCTCTTTGCACCGCTTTATTGAATAACCTTGCAAATCATCCAAGTTCAAGATCAACATTGCTAGCAAATAAAACACATTTAATGGTACATAGAAGCTGGTTGGTTCCAAACCTAAACAGTTGAGTGGTACATGGAATTGTCTCACGTGTACAATGTTGTTCAGTAAAGCTGCAGTCTTTCATAACATATAGTGCAACAAAACAAAGTATCAGAAGTAAGAACTGTTATCATTGCCTCTACTAGTCAATCACATCCACTCTTTTATGTTCTCGTACAGCATTGGAATGAATTTGACTGGCAGCTATAGGCAAGCAGATGTGTTCTTCCTTCAGATACAAAAATAAGGCTTAATGTAAATATCGCCATCCAAGGCTGAGCTGCTTTAACAATTTTCAGCTCAGCTACTAAGTGGTTTGAGGTTGCCTGTGTGATCTGAAACTGTAATATACATCAGCTAAGCTACCCATGATTTGTTTAACTCCCAGGTCCATATAAACCTTCCATCGTCTGTACTCTTTGGTCCCAGCAAATAAACAAATGCCATAAACATAGTATGGTGGCCTGAAGATAAGTGCTATCAATGTATTATTTTTTTAAAATTTTTGTCAGCTGCAGTGCTTAAATGTGGAGACAAATCATGTTATGTGTTGGTGGCAAGACTGCATCTTTAATGAAACCCACAAAACAAACAAAAAAGTTTTAAAAAACAACATGTTACCATCTATGAATTCAAAAAATGACCTGCCTGTGCAGATCATTCCTGATTGTCTATGGCGGGCTTTCTTGAATCCATCAAGTGTGAAAGCCATCTCATAGCTGATGTTTTTGTATCCATCTCATCACATCTTCTGAGTTAAATCGCTATTGCTCTTCATCCACTTGCATTATGTGCATCCTACACAAATGTTCTGCAGATTGTTTAGCAATCTAAAATACTATTTACAGCTGCTTCTAAAACTGAATCAGTTTCTGCTGCCCCTTCTCTACTATGGGAAACTGGCTTGTCCATGCCATGATCTTCGGAGCATTTTAGGAGTTCCGTTTCTGCGGAAGTGCTACTGGAGACCTCGCTTTTCAAGTGCTTTGCGCTAAGTTTAAGTTCTAGAACGTTTCTGACCGTTGCTTTCACAGTCTCGCTACTCATTATGCTTTTGCTGTTTACCATAATGTTAGTTTGCTTGTCTGTGGTTTCTAGAGAGGGTCCTGCAGTTTTGCACTGGGGGCTTTCTGCATCGTCGGGGTCCATTATTGATCCAGGAACAGGAATGGGCTTTGGAGCGGAGTATACAGCAGCACTTTCTTTTGAGGCTTTACATGACGTGTAGTTATCTGAAGGACAAGAGGTGTACTTACCCTTTAGTTTGCAAAGATTTACAATGAGTTCTTTTGTAGGGGAAAACTTTACGTTCTTCAACACAGAATCTTGTTTAAGGCCTTCATTTTCCTCAGGAGAATTTTGACATTTAAGTTCCAGTAAACTGTCAGTAGGCACTAAACTTGGGGTATCTGGAATCTTAAGCGAGCTTGAATCTGTCTGATCTTTCATATTACTGTCCATTGGAGAGGAACCACCACTGGTTGGCTCTGCCTCCAGGTCATGATTGCTGAGCTGCTTTTCCTCTGAAAGATCTTCGTGAAATTTGCTATAGCAACAGAATTCTGTAAGGTACCCATCTGTGGAAAGAGGACATCTTAGTTTTTTTCAAGTAGGCAAAAAGGAATTAAAACAGCAGCATACTCTTCGCAAATTGTATCCAGTCTTGTCCAGCTATCTGTGCTTTTTTAGCCCAAATTTATTTAAATTGACCCTAAATGGTCAGCACTTCTGCCTGGCAGTACTAGGGTCGTTGGTTTGAATCGAAACCACGCCACCACCTGCCTGACGTTTTCATGTTCTTCCTGTGCCTGCGTGGGTTTCCTCTGGGTGCTCCGGTTTCCTCCCACACTACAAAGACATGCTGGTAGGTTAATTGGATCCTGTCTAAATTGGCCCTAGTATGTGTATGTATGAATGTAAGTTAGGGACCTTAGATTGTGCACCCCTTGAGGGTTAGGGACTGATTTGAATGCACATTAGATATATATTTAAAGCGCTGCATAAATTGCCGGCGCTATATAAGTACCTGTATTAAAAATAAATAAAATAATTCTCAAAGTGATATTAAGGGCAAGTTAATTTTAAAATAACAAACATGTTATACTTACCTGCTCTGTAATAGTTTTGCACAGAGCAGCCCTGATCCTCCTCTTCTCCTGGAACTTCTCTCGAGTGCCCCCATACCAAGCAGCTTGCTATGGGGGCACCAGAGCAGGTTCGCTCTCAAACCGATGCTGTGTGTGTTGATTCACACATGGAGCATGACTCAGTCCTGCCCTCGCTCTCTTCTCACAGTCTGTGAATGACAGTAATGGAAGCCAATACCTCCCACTGCTGTCTCAGCCAATGAGGAGGAAGAAACACGGGAGAGCTGCTGCTCTTGTGCACATCGCTGGATAGAGATGGAGCTCAGGTAAGTAGTAGGGGGGGCTGCTGCACACAGATGGTTTTTTACCTTAATATATAGACTACATGAAGGTAAATAAAACCTAGTGCTTTTACAACCACTTGTCAGGGCAAAATTATTTTTAAAAAACCAAACAATAGCACCATATCTCTGCAATACGTGCACATTTATCCATGCTTTATCCCCTTAAAGACTCGTACAAGTACAGAAAAATAAATGTTGGTCTGGCAGAAATGCATTCAGCTCCAAATTTCCTCTTTTGTAATGACGCCTCCTTCCTTTTTTGTGAACGGAAATTGCAAGAATTGTTGTCAGCCCTGCTCAGTTATCTGTTAATAAAGCCTACCTCCAGGTTTTAATGACTTTAAATAGTTTGTTTAGACCGAGCTGGCCAAACAAACTACTTTACTAACATATACGCCTTTTGGGAGCACTGTATAGAAAGTACATAGCATCAGCTACATGCAGGACACAACGCTGTGTTCTGGTAGCAGAACGTAGACTTCCACACAAAACGAAGTCAGGCGAACACAGTTCAGCCATTCACAAGAAGCCTTGTATTATATGAATAAATATTATTATTATTATATTATACAGGATTTATATAGCGCCAACAGTTTGCTCAGCACTTTACAATATAATGGAAGACAATACAGCAACAGTACAGTTCAATACAAGAGGGATAGGAGGGCCCTGATCCTTGGAGCTTACAATCTAGGAGGGAGGGGCTAGTGGTACAAAAGGTAGTAACTGTGGGGGATAGACTGGTTGGAGTAGAAGATTCCATTATTAGCTGAGGGCAGGATAGGCTTCCCTGAAGAGATAGGTTTTCAGAGATTGCCTAAAAGTGAGCAGAGTAGGCGATAGTCTGATAAATTGGGGTAGAGAGTTCCAGAGGATGGGGGAAGTCCTGGAGATGAGCATGGGAGGAGGAGACAAGGGAGCTAGAGAGTAGGAGGTCTTGCGAGGAGCGAAGAGTACAGCTTGGGTGATATTTGGAGACAAGATTGGTGATGTAATTTGGGGCAGAGTTATAAATGGCTTTATACGTTATTGTTAATGTTTTGAATTTTATCCGTGGGGCAAAGGGAAGCCAGTGGAGGGATTGGCAGAGAGGGGTGGCAGATACAGAACGGTTAGTAAGGTGGATGAGTCTGGCAGCAGTATTCATGATAGACTGAAGAGGGGATAGCCTGCGATGAGGTAGGCCAATGAAGAGGGAGTTACAATAGTCAAGGCGAGATATAACAAGGGAGTGAATAAGTTGCTTAGTGGTTTCCAAGGTTAGGAACGGGCGTATCTTGGAGATGTTGCGGAGGTGAAGTCTACAAGATTTGGACAGTGATTGGATTTGGGGCTGAAAGGACAGATGGGAGTCTAGGATTACACCTAGTACCCTGGCATGAGGGGAGGGACTGATGATTGTGTTATTGATCTTGATGGAGAAGTCAGGGGGGGGGAACGGGCTGGAGGGAATACTAAGAGCTCAGTTTTGGAAAGATTGAGTTTGAGGAAGTGAAGTGACATCCATGCTGATATGTCACTTAGTAGGTTAGTGATGCGAGAGGAGACTGAAGGGGTGAGGTGAGGAGGTGGGTGTCATCAGCATAGAGATGGTACTTAAAGCCGTGGGAGTTTATCAAGTGACCAAGGGAGGAGGTGTAGATGGAGAAGAGAAGGGGTCCAAGGACAGAACCTTGAGGAACCCCTAAAGATAGAGGGAGTGAATAGGAGGAGGCAGCGTTATAGGTAATGCTGAAGGAGCGCTGCGATAGGTAGGAGGAGAACCAGGAGAGAGCAGAGTCTCTGAGGCCAAGAGAATGGAGTTTTTGAGGAGGAGGGGATGGTCAACAGTATCAAAAGCCGCAGAGAGGCCGAGTAGTAAGAGTACGGAGTAGTGGCCATTGGTTTTAGCAGTTAGTAGATCATTAGTGAGTTTTAATATGGCAATTTCAGTGGAGTGTAGTGAGCAAAAGCCAGACTGTAAAGGGTCAAGAAGGTTGTTGTCGGTGAGGTGGGAGCTCAGGCGATTGTAGATTAAGCGTTCTAGGAGTTTAGAGGTAAATGGCAGCAGGGAGATGGGTCTTAAGTTGTTCAGGTTGGTGAGGTCCAGGGAGGGCATTTTAAGTATGGGAGTGATGTGCGCATGCTTTAGAGGGGAGGGGAAGGCACCAGTAGAGAGGGAAAGATTGAAGATGTGAGTGAGGGCGCATAGGATGGAAGAAAAGTGTGACTGTAGTAGTTGTGAGGGGACAGGATCCAGGAGGCAGGTAGTGAGACGGGCTTCTGACTAGATAGAAAATAGAATAAATACAAGGTTTCCTCTTACTGGCTGAGGTAGAGATTGTGATTGCCTGCCACTCTACCCCAGCCAATCAGAGGAAGCATTGTATTTATTCATAAGAAACAATAATACCTGTGAATGGGTGAGCAACACCTAGCCTGATTCAATTTTGTTCTGAGACCGGGGCTGGGAAGTCCCCATCCAGCTGCCAGAACACAGCACTGTATACTGTATGTAACTGATGCTACATACACTTTAGCCAGCCCTCCCAATGGGCACATCTGTTAGTAAAGGACAAAGTTTCTTTGTACCAGCTTGGACCAAATACACTCTTTTAATCCTTAGTAAACTTGGAGTAAGGCTGGTCATACATTATACAACTTTCATTTGAAAATTGCTTTAGATTTACCAAAAACCGTATAATATGAGGTCAAACCTAAACAATACTTTCAATTGTATCCAATTAGGCAGGCCCTTGTACTACATAGTTTTAGATAAATCTAAAACAATTTGGGCAGAAATTGGACAGAAAATTGTATAATGTATGGCCAGCCTTAGGCTTTAAACTAATGAATCCTTAAATTTTCCTCATCTCCAGAGCATAGGGCTCATTGTTCTATGGTGCAAAATAAGGAATGGGAGGACTCACAGCTGTGAATGTCTGACACGATAAAGACGTAATATACTGTATGTACCTAATGAACATACTGTATATAACAAAATGCTTTGAATTTTATATTTATCAGACCAAAAGGGGGCAAATAAGAGAAGTTAATTGTTAGGGGTTACATACACTTTAACCCCCACTTAAAAGTCAGCAGCTACTGTAGGCATTAATGTAAAAAGCCTTCTGGGTGCAGCTCCCCCTCCCCAGCCCCCTCTTATAGTTACCTGAGCCCCATCTCGATCTGGCAATGTGCATGAGAGAAGCACCTTTGGCTCACACAGCATAGAGAGCCATTGGCCCCTGCTGCTGTCAGTCACAGCCAGTGAGTCAATAAGGAGAGAGTGGGGGAGTGGGGTGAGCCGCACTCTGTGAATGGACATACAGAGTGTGCTTGGGAGGGAACCTGCTCAAGTGCCCCCACAGCAAGAGGCGTGCTATTGGAAGCACTTGGCAGGGGGGAGGAGCCAGGTCCATCGGCAGGGGACCCAAAAAGAAGAGGATCGGGGCTGCTCTGTATAATATGTTTGTTATTAAAAGTAAGTATAATATGTTTGTTATTAAAAAATATATATGTTTTTTAGCACTAATTTAACCCTAATTATTAACCCTGATACAATATACAGTGAATATTAGGAAAAATAAGAATAATATATAACATTGAGCAGCACAGTGGCTAATTGGTTAGCACTTCCACCTAACAGCACTAGGATCATTGATTCGGATCCCAACCATGACACCTGCCTGGAGTTTGCACGTTTTCCCTGTGCCCGCAAAGGTTTCCTCCCACACGCTAAAGTAGGAATGCATCGATACCGAGTATTTTTCTGACTCCCATCCCTGCAAGGAGAGGAGAGAAAGCTGTGGGGATTTCAATTCCTCAGACCTGTGAAGTGGCTTTCTCTCCTCTCCTTGCAGGGATGACCGTACGGGCTAGACGGGCTAGCAGATAGGAGAGAAAGCCATGGGGATTTCAAATCCCCAGACCTGTGAAGCAGCTTTTTCTTCTGTGACAGCATGGGATCTGTGCAGGGAGGCTTCCCACAATGCTCCCTTGTGAACTCAGGCTATGACAAGCCTACATTTACACAGGAGCAGTAGGGAAACCGCTTGCGATTTTGACAGGACTGGCATTCCTGTTCAATTCCTATTCTTTGTGGCGCAATTTTCATCCATACATTTTGTATGGACGCAAATCGTACCGTAAAGGATCGGTACTCGGTATCTACTAGTACTTGACCGAACGTATTGGTACTTGTACTCACCGATCAAAAAAGGATGTTGGTGTATCCCAATTCTAAAGACACGCTGGTAGGGTAATTGGCTCCTGTCTAAATTATCCCCGGTATGTGTATGTAAGAATGTTAGTTTGGGACCGTAAACTACAAGCTTCTTGAGGGCAGGGACTGCTGTGAATGTATAATATAAATATGTAAAGCGCTGTGTAAATTGATGGCACTATATAAGCACCTGTAATAAAATAAATATTATATACACGTATTATTTCATACATGATTCATTATATAAGAACATATAATAAATAATATGTTAGTATATACATCTAATAAGTATAAAAATAATATCCAAAAATATATACTTATTTTATTTACTTCTTAATTAATTTAATATAATAATAATAATAGTCAAATTTGATGTATACAATACTTTAAACAACGCATTTAATCGTAATGATACTTCAGTGCAATAATTTATACCCATTTATTTAATATGTAATTAATTTTATCCACCACCATTTAACCATAATGATAGAATATATTCCTAATATATCCTGGTAGTAATTCGTTTTATTACTTAGTTAATTATTTCCATCTGATTGAACTTAAAATTAACTTAACTAAATTGAACTCCCTAACCCCTAATCATAGACTAACCTAAACCCTATTCTAATTCCTTATACTACATTGTCCTCTGCAGTGGCATACTTACCTTACCCTGTGCCTACATTATTTGTAACCAGAAGCTACCAAACCTGCACCATCATCTAACGGCACCAAGATCTCTGTGCTGAGGTCTATCGGCAGCGCATATCATTGTGCCCTGTTAGTAAATACCCTGAAAGTTGGGTTACCAATTGTTAGCACTCACCAGGATCAACCAGTGCTGTTCGTTTCTCACGTGTCAGAGCGGCTCTCTCTTCCTGGTTAAATATTCTGTCCAGCATCACCATCTCTGCAGAAGGAGTGATGCGCTACGGTAGAAACAAAAATGGTCTTCGCATTAATATATATTTGTATTGATTATATATAGTTAGTGAAGCTAAAGTAAGACAACATGCTTATTCTAATATCAACCCAACTGAGTTACCAGAATCTGTTACAGAGCACTTAGGTGTTCACTTATCAGGACAAGTAATGTTTCTGCTGCCAATTACTGTCTGGATCACAATGGAGTAATTCATTCAGTGAGAAAATGAATAGCTATTGTGCTGACTAGTACCCAACCATCATTTAAAGTGGTAGTAAACTTGTTTGCAGAAAAAAAAAAATTCCTGCGGTATACTAGCACTTTATGAAAGACCTACCTTAGAACAAAGTCCTCCAGCGACACACTGTCACTGCTGCAGAAGGCTTCCATCTTCGCCTGGTCTTCTTTCCGAGTTCCCATGCTGCAGCTTCTAGAATTGCCGAGCCACGGATGATGTCACTCTTGCTCATGCGCATGGGGGTTTCAGCCATGGCACACAACTCTGAAGGAATGGCACGGGGATACCGTTCCTTCAGAGCCCATGTGCTGGTACTGTCACCGGCTGCTGCTCCATAGAATATCTCAGAAATGGTGCACATTTAGGAGATATTCATTGTACCTATAGGTAAGCTTTATTAGAAAAAAATGTACTTTACTACCACTCTAATGGGGCACATAAGAGAGCCATGAGTGTGGTAGGGACACCAGGTGAAATGGATGGTGCGCCTCTCAAATTAGGTCTTGAGATTTAGCATTTTTATAATTAATTAACTGAGGCAGAGGTTATTTTAATCGACTGCCTGCAGAGCCCAATCACAGTGAGGTTCTTCCTTTCAATACAGACGTGATTTAAATTAAAAGGAACCAACACTGATTTTCAGCAGCTGATAGCCTGAGGCCCTGTTCACACTGGCAATAAAAGCAGGAGTGTGGGGCGAGTTTTTAACTCCTAGTAAAGCAGTCTGCAATTAATACCATGGAAAGCACACAGTCCTGTTCACATTATCAAAACATGAAGCGTTTGCGTTGTCTTGCTGCACTTCAAAAATGAAGCTTCATGTAGAGTTGAAGCATCTCAACTTCTCCTATTCAAGTCTATGGTAATGCACCATAAACTCCCGGGCATGTGTTTGCAGTGCGTTTGCAATGTGTTTGCGGGAGTTAGGCCTTGTTCACTGCAAACAATAAAAATCCTCGGCATTTGGGGTGTGTATTTAACTTTCAACAAATGCTTGTCAAACACGCATAGGGCATTTGGGGAGAGTTTTTACCTCGCCTTTAACCTCCCTAGAGGTCTGATTATGTCCATATTTCTGTGCTCAAAGCGGTACATTTTTTTGCATGGAAATATGTAGTTTTTTTATTGTAGGCCTGTAATTTTTAGGAATAACTCACTGAAATCTGTCCGAACAAGAGTCTAGTAAACATCCCGGGTATGATAAAATTTGAAACACGAAATCATAAATTATAATTTAATAAATAATCATAAAAATAATAATATAATAATAA
This sequence comes from Staurois parvus, assembly GCF_062004578.1. Classification (NCBI taxonomy): domain Eukaryota; kingdom Metazoa; phylum Chordata; class Amphibia; order Anura; family Ranidae; genus Staurois; species Staurois parvus. Next base: position 5,812,473 of record NW_028317988.1, read on the forward strand.
ATGAAATTCAATAATATAATCAAACCAAAAACACTAAAATTTGAAATAGAGCGCCAAGTTCGCACATCACTGAGCAAAGTCACAAAATCGTTTTCAGTGTCTGATGACGAATTTCCCCCACGAATCATTATCACTCAATTCTGCAAGTGGTTCTAATTTACTATCGCTGTTCTCTAGCCGGTCTAAAACCACTTTTGACCTAAAGGGACGCTTTTTGGACGCCATGGACGTTTCTCAGTTTCCAGGCAGAAAGAACAGTAAAAATGCAGGCAGGGCGCAGGACAAAGCACTCGGGACAAAATGTATGTGAAATGGTTTGATACAGTAATGTTTTACTATGTGATTTTAGTGAATGTCACTTTTTGTCATTTTCAAATTTCTCGCCAGTTCCGTCCTCCGTACATCCGGACGCTTGCAGGGGATGGAACCCAGATGACAGATGCCGGCATCCGCCGGAGGACATTACAGGGGACACTGCAGGAGAGACATCGCGGGAGCGCAGGACAAGGCAAGTGATCGAGGGATCGCGGAGCAGCGCCGCATGGTATTCCCGAGTCTAGCTCGGGGTTACCGCTTGTGGTACTGAATCTTTACCCCGAGCTACACTTGGGAATACCGCCAGGGGGGTTATGTTCCATGCACACTAGCATTTTTTTAAGCTCCTAGAACCCAAGTAGTGTTCTCCTATGTGTCCATGTACACTATTTATATATGTAGAGTCTTTTGGAGCATTTTTCCAGCAGAAAAAATCCGCTAAATGCTTCAAAATGCTGCTAAACCCAACTAAAATGGTCCTAACAGGTTTTCAAGCTTTTTTTTTCCTCTACATGTACTGTAAAAATGCTAATAAAACGCTAATGCTCCTAAATGCTTATGAACGCTACTAAAAACGCTATTAGGAGCATTTTATTCCAGCATTTTTTGAGCTTAATAAAAGCTAGTGTGCATGGAACCCTAATGCACATTAAACATGATGCAAACTCAACAAACAACTCGCATTAACTCTATAGGCATGTTTGTTAGGCGTAAGTATTTTGCACAAGTGTGAACAAGGCCTGACATTGGCAAATGCCTGTTTGAGACATATTAGTTAAACTTCCACTCTGACTCCAAGGCTGTGTGTTAGTTTTGGAATGGTGACATCTCTTGCAATGAAGTGGAACTGTTTCCGGTAAAATTAATAGACTTGGTATGAAACTCAGAGTTAGAACCTGGCTGCTTCCATCAGAGGTCTCATACCCAGGTATTTTGCCTGTATTGTATGAAGTGACATAGTAGCGTACATAGCTTCAAAAAGTTTACACACCTTCGCATCTTCCATTAGCAGCAAACGGTATTTGTTTAGCATTGCTTGGGTCTTCTTTAAGAAATGTGTGGCCATAGCTTCAAATTCGTTGTCCACTAGAATGGAACAAAAATGCTTTTTTAGTGAATTCGTGATAAAGAGAATGCATAGTCCTTTTAAGAAATGTTAGGTAACAAACAACTTGAAAAGGGACTTCACTAAATGCTACTTAAATGCAAGATGGCCAGCATGCTCCAACACTTCAGCAGATGTAGACAAACTCAGTAAAACTAGAAGAGTGTCTAGCCCTGCCCCCCTGCCTTCTACTCAATATGCCATAACTAAACAGGCCTGATTCAGGACAAAAATCAAATCTTGTGTTATATAGGAATTTCCTCTTTGTTTATTGGGTCATCTGGGCTATGAATCAGCATGATGTAGAAGGGTTGGTGGGGACACACACAAAATATTGAGAGGTGTCATGTCCCTGATTTCATATTAGCTGTTCTTTTATTTGACAGGGGGAAAGAAATTAGATAAGGTCTTAATTTGGTAGGATTAGTGATAATTCGTAGATTCATTTTATTTATTTTTTTAGGTTTATCTCATTTTAAACATTTGTTCTCATCTATTTGTACAGTTTTTATAAAAATCTTGGTTGTGGAAAAACAATTGAATAAAAGGTGTCCCCATAGCACACCATGCACTGGGAATTAATTAAAATTAGGAGCAGCCAGAATCTTGAGCAGCTATGAATGGCATCCAGTCAGCTTTGATCTTTCATTTTCAAAACTTAATTGAACAAGGTGAAGATAGAAGCTGATTGCCATGTACAGCCACTCCAGATCCTGTCCCATTTTTGATATATTTCCCCCATGGGTTTTCTAACAGGGCAGCAGCAGCTGCTTGCCTTCAGACTTTCTAATCGATTCTGGGTTAGGAGTGGTCTGTACCAGTAGGAGGGAAGGGGAGGGGTGACCGATCTCATCCATTCAGGTGTGTGTGTAAATTTCAGCTTGGGCTACTGAGCTCTGTAAAAAAAAATAATTAGCAAAACAGGTAAGAGTAGCCTAGCAAACGTGATAAAGAGAGGAGAGCTCAGCCTGCTGGGTGAAAAAAAATTAAAGTATTCATAGCAATATTTTCATATTTACTTGACTGAAAAAACTGGTGTGTATCTATATTTTTTAATGTTTAATTTTAAGCCCTGAGAAAAAAAATGCAAAGGTTATGGTATAGCTGATAGTAATTAGTGACATTGAACTGGACTTGTTTTGTAATTTTGAAAACCTTTCAAAACTCAACAAAATGGCTTTCTCAATTCAAATGAAAGGAACATTCCCCGGGATTTATAACCACATGGTCAACTCAGTCAGCAAAATTCAATCACAATGGAGTTATGAAATGTGTCAAAGTCACCACACTGAAAACCATAGGTCCTGGCCAGACTGTATAAGAAGAAGATCATGTCTTACCTGTCTGCCAGATAGCAAGTCAAATCCTTCTTTTCTTCAATAGAGTGTCAGAAAATGTGGCCCATGATGTGCCCTGTGGTTCCTCCTGCTGTGTCACTTCAAAACACAACAGGCCGGCGGGGGAAACTAGAGCTTGCAGCAGCTGACACACTCATAAATGAGAAGCAGCACTGATATCCCTTAGAAAAAAAAAAGATTTGACTTGCCACCTGCTATACAGGTTAGTATTGATTTTCTTCTTCTTGCCCACTCAAGGCTTATGTCAGGGGTCTCCAAACAGTGGCCTGCGAGCCAGATGTAGCTTGTCTTTATCCGGCCCTTGGGTCAATATTCTTCCACTGATATGAGGCACTATTCCTTCCATTAACACCAAAGATGGAGCACTATTCCTCCCACTGACACCACCAATGCAGTACTATTCTTCCCACCAATACCAGAGATGGGGAACTAATTCTCCCACTGACACCAATGACGGGGCTCTATTACTCCTACTGAAACCAATGATGTAATGTATTTAACCCCCACTGACCACCAACCCCATGGCACTATTTACTCCCACCAATGCCAGGGCATTTTCTACTCCAACTGGCCACAGTCCGGCCTCCCTTAAAGTTTGAAGGGCAGTAAACTGTCCCTTTGTTTTGAAAGTTTGGAGACCCCTGGTCTATGTTATATAAACTTGGGGACAAAGTCACTTTAAGGCAGCTACAGACATTAGATGCCTGTTGCCTGATTCCTGGAATTTCAGCAGGACCTGGAGAACTTTTGAGCACAATAGGCTAGTTAGACACCTGTGGACCACCATTGTTGGGGCAAAGTTATCAAACCTAGCAACAGAGATCTTACAATTTAAAGTATAACTAAAGGAAAAACTGTTCTATTAGGTTTGGATGGAGTGCAGAGGGATTAGAGTGCTTATCAGTTTTTATTGCTGTCTGTACCTCTGTTAAGGAGATCCACTCTCTCTATTTTTGCTGTTTACTATTATCATTGAACGTGAAAGTAGAACAAAATCCCAAATTGTGGGCTATTCCCATAAATCTTCCAATGGGGACCTGAGGGGCCCCAAAGATTTCCCGTAATTTGCAGGGATGTTGTCTCACTTCCTGTTTGGCTATGGGGCAGGAAGTGAAGAAAAATGTACACAATGGGACACAGATGGCGAAAACAAAACCTGACAGGGGTTATAACCTTCCCAAACTCTATCCAAAATGAAAAAAAAAAAAGTTTTGCCTATAGTTCTACTTTAATGTTATTATTATTCATACATTCACACAGTAGAGCCGATTTAGGAAGAAGATGAATAACCTATCTTTTTTTTTTTTTCAAGTAAGGTAGGGAAATTTCCAAGAAAAACCTACACAAGATGGGAATAACACACTACATGCATACAATGTTACTGATGGGAGTTTAACCCATTTAATCAAGGGCATCCAAAGAAGTAATAAATGCCAGCTTCCGACTATAAACCTGTTCCAGTTTTTCTGGTTATAATACAGCACCATCTGACAACAGTCTTGTCAGATGGTGCTGTATCTAAATCAATAAAGTGAGATCAATATCATAGTCGGACTCCAGCATTTTTTACTTCTTTAGATGAACCTGGAGGGTGTAATGAAGCCCAGTTGTTGAGCGGATACTCCATGGGCTTATTGGCGGAGAGGTAGAGCTCTGTTCTGTTGCTTTACGCATTCAACCAAGGGCTACAAAACTGTACTGAAGGACCAAAAGTATCCAAACAACCCTTATTATAGGCACACAAAAATGCAATCTCTAGCAATAAATGCCGACTGTAGAATGTATTGTACTGAAGAACACATTGGCTGATAACTTGGCACTATTGTAGATTGTCAACCTTACAAATCAGTTCAACAGACTTCTGCCCTACTAGAGCCATGGGAGAGGTTGACTGGCCTACACAAAGCCTAGAACTCAACCCAGCTAAACACCTGATGGATGAATTGGAATTAAGGGTCTAACATCAGTGCCACCCTCATTAATGCTATTGGGTATTGAAGTAAAATCCCACCAATAATTTCCCAGCATCTAGCAAAAAGCTTTCTTATATATTTTGCTGTTTCACCTTTCTGCATGTCATCATTGGTGGGCAGTGATCCCTGAAACACATGGTATGGGAGAAGCCTCTGGACAGCATCACCCAGTGACTGGAATGGGCTCTTATTGGGGTCCAGAGCATGTTCTTGGTCTCTATGCACCTGCTGAAGAATTCTAGAGGAATAAAGAACACTAGTTAGGTTTAACAGCTTGAAGCCCACAGAATATACAAAGGGAAATTTATTAAGCAAATTAGCGACAAATGTATAGCAAATCAGGCTGCCTGTCAGGAGATCTATGCTACAGTTTTTATGTGTATTTACAACCCATGCACCTGTACACCTAGGTAGACAACTACAACAGATTTGCATACGTCTGCATTGGGTTTACCACTGAAGATAAGACAGATTTTCACTCAAAACACACAATAGCAGGTAATCAGGGGTAGGCTTTATTCTAGTGCACTGCCAATTTATAGCAGCTGAGAGGGAATTTATGAATAAAGCTCCCTAACTATTATAAATCAAGTCTGTCTCAAATCTTTGTAATTGCTCCTGTTTAGAATTGCCTGGCTGTGCAACTAAATTAATAAATGCCCCCCCCCCCCCCCATTATGTTTAAACCTACAGAGTTTCTTTTGTGAGTTGTTTGGTGGACATCCTCTTCAGTCCTCTGTGATGCCCTTCAACCTAATAACAAAGAAAAATATAATGTTACACTTTTTTATTGCAAGTTATTTTCATCATCAACCTGTAGTACTGAAAAACACAAATCTCTAATCTAACTGTCCTAGATCAATTGTTTTAACACCAAGATTAGCCTCATAAACATAACATAGAAATGGGCATGGTCTCTGGTTTAGATATGAACACACATAATCTTATGATTCTTGTTAATTCCGTTCACAGAATATTGTGGTTCTTTTCCGCTTTCCTTTTTATTCCTTTCCTTTTTTTTCTTTTTTTATTATTGTTGAACTTTTGGTCAGGCATCACGTTTCCCTAGTTTATCATGTGTTCGTCCTTTGGGGAAAAAAAACCTTTTCATCAACATATGATGGCTTCCTCCAGCTCCTGAGCCTCTTTTGGCCGCACATTACACTGAAAGACTAACAAGAAACGTTCTGCACATAATTTTGTATGGATTGACCGATTGCTTTAATGTGAAGTTTACATTGATGGTCACCTCTGTTGATTCAGCCCCTCAATCTGAATTGCCCAGATTAGTAACAAGTTTACTTTACATATTTGAAAAATATATTATTAAGCATACAAAAATATCCACATGCACTAAACCAATTTTTACCTTAACATTCTGTAGCTGTGATAAATGATGTTGTATTTGTTTACTTCCAGAGTTAGGCTCTGCAAATTAAGAAAAGGTAAATCATTCACATATTTAAAGTGAATTTATAACACGTCAAGCTAGCCATAATCCTGTTGAATATTTTGAAGACATGCAAAAATAATTTTTCCTTTTTGCATTCATGCTACCATTGCTCTGCAATCAGCAGTGAAATATTGGCAGCTTTGGTGCCATTTATTATATTTACATCTCCATAGTGGAAAGCAGAAGCTGTGCACTGTGAACACTGCAGAGATAGTAATTATTGAAAATACCATCATCATACCACCAATGAATAACTTTAACATTATGCAAGTAATCTAAACCAGGGGCAGACTGACAACTCATGGGGCCCCCAGGCAATAGGGGATCATGGGGCCCCTGTGTCCTTGCCCAAACTTAAAAAAGCCTATGAAAAAGGTACCAGTGGCATCTCATGGGGCCCCTACTGACCCTGGGCCCTCGGGCAGTGCCCGAGTTTCCAAATGGTCAGTCCGCCCCTGATCCATTGTAAGGCTAGCACATGAAGGATACTGGATCTAGCACATGAAGGATACTGGATCTAGCACATGAAGGATACTGGATCTAGCACATGAAGATACTGAGCAGGGGTGGGCCTCTTGGGGAGAAACAAGGAGTGGAGCAGACACAGATCAATGCTGCTGCCCACTCACCATATTTCAACAAAACAGACATTATATTTAACAAATGCATATATCAAATAGTGTGACAATAATGGATTTGACGAACCCCAAACTGAGTGGGGAGATTAGGGAAGTCATGCTTAATTAGTGACACCCTAATTCCTCCATAATTCTCAAGTCAGGGATGAAAACATATTTAAATTTCTGTGGTGGAGACATAAAACTGATATTTTAAAATTATAAAACTGATTTTCCAAATTCTCTTACCAGAAATGAAAGAATTTAACGCATCTTTGAAGAAACCTACTATATTGCAAACTCTGTTACATTGTTGTCTTGGCATGGCAGCAAGTGATACAGCAGATGCTGTGAACAGTGCATTCTTCTGGTAAAACATGTGGTGGCTTCTACCCAGTGATGTACACTCTAACTCTGCTGTCCCCTAGATTGTTATCCAATGATCTGGAAAATCTCTGGGAAGGGTGAGGTTGAGAATTTAATATCGTCAAAAAGAGAAATCCCTGTAACGGGCCAAAAATTAAAATACTTTTTATTTTTAATGGAGTCTAGTTTATAATAATGCTTGTGCCCCCACTAGAATATTTCTGGAAGGAAGGTTCTGTAAGCTACAATTTCTGTATAACTGATGATATCATCCATCCAGTTATAACAATATCTGCTATATGTACTATATGTCTATATCTATGGCTTTGGCAATAAGGGAGATTTCCTCCCCTCTTTTGAATTTTAGCTCTAAAAGGAAACCTGCAGGAAAGAAATATAGGAACTTTGTGCATAGACACATGCTCCAGGGCTGTTATCTTCATCAGTGCTTTACTATTTAGTGAATCTCTGACCAGTAGTAGACATCAGGGGTGGACTGACCATTTGGAAACTTGGGCACTGCCCAAGGGCCCGGGGTCAGTAGGGGGGCCCATGAGATGAGATTACCATATACTTATAAAGGTGCGCGTGCATGGGTTTCCTCCAAGTACTCCAGTTTCCTCCCACGCTCCAAAGACATGCTGGTAGGTTAATTTGCTCCTGTCTAAATTGGCCCTAGTATGTGTATGTATGAATGTGAGTTAGGGACCTTAGATTGTACACCCCTTGAGGGTTAGGGACTGATGCGAATGTACAATATATATATGTAAAATGCTGCATAAATTGACAGAGCCATATAAGTACCTGCAATAAATAAATAAATAAATAAATAAATAAATAAATAAAGGTACCTGTCAGGGAAGCAATGTGTGTGTGAGATTGTCTCTCCTGGTTTTTCAGACATGAAACTGGAGAGAGGGGATTGGCGAGTTTTTTTGCAGTCTACAAGAAAAAAAAACACATCAAAAAGGCGCATATATGATCTCTTACTTTATTTTTATCTATTTCTATCCATATAAAGTGGTAGTAAACTCTTTTTTAATAATATAACATACAGGTAAGTTTATAATAACGCTTACCTGTAGGTAAAATTAATATCTCCTAAACGTGAGCTGTTTAGGAGATATTAGCCTGTTTTGATATTCGGCGCATGCGCTCTGTAGGAACGGCATACCCTTGATGTTCCTTTAGAGCACTGTGCAGTGGCCTGGGACTCCCGCACACATGCGCAGGGGTGACATAATCTTGGCTCAGCCAGTCAGCTGACCAGAGCTCGCAAACCCAGAACAAATACCGGGTGAAGATGGAAGCCCTGAGGAGCCATGACAGCGCTCTACTGGAGGGCTTTGTTTCAAGGTAAGTCCTTCATAATGTGCTAGTATGCCAAGCATACTAGCACATTATGCTTCACCTTGCAAGTTTTTTTTTTCTTTGGTGCTGTTTACTACCACTTTAAATTACAAATGCAAAGTTAATTTTCTATTTTTTTATTCCGTATTCAGAGATGCTCGTATGCCAAGGACAAGGAGAGGGTGCACACAGGAACAAAACCTCAAATTTCTGCTCATAATCCTGTTAGTAAATTACAAGGGATTATGTAACATTGCTAGATTAGTTACTAATAATAGTGGTGTTCCTCTTAAACAAAAAGTGCATTACTCCAATTTAAGGGAGACAACAAAAATAACAAATAAAACAATTTAAATAAAATAAACAGCAGAAGGTTACAATAAATCATCATTGCCAGTGTTTACTGGGAGTTTCCAAAGACAAAAAAAGAAACAGATTCAGAAACAAATAAGTGTTCCTCTTCCTACCTATGCTAGATTTTTGGTTAAATATCTTCTCAAAAGTTTTACGTTTTTAATACAAAGGCATGAGATAACAGTTGAAAATGGTGAGCAAAAACATGTCATGGATGAGACCCCCCTGAAGCAGAAAAGAGCGGCATACTATACCCATGAAAAAACGGATGTAACAACATGCAATGAGCAGAATAGGTTGTCAACTTCACTGTGTATACGACAATCAGTGGTAACCAATAGTGGCAGTAAGATATAACATGGAAAGAGTGAGGAAGAGGAAAGAAACAAGAGAAACAAGGAAAAAAAAAAAAGGATAACTGAGCACTCTGAGAAACGCACGAAAAATTGATAGAAGTAAAAGGAAATAAGGCCATTCAGGTGGAGATTAGAGCTCAGAAAGCATCTGAATGGCTGTAGGTCCTCCAACACATCCAGGTGGTGTGGACTTTTTTGGGATCGGGGCTGCCTTCCACAACCAATGTCTCCATTTCGTTAGGTATCTGGGCCCAGATGGTACCAACAATGCCACCCACTTTTGTAATCAAGTATTATGGCATGACCTAGAAATACCATTCCATCAAATTCCTTCTCTCTATGCTCTATGATGCTAACTACCCTAACATTCTGCATAAGCTCAAGCTCCTTCTGGCTGGGCAGCATTGTTGCAGTAAAAATGATGTACCTGCCTAAGCCACTATACTTTTTTCTGGTGCTGCCAATCCCTTTTTCAACATATCTTATGTATTATCCAAAATCAGGTTATGCACTACATATGATTCAATTGCAGACTGACGTCCCAGACCAGCATTTTACGTCCTAGACCAGCCTTATTACGTCCCAGACCAGCCTTAATGGTGGCTTGGGTGTTCCAAACCTTTTATGATACTATCATGCTGAGGAAATGGCACAGCTTTCTAAATACCACCCATTCTGGGTCAATTTGGAAGGTGAAGACAGAAAATTACCATTTTTATGGATCAATTTAAAATTATTTAAAACTAAAAACACTTCAGTATAATGATAACATAGAGCTTCACTACACTTTACCTGGTTAAGAGAAAATGCCTGCTGGGAAGCTGTTTTGGGACTTAAACTGCTGCTGGTTTTAGCACTGGAGGACTGAAGATGAGTTTCATTCATTGCAGTTTGTGCTCTGTTCTGTTCCTGCTCTGTTATGTAACTGTCTGTTCCTCTTGGAAATCCTGCTCCTGTTCGCTGAAGTCCAGCTCCAGAACTTACAATAGTGAAGCGGTTTCCAGATGGCATATTTGAGCAACCAGATGGTGCTGATGATATGCCTGATCTTCCTAGAATGGTGGTGCTTTGACCAGGAGACAAATGCAGTAGTGTAGGAGACAGCTGCGCCATCTGCCCTCCCACACTTTGAGATGGTCCATGGTTCAAAATGACTTGACCTCCAGAACTTGTAAATGACTGTCCAGGAACAATTTGCACGGCTGTACCTGGACTATGTAACATTTGTCCCGGGTACTGTTGACTAGGCCTAACCAAACCTGTTGAGTTTCTGCTCATCAACATATGTTCGGCAGGAACCTGTTGAGGACCCAGATGGGATGGCTGTGCCTGTGCAAGCTGGGAGTTAATGGCCTGGATTTGCTGCATTGAATTATTATTTAGGGAAAGGCCAGTGGGAATGATAAATTGGTTTGCATGACAGTGTTGTTGACCAGCTGGAGAATGGATGACAATGCTACCACCACCAGGCTGCTGACTGGAAGGTTTACGAGAACATTGCTGGTTTACTGGCATTTGTTGACTCATAGAAGAACTTTGGGCTGCCGTGACGAACGGGATACCTTGATGCCCATGATGATGTTGTACTCCTACGTGACTAATATTGTAGGGTGCCTGCTGTCCTACTTGCAATGGCTTAGGCTGAATATTTATGGGAGCTTTATTAGAATTTGGTGCTGGTCCTCTGTGAATAATAATATTATGAACAGGTAAAGATGCTTGAAAATTGCCACTACTGAATGGAACAACCGGTTGTCCTGCTGGACTTGTGTTTGGGCTTCCGAAAACGGCATTGCCATTTGGAGTCTGTCTTTGTATTACAAGCCCCCCACTAGCATTGGGAGGTACTTGTTGGCCACTTTTGAGTATAATCTGGGAACCATCAAGATTATTTATAGTCATAACTGGAGATTGGCTATTAATGGAGCCGATTACATGGATCTGTCCAGAACTACCATGGCCACTATTTGGCATTTGCTGGCCAGGGATAATTCCAACATGTTGCATAAAACCATGCTGCACACCCACGGTGTTTCCTGCAAATGATGCACCTAACTGCTGTGGAACTACAGGCACATGGGTCACTCCTATGGGATGTAATGTTTGGCCTGAGTAACTAGGGTCAGTGCTGGCCTGAGTAAACGATGCTGATGAATGAGTGTGAAATGGAACATTAGGAAACTGTTGGCCAGATTCTATGCTGGCATCCAAGTAAGCCTCTTCTGCCAATATCTGTTCCGTGATATTGGCCTCCTGCAGTGACTTCTGTAGGATGTCCTCAGTGAGGTCCGGCATAGGGGATGGTTCAAGATCATCTTCAAAGTATTGAATGTTAGTAGACAATTCCATTCCATCTTTGGATTCCTCTTCCTCTGGGCTGTGTGCAGTTTTAGCAGATGATTTAGCATCAGCAAGCTGAGGAAAAATTATATAGGAGGGTTAAATGGGGTGCAGCAAATAAAAAATATATATTTTCATCAGGAGATGTGTTTTCTGAGCTCCTAGGAATAGTCATTCTATAGTCATTCTAGAAAATGTGAATTTTATTTCTTCACTTTAAGGGTCATACAGCAAAAAAACAAACTCTGGGCGGTTTCATTTCAATACACTTCACCAGAGGATCCTCCATATATAGGAGAACTAAATGTCACTTAATGATTTTCTTACGCTCCATATGTACGATATAAGCAAAGGATTAATGCTGCAAGTTTGTCCAAGTATTGTCTTTGTGTACCAACCAAGCCACAATAGTTCTCTAGACACTAGTCACCTTCTAGCTAACATACAATAGAGAAACCTCCCATATATGCTCATCAGTAATTGCTATGTTAGGAACATAAATAGCAATTCCACTAGGAAGGCATCATGTGTTCTTTGTTTGTGACTAAGTCCACTCTATATTTGCTCTGACTGTGTGCGTCTGCGCTGACTGTGTGCGTGGCCTGAGGACTGAATCACACCAGACTTGCACAGGAACATGTGCAGCATTCCCATACAAATCCCACTTGTTACCGTGTGGTGCAATTTTGCAGCCCATTCATTCGAATGGGCTGCAAATCACATTGGTATGCAGATACAGTAATGCACTGAATGCCACATCAAATCACCTGGTACTGCGATATCATGCGATTTGGTGCCTGCAAATGCACTGGATTTGCAATCTGCATTTTTAAAATAAAATGAAAACTACAGTTTCTGTGACTCCTCTTACAATTTCTATGCTTCCTAGTATAGTTTCTATGACTCCTACTTGTTTGTTAATTGTTGTCAAGACATATATCCTTTTTTTTGTTTTCTCTCATTTATACTTACACTAGCATTGGCAAAAATGGAGTTTGAATTAGAGGCTAAAAAATCTGCATCTGTTAATTCATCAGCAGCCTGTTAAGTAAAACAAAGAACAGTTCATTTAAGTTGAAATTTTTACAACATTTACACGTCTCAAAAGTTGAACGAGAAATATTTCAATGTAATAAAACCGACTTTCTACAAGGATAACTGTGGAGATACATGCACGCTGCGATTGCTGACCTCCTCCTGAACCTTGCTGTGTCCGAGTTCTGTACTATGATCCACTGAACCAGCATGCAGCAAGTGAAATCAAATGAGAATCAGAACTGATAGGCAAGCAACCAGCATTTTTAATGGGGGTGGTCAGTCATAGAAGTCTATGGGATTGTTTTATTAAAACTGGAGAGTGCAAAATCTTGTGCATGGTAGCCAATCAGCTTCTAACTGCAGCTTGTTCAGTTAAATGTTGGCAATAAAACCTGGAAGCTGATTGGTTATTATATATATTAAAATATATTTTTTTAAAATATATTCTTCAGATTTTTTTTAACATATAAAAAAGTCATTTTAACATATATTTTTACATATATTTGTAAATCCATTCCAAAAATGTAGATTTGTATTTTTAAAGACATACAGTATATTTGAAATGTATTTTTAAAAATATTTTTCATATATCCTGTAATAAAAACGCATTTCAACATGCAGTATATATATATATATATATATATATATATACACACATATTTATTGAAATATATTGAATATGACCAAAGTTGTAGTATTTCAAATATATGGAATATATTTGGGAAGAATATTTTTAAAAAATATTTTTCTTCCATATGGGAATGCTTTCCAGGCTCCTATGTAAAAAAAATTATACATGCACATTTTTTAAATTTATTATGAGTGCACTTATTTTTTTTGCAAAAGGTGGACATAGGCTCCATGTACATGAGCAGCTGCTAAACTTGCGTTTAGGAGCTTTTGGCATTTTTTTTGCAAAGCTCCTAATCTCAACTCCATAAAAGCCTGTGTGTCCATGTACACATAGGCTTTTAGCAGAGTTTAAGAGCTGCCACGTTTAGGTGAGTTTAAACCTCCCTCTCCTGAACGTGAAAGAATCGCATTCAGAATAGGAACGTTTTGACCGCCGACCATGGGAAAACGCAAACCACGGCAAACTGCGGTACCACGTTTTTGCCACGATTTGCGTTTCCCAGCAGTCAGCGGTCAGAGTAGGCTCGTGTACATGAAGCCTTAGACTTTAAGACTTTCTCTCAGTAGCTGAGCTCACCTTACTCCCTCCTCCCAGCAGCTGCTCAGCTCACTCCTCCCAACAATGATTTAGAAGCTCAGCTCTCCATGCGCCTCCCTCCTTCCCAGCAGTGACCCAGCTGCTCAGCTCACCCCTCCCAACAATGATTTAGAAGCTCAGCTCTCCATGCGCCTCCCTCCTTCCCAGCAGTGACCCAGCTTCTCAGCTCACCCCTCCCAACAATGATTTAGAAGCTCAGCTCTCCATGCGCCTCCCTCCTTCCCAGCAGTGACCCAGCTTCTCAGCTCACCCCTCCCAACAATGATTTAGAAGCTCAGCTCTCCATGCGCCTCCCTTCTTCCCAGCAGTGACCCAGCTGCTCAGGTCACCCCTCCTAACAATGATTTAGAAGCTCAGCTCTCCATGCGACTCCCTCTTTCCCAGCAGTGACCCGGCTGCTCAGCTGAGCTGCTGAGAGAACTTGAAAGACTTCAATGCTTCTACTGTGAATGTTGAAGATAAATTGCTCCACAGTCACTTTAAGGTGACCTTATATGCCATAGCACAGGGGTGGACAACTGCGACCCTCCAGCTGTTGTGGAACTACATGTCCCATGAGGCATTGCAAGACTGACAGTTACAAGCATGACTCCTAGAGGCAGAGGCATGATGGGAAGACTGAAGTTACTTCAAGAGTCAGAGGCATAATGGGACTTGTAGTTCTGCAACAGATGGAGGACCGCAGTCACCCACCCCTGCAACAGCACATGAAAAGCATAAAGCAAAAACCTAACCTAACTTAATGTTTTTAACTTTTTCAAATCACATAGATATTTTCAATAACTCAAAATGATTGACATTATACCCAAGCGTACCTGTAAAAGTGGCTGTAACCCTCAGACATGAAATATGAGCAATGCATATCCCTCTATAGTGTGTACTTGTCTCAATTAAGAGCACAATGGGGTTGATTTACTAAAGGCAAATAAACTGTGCTCTTTGAAAAGCGCAGATGCACGCTGCAAGTGCAGTTTCTCCAGACATTAGTAAATGACGTAAAGCTTCGTTTTACAAAAAATACCCAATCATATGCAAGGAAAATTAAAAAAAATAGCATTTTTGCTTGCACATGATTGGATGATGGAAGTCAGCAAAGCCTCTGCTCATTTATTAAGTTCTGGACAACTGCCCTTGCAGAGTGCAACTGCACTGGCAAAGTGCATAGTCTATTTGCCTTTAGTAAATCAACCCCTATACGTCTATCTGCTGCTTCCTTCCTCTGCTATCAGCACGAGTTACTTCTGATAAGTTTTCCTGACACCAAGAGATAAATGGTGTCAGGGGAGGGACTTGCAAAAATTGACAGCCTCAACTCTGTTCCTGTGTGGAGGGGGGGGGGTGTCTCATCCCTCCAATCAGCTCTCAGAACTCTCCTCACTGGGGTCTTCAGTGGGTAACTTTAGCTCTCTGCCCCCTTTTTGTGAACATTCAGACAAGCCTTAAAATTCAGCACTTTGAAAGGATGTAGAAAAGAGAAGACTGCAGATAAACAGATACAACTTATGTAGTTTGTTTTATCTCTGTGTATCACCTGAGGCCGGTCACTTCATTGGGTATATATAAAGGTTTACAACCACTTTAACTCCTGCATTCTACATTTACACCTAGTAATGCTTGGGATCAAAATCAAAGCTAGCAAAAACCTCATAAAATATATCTGACACAAGAAAAACACACACCACAGCCAATAGATGTAAAAATAAAGATACTCTAGATTTCATTTGTTTTTATTCGACATGCACAGCATAAAACTTACAGATTTATTTCCCGATCCATGTAGATAATAATTCAATGCCTGAGCGTCCCTTAAAAAAAGATTTGCACATATTTAGAAACACATTCAATTATATAAAGGATTAACTATCATTTTTCAGCTATGGTGGGATGCTGGTGGGCTGAATTATCCACCAGCTTCTTATATCTCCTCTGGACATAAGGCTGCATTCATAACTAGGTGTTTTGAATTGTGGGCAGAATCGCTGCAAATCAAAACGCTCTACTAAAATGGCAAAACACACAATGCAGATTTCAGATGCCATTCATTTGAATGACACCTAAAAATGTGGTGTGGTTCTGTCGCTATTGTTGTGCGATAAATTGTGCTGCAATCGCGGAACACCACAACGCGTGAAGTTTGTCACCCAAAAATGAGTAGGAGCTTTTGCAGCACAATTTATCACACCACAATCGCTGCAGAATCGCACTGCGTTTTTAGGTGCCATTCAAATGAATGGCATCTGAAGCCCGCATTGTGTGTTTTGCCATTTTAGTAGAGCAACTTGAAATTGCGGGCAGAATCGTGGTGATTCTGCCCACAATTCAAAGTGCCGAGGTGTGAATGCAGCCTTAGTAGCAAAGTCATCTTTCCAGAGTTCCCAGCTCTTTCAGATATGTCAAGAGCCCCATCCCCACTGCTGCAAATGAGAACTTTTTTTGAGAAATTTTGAAGATGTAAAATCTGCAATGTAAATTTAATGAAAAGTCCAAGAATGTAACTTGTAATGTCTGCAGCCAAAAACTCAGGAGCAAAGATCTCTTCCTATACAGTAAGGGTCCCTTCACACTTCAGTGGTCAATTATGGTGCATTACCCTATGTGCATTAAGGTGTGGTATTTTCATTATTATTGTGCATTGGCTTACTGCGTGTTACTACAATATACAACTGAGAAAAAAACGGATGTAAATGGATAAAAATGGATGTAAACTGACGAAAACAGATGTAAACAGACGAAAACAGACAAAAAACTGATGAAAAACGAATGTAAACTGATGAAAAATGGATGTAAACTGATGCAAACCGATGAAAAACTGACGTAAACTGATGAAAAAGAAATGTGAACTGATCTGTTTTTTCTTGGAAAAATGTGACTGAAGTGATGAAAAAACAGAACTCTCGTGTGAAAAAGGCCTAAAATCAAAGTTCATTGACAGGTTTATTTGACCTGCAGTTGACTATCTTCTTGCCTGCTTTAAGTAGATTTTTCAATAGACTTGCATATTAAAGTGACCGTAGACCTCTGTAAAGAAAAATGATCAAAGCATATCCTTCTATAGTTTGTACTTGCCTCTATCCAAAGCACCTACTGTGATTTCTGTCTCCTCCCTCATTCCTCTGCTATGTGCATGAGTCACTTCTGACAGCCTATGCCCACACCTGACAATCCCTGGAGATGGCATCGCCCCTCCAGCATTCAGCATGTGACTGGCAGCTTCAGCAGTGCATGTTTCTCTATGAGACTGTATAAAAAAGGGTGTGTCCATTCCCTCCACTCAGATCTCAAATTACAAACATCAGTTCCCTGTCCCCTGCCTTCTGAAGCTAAGGAAAGCTATATCAAATGTGTGCTTTAGAAGGCTGTAGAGGAGGGAGGGCTGCAGATAAACGCAGCTTATGTAGGAGGATTTGTTTCACCTAATTACTTCACATAAGGCCACTGGATATATGTAATAGTTTACAACGACTTTAATGCAAAACCCCCTTGAAGCAAACAAAAGTCCATCGACGCAGACCGTACAGCTCCACCTGTTGGCTGCACATGCTAAATATGAAATATACCTAACTGAAAAATATGAATAAAATACTTACCAGCTTTAATCTTTATTCCTAAACATAATAAATACATACACTATGCAAATTGGCAGCAAAGATACAGTATGCATGTGCAGTGGCATCTTTAGGTATCCGCAGATGTTCGATCAGTTTCAATAAAGTATTCACCTTGGATGAAGTATTGAGCAAAGTACTGGCTTTGCACTTCAGCGAATGCACAAAGTGAGAAGCAGACAATTTCAAATACTAATCAGACTATAGGTGACCATCCAGCTCTTTTAGCTCTTATCCAGTCTGCTTCTTTATCTCACCACTCTGTAACATGCACTCCCTACTCCTCCTTCTCACAGTTGTATCCAGTCTCTTCAAACTCTCTCTCCTTTATCCCTCTTCTCCACCCCACAACTTATTCATATCATCCTCATTCCTGTCTTCACCTTACTACTGTACTCATCAACTCCTTCTAATTCTGAACTCACACATTAATAAAACCTCCATGTCACTGGAACCTGTCCCTTCATAGAAGTCTTACTCCCATATTACATCCCTCACCCTTCATTTCCCCAAATCCCGGGCCGCCATCTTTTTCCTTTTATCAGCATACCCAGCACCCCCTATCCTCTAACTGTACCTTCAATCCACACAATCTAATTACTATTCCTCTTCTTCCTAGAACCAGCCTCCTTTTTTCCTGTGCCCTCTGGAATGCCCACTCTGTCTGTAACAAACTCACCTCTGTCCTTGACCTTTTTATCACAATCTCCTTTAACTTGCTGGCTTCATGAATCTGACTTTCCCTCTCCTGCTGCCCTCTCCTCTGGTGGTCTCCTCTGGACTCACTCTCCCAGGCCTAGTGGACGGAAAGGAGGTGGCGTTGGAATCCTCCTATCCCCTCAAAACACTTTTCAGGGCCTTCATTCACCTCCCTCTCTGTCCCTCTCCTCATTTGAAGTTCACTCTATTCATCTATTTTCTCCAGTTTCTTTAAGAATTGCTGTGATCTATCAGCCTCATGGACCGGTATCAAGCTTCCTTGATGACTTTTCTGCCTGGCTGCCTTACTTTCTCTCTTCTGAAATTCCCACAATCATTCTTGGTGACTTCAACATCCCTGTTAATCTTAACACTCCTGCTACCTCTAAACTTCTGACCCTAACCTCTTCTTTTGACTTAAAACAATGGACACATGCTGATACTCACTCTAATGGTAACTTTCTCAACCTTGTATTCTCCTACCTATGCAGTCCTTGCAACCTCACCAACTTTCCTTTTCCTCTCTCTGATCACTCCCTTATTATCTTCACTCTCTCCTTGGCTTCCTCCTCCTTGGCTTCCAACTACCAAACAGCTACCTGTAGAAACCTTCGCTATCTTAACCCTTCTCTTCTTTTTTCGTCAACAGGTTGTCTCTATGACAAAATCTCAGCCCTGTCCTGCCCCAACCTGGCCACTTCTGTCTACAACAGTTCACTGTCCACCATGGACACATTGCCCCCCCTCACTACACACAGAATTAGGCCACTACAGCCCTGGAAAACAGACAATACCAGATGCCTCAAAAAACATAGCCGTTCTCTTGAGCATTTACGGCGTAAGACTAAGACCCAGCAAGACTTCGATCAATATAAATCTGCCCTGCAAAAATATAATTCTTGTCTACACATTGCCAAACAGATCTATTTTTATCACTCTGATTAACACCCTCTCACGTAATCCCCGTCAACTCTTTTCTTCCTTTAACACTCTACTTCGTCCTTCTTTATCTTCACCCACTAACTCACTTACTGCCCAGGAGATTGCTAATCACTTAAAAAATAGGATTGATACAATTCGTGAGGAGATCTCCACTGTACAGATATCTTCCTCATCCTACACTTCTTGTCCACCAGACATCTCCCTCACCCTACACTCCTTGTCCACCTGCACAATCTATAGTTCCCTTTTTTAACCCAGCTACTATAGAGGAGGTTGGTAAACTTTTTTCTAAAGCCCACCTAACCACCTGTCCCCTGGACCCTGCTTCCTTGCAAATACTACGGTCACCCTCTGGCTCTATCCTTCACTCTTTAACTCATATCTTCAATCTCTCCCTTTCTACTGGCATCTTCCCCAACTCTCTAAAACATGTGCTAGTCACCCCCATACTTAAAAAGGCCTCACTGGATCCCACCAATCTTAGCAACCTAAAACCCATCTTCTTACTCCCTTTTGCCTCCAAACTCCTTGAACGTCTAGTCTACAACCGGCTGAGCTTTCACCCCATTGAGAATAACCTTCTCGATCTCCTTCAGTCTGGATTTTTCCCACAACACTCCACAGAAACTGCTCTCTTAAAACTCACAAACGACTTACTAACCGCTAAAACCAATGGTCGCTATTCTGTACTTTTACTTTTGGACCTCTCCGCTGCCTTTGACACAGTAAACCACTTCCGCTTCCTCAAAAAACTCTACTTGGCCTTCGAGACTGTACTCTCTGTTGGTTCTAATCTTACCTATATGACCTCACCTTCAGTGTCACTTTAAACTCTACTTCCTCCTCTCTTACTCCTCTTATTGTCAGGGTCCCCCAAGGTTCTGTCCTTGGACCTCTTTCTATTCTCGAACTACACTTCTTCGACTCGACTACTGCAACTTCCTCCTCATTGGCTTACCTTTTACATAGGCTATCCCCCTCCAGTCCATCATGAATACTGCTGCAAGGCTCATCCACCTTACCAACCGTTCAGTGTCTGCTGCCCCTCTCTTCCAATCCCTCCACTGGCTTCCTCTCACCCAACGAATAAAATTCAAAATACTAACAACAACTTACAAGGCCAGCCACAACTCTGCCCCCAGCTACATCACCAACCTGGTCTCAAAATATCAACCAAACTGCTCTCTTCGATCCGCCCAAGACCTTATACTCTCTAGTTCCCGTGTCACCCCCTTCCATGCTCGCCTCCAGGACTTCTGCTGAGCTTCTCCAATCCTATGGAACTTCCTACCCCAATCTGTCTGGCTATCTTCTAATCTATCCACCTTTAGACGATCCCTAAAAACCTCTCTTGTTAAAGAAGCCTATCCTGCTTCTACCTAGTAAACGGACATTTATTTCCTCCATCAGCTTATCCCCTCACAGCTATTACCTTTTGTATCACTCAACCCTTCCTCCTAGATTATAAGCTCTAACGAGCAGGCCCTCTGTTTCCTCTTGTACCAAATTGTATTGTAACTGTAATGTCTACCTTCATTTTGTAAAATGCGCTATATAAATCCTGTATTTTAATAATAATAATAGACTTACCCAGTGTGCCCAACTTTCCTATAGAGCGTAAAGCTGAACTCAGACACAGCTGATAATGTACATGCATGAAAAATTTTTATCTGCAGATTCTCTGATCTGTGATCTAAGCACCCATGCCACGGCACAATTTGGTAAAAATCACTTAGATGGTGAAGGAGCAGAGCAGTGATAGGTCAGCATTCTCCTCCTTCTCCACTTTCATCTTCTCATCGGGTTCACCATTGCCCAATTTTCTAACCTAAAGCTGACCTCCAGCTTTGCTTTCAGTCTTGCACAGTTGTGCAGGCTCCTCTACAGTACTGAAAGTGCTTACTCTGATTTCACTGCACACTTTGAGCCTTTTGCAGTGTGCATTAGAAGATGCAGCAAGTCAGATAGACCCCCACTTCCTGGCTGGGGGACATTCAGCATCATCTAATCCTTTCCTCCCTGGCCTGACTGTCCCTGACCCACCCATTTAATTTAATGAATCTCAGTGCTTTCAGCCATCGAGAGAAAACAGGGGGTATTTGGAGCAATGCGTGTTGTGTGTATACTGATGACAAAATGAGCTCAGCAAAAAGTCTATTGCGAACATCTGGAGCGACGTCTTGCTGGACTCAGACACTTGATGCAGCACCTCCTTAGAGACTCCAATAAATATGTTTTATATTACACTTAGATTGTGCTCCTCTATCTTTTAATCATGGAGGCTCATGGAGGAAGAAAAATATATTTGAAATACTACAATTTTGGCCATATTCAATATATTTCAAAATTTATTTGAATAAATATATATTAAAAAATCTGAAGAATACAGGTGAAACTCAAAAAATTAGAATATCGTGCAAAAGTTCATTTATTTCAGTAATGCAACTTAAAAGGTGAAACTAATATATGAGATAGACTCATTACATGCAAAGCAAGATAGTTCAAGCTGTGATTTGTCATAATTGTGATAATTATGGCTTACAGATCATGAAAACCCCAAATCCACAATCTCAGAAAATGAGAATATTGTGAAAAGGTGCAATATTCTAGGCTCAAAGTGTCCCACTCTAATCAGCTAATTAAGCCATAACACCTGCAAAGGGTTCCTGAGCCTTTAAATGGTCTCTCAGTCTGGTTCAGTAGGAATCACAATCATGGGAAAGACTGCTGACCTGACAGTTGTGTAGAAAGCCATCGTTGACACCCTCCATAAGGAGGGAAAGCCTCAAAAAGTAATTGCAAAAGAAGTTGGATGTTCCCAAAGTGCTGTATCAAAGCACATTAATAGAAAGTTATGTGAAAGGGAAAAGTGTGGAAGAAAAAGGTGCACAAGCAGCAGGGATGACCGCAGCCTGGAGAGGATTGTCAGGAAAAGGCCATTCAAAAGTGTTGGGGACTTTCACAAGGAGTGGACTGAGGGTGGAGTCAGTGCATCAAGAGTCACCACACACAGACGGATCCTGGACATGGACTTCAAATGTCGTATTCCTCTTGTCAAGCCGCTCCTGAACAACAAACAACGTCAGAAGCCTCTTACCTGGGCTAAAAAAAAACAGACCTGGCCTGTTGCTCAGTGGTCCAAAGTCCTCTTTTCTGATGAGAGCAACTTTTGCATCTCATTTGGAAACCAAGGACCCAGAGTATGGAGGAAGAATGGAGAGGCACACACTGCAAGATGCTTGAAGTCCAGTGTGAAGTTTCCACAGTCTGTGTTGATTTGGGGAGCCATGTCATCTGCTGGTGTTGGTCCACTGTGCTTCATTAAGTCCAGGGTCAACGCAGCCGTCTACCAGGAGATTTTGGAGCACTTCATGCTTCCTTCCGCAGACGAGCTTTATGGGGATGCTGACTTCATTTTCCAGCAGGACTTGGCACCTGCCCACACTGCCAAAAGCAACAAAACCTGGTTCGATGACCGTGGGATCACTGTGCTTGATTGGCCAGCAAATTTGCCTGACCTGAACCCCAAAGAGAATCTATAGGGCATTGCCAAGAGAAAGATGAGAGACATGAGACCGAACAATGCAGAAGAGCTGAAGGCCGCTATTGAAGCCTCCTGGTCTTCCATAACACCTCAGCAGTGCCACAGGCTGATAGCTTCCATGCCACGCCGCATTGAGGCAGTAATTGCTGCAAAAGGGGCCCAAACCAAGTACTGAGTACATATGCATGCTTATACATTTCAGAGATCCGATATTGTTCTATGTACAATCCTTGTTTTATTGATTGCATGTAATATTCTAATTTTCTGAGATTGTGGATTTGGGGTTTTCATGAGCTGTAAGCCATAATCATCACAATTATGACAAATCACGGCTTGAACTATCTTGCTTTGCATGTAATGAGTCTGTCTCATATATCAGTTTCACCTTTTAAGTTGCATTACTGAAATAAATGAACTTTTTCACGATATTCTAATTTTTCGAGTTTTACCTGTATATTTAAAAAATATATATTTTTAAAATATTATTCAGATTTTATTTAACATATAAAGAAATAATTTTTAACATATATTTTTACACATACTTGTAAATGCATTAAAAAAATGTAGAATTGATTCTTTACAGACATACTGTATATTTGAAAATGTATTTTTAAAAATATTTTTCATATATTTTGTAATAAAAATGCATTTCAACATACAGTATATATATATATATATATATACACACTGCATGTTGAAATGCATTTTTATTTCAAAATATATGAAAAATTGTTTTAAAAATACATTTTCAAATATACTGTATGTCTTTAAAAATACAAATCTACATTTTTGGAATGCATTTACAAATATATGTAAAAATATATGTTAAAATGACTTTTATATATGTTAATATATGTTATATTTTTTAAAATATATTCTTCAGATTTTTTTTATATATATTTATTGAAATATATTTTGAAATATATTGAATATGGCCAAAATTGTAGTATTTCAAATAAATGTCAATATATTTGGGAAGAATTATTTTAAAATATATTTCAAATATATTTTTTTTCCATGTGGGAGCACCCTATGTAGGCATTGAATAGATGGGCTGACATGCAAATGCAGCCTGCCTAAGAATGCCCACTATTGAGGAATGATATCTACCTATCAAGGCATTTAGATACAGTATTTGCATAACTTCTCTCAGTAGCCAGTCCACTGCTTATATTAGGTCTGATGGCCCTTGAGAGGAGTAGTGGCTGAGGCAGGGTATTGTAATGTTTTCAGAAAGCATCAGCCAGGAACTGCTTACATTGCATAGAGAAGCAAAGAGATGTAGTTATGACATCACTGAATAAAATGTTCATGAAAACAGGAAGGTTTAATTTAAAAATGTCATTACCATGCAATTGAGAAAAGGGAGAAAGTAACAGAAAACTGACATGACATTACAACGATGATATGCATATAGTAAATAGTACACTTACCCAATAAAATCGAGAAGCCCAGCGTCATCATCATCGTCCATGTCAGCTACATAAAAAAATGCACTTTCCTTTAATGCATGCATATTTATGGCAAGATTTGTTCTGTGATAAAACTGGATGTAGACAATTATGTTCAACTGTAAACTCGTTTATAATCTTGGTAGATGTTCTAATATTGAGAATAGTAAGATGCAACGTATAACAAACAATTATGTCAGAGAGAGCTCAGGCGGCTGCCAATCCTTAAACACAGGTCAGAAGAGTCACCATTGGACAGCTTAATTGGTAATGTAAATAAAGACAAACATTTTTTACTTCATTAATTGCAGAAAGTACCTCGTGTTCCAAAGCTTTACCACATCTTTTCCACATGCCAATCATATGAGACTCCATTTAGAAATGAAGTCAGCACGTTCATTGTAACAAATAAAGACTCCTCTGCCTCTTTAGAATATTGTCTTGCATGTCAAGAAACCTGTAAAAAAAATGGAAAAGTTACAAAATAGTTTTTTAAAAGTGGAAGTCTAGTTTTTAAAAAATTTTCCAATCTCCCCTTTTTTAATGACATCACCCAGGGGACGGGTTTTATATATATATATATATATATATATATATATATACAGTGAGGAACAGAAGTATTTGAACACCCTGCGATTTTGCAAGTTCTCCCACTTAGAAATCATGGAGACAAATACATTCTTTAAAAATCATACAATGTGATTTCCTGAATTTGTTTTTAAATTCTGTCTCTCAGAGTGGGAATGCACCTACAATGTGAATTTCAGACTCCTCCAAGATTTCTAAGTGGGAGAACTTGCAAAATCGCAGGGTGTTCAAATACTTCTGTTCCTCACTGGATCTGTATATAGATATGATATATACTATATTGCCAAAAGTATTGGGATACCTGTCTTTATTTACACACACATGGACTTTAATGATATCCCAGTCAATATTGAGTTGGCCCACCCTTTGCAGCTATAACAGCTTCAACTCTTCTGGGAAGGCCGTCTACAAGGTTTAGGAGTGTGTCTATGGGAAGGTTTGACCATTCTTCCAAAAGCACATTTGTGACGACAGGCACAGATGTCGGGGGAGGAGGCCTGGCTTCGCAGTCTCTGCTCTAATTCATCCCAAAGGTGTTCTATGGGGTTGAGGTCAGGACTCTGTGCAGGCCAGTCAAGTTCCTCCACCCCAAACTCATCCATGTCTTTATGGAGCTTGCTTTGTACACTGGTGCGCAGTCATGTTGGAACAGGAAGGGGCCATTCGCAAACTCTTCCCAAAGTTGGGAACATGAAATTGTCCAAAATGTCTTGGTAAGCTTGTGCCTTAAGAGTTCCCTTCATTGGAACGAAGGGCCAAGCCCAAACCCTGAAAGACAACCCCACACCATAATACCACCTCCACCAAACTTTACACTTGGCACAATGCAGTCAGGCAAGTACTGTTCTTCTGGCAACCGCCAAACCCAGACATGTCCATTGGATTGCCAGTCAGAGAAGAGTGATTCATCACTCCAGAGAACATGTCTCCACTGCTCTAGAGTCCAGTGGCGGTGTGCTTTACACCACTGCATCCGACGCTTTGCATTGCACTGGGTGATATAAGGTTTGGATGCAGCTGCTCAGCCATGGAAACCCATTCCATGAAGCTCTCTACACACTGTTGTTGTGCTGATCTGAAGGCCACACAAAGTTTGGAGGTCAGGGAAATGTCAGGGATGGACTTATTGCACAGGTGGTGACCTATCACGGTACCACGCTTGAAATCAGTGATCTCCTGAGAGCGACCCATTCTTTCACAAATATTTGTAGAAGCAGTCTGCATGCCTAAGTGCTCTATTGTATACACCTATAGCCATGGAGGTGATTGGAACACCTGAATCCAATGGTTTGGAGGGGTGTCCCAAGTCCCAATACTTTTGGCAACATAGTATATATATATATATATATATATATATATATATATATTTACACTATTGTTATAACATGCTATTGTTAAACCAATAAGTGTCTGTAGAAGGCTAGTTTTGCTGTCCTTTAATACAATGGGGGAACAAAACTCTTGTGGTGTACAATATGTGGGCAAGGTAAACTATAGGCCAGGAAAGTATTCATTTTCGGCTTTACCCATTGATTTACAGGAGCTTTAGTCAAACACTGGGCTTAATTTTAGTTCTCTCAATAAGAATCAACAATAGCCTGACTCTTTGACATACTTGAGCTTTTACATATATGGTACTATGCTTTAGCTTGAAGTTTAAGGCAGAAATGTATTCCTCACTGAAACTGATGTAGGAACTAAATTTAAAAGTGATATGCCCATGTGTGAATGGCTACCAAACTTTCCAAGATAAAAAAGCAAGCTACACAAGCTGAAAGCAGGACTCCAGCCATACTGCAAGACTTAGAACACAGCCCACACCAAGAAACCATTTTTCTGAAAAATGCCATGAAATGGCCTGGAGTTCTGTTTGCTATAGAAATCATAGACCAGCTATAATGGAACGTAACTGACTTTTAGTTCATGACTATGGCGTAGACTGGTGTATTTGCTAGGAAAGGATAGGTAGTGTGTGCATATGTGTATGTATGCAGATTTATAGTACTCTGTTTGTCTTGTATTGTTTTCCTGTAACTGTAAATAATTTGTTAACGCAACATTCTTGTTTAGTAAAGACACATAAATATACTGCTGTGTAGTTTTCTTGGCTTTATTTCATTTATGGAAAAAACAGCAAGAATCAGTAAAACAGCAGGTCCACAATAACTTAGGCTGAGAAGAAGTGATGTGAAAAAGTCCTGAGGGCCCATTCATACCTGCATTAGCTTCCTTGGAGGACAGGTGAGACATTAGGGGTCTTTTAGACCCCTGATGTCTCATAAAAGAACTTGTCACCAAAAAAATAAAACATCACATAGGAGATTTTTTTTCCCCTAAGTCATGAAAAAAAGGTTTAGTGAAAAATATTGTTAAGAAAGTGTAAACAAAATTAGTTCCATCCAAGCACTTAAAATCCGCCCCATAAAATGTTAGGCCCCACACACACATAAATGCACATGTTAAGTGCGCCTACGTATGAAAACATTTATTGCACTACACACGTTACATATCTCCATGCAAGCAGGAGTGAGAGCAATAACTCTAGACCCATTATCCATGAATAACTCTGAAGCTTTCAAAGCGCCTATGGAAAATATAGGGTGCCAAAGTGTGTCACCATTTTCACATGCAATCTTAAGGCTTGACATGTTGGGTATCTATTTCCTTGACACAACCTCATCCTTTGTATTTTGCCAAAAATGTAGATATTACAATGCGTTTATGTGACCTAAAATTAACTTTTGTGTACTTGTTACTGAAATTTTATTTTTCAGAAACTGTTGCGCTAATACCGTTCATTCTCTAGGGGGTCTGCTTTCAGAAAATATTTTTTTTTGGGGGGGGGAGGGATTATATAATCATATTTTAAACATGTGTGCAAAAAAAGGCCAAAATGGCTCTGACAGCGAAAGGGTTGAATCTTTAATATTTTTTTTCTTAGATCTTGCCATAAAGGTCCTTGTTCAGGCATTTCTTGTTATGGAATGATAACTGTCCTCCAGCTGTTCTCCTGCGTAGTCATCCTTTCACATGCACCCCTCACTGTCACTAAGAAGCAGCAGCACCGGCACACAATGCTCCGGTATGGTCCACCTTTCTCACTATCAGTAAACCACTCCAGAGTAATAATGTGCAGTTGATACAAACGTGAGTGCATATAGGTAGTACGTGGATGCAAAAAGCTGTGGAAGATCAGAAATGCCGCAAACAATGGATGAAGAAAAAGATGAAAGACATTTTTTTAATGGAAGAAAATATGACAGATACTTAGGGTACAGAGAGCTAGAGCAAACCTAATGTCATCTAGTAAGGAATGAAATCTACTATAAAGCTGAACTAAATCCTCCTATACTTTACAGCCAAGGAAGCTGCCATATTAGCCTCTGTTTGATCTGAAGATGCCATGGTGCTGCACATGTGCTCAGTTATGACACCAGCCATTTGATAGTTTGACAGTTCTAACATGAGCACTCTAATCCCTTTAACAGTTGCCATTTTAGGTAAGCCTTGAATGTAACTGTTCCTCTTTAGGCTTTCACACAAGCGTTTTTGTGTTAAAAAAAAAGCATCTGAAAAGCTCAAGAAAAATGCTTCCTTGTGTATGTGAATGTATATCTATGTATGTTTTCACACTGGGGTTTTGCGCTTGTGGTGTGGTGTAAAAACTCCTGCTTGCAGCATCTTTGGGGCATGTTTGGGGAGTTAACAAATACAAAACCCAAAAACGCCTCTTCCCATTGAAATCAATGGAAAATACCTGAAAAACACCTCAAAAAAACCTCTGAGAAGCATTTATGGTGCAGATTTTAAGTCACGTGTTCTTTAAAAATGCTCAGAAAGCACAGTAAAAATGCATATGCGTTTTTGCAGCAGATCAGTGTGAAAGTAGCCTTAAGGTAATAAACGGATGTTTTTTTTAATCTATTATACTATTCATATAAAGTTTTTATTTTACAGGATTTACCTATAACACTGCATTCACACAGTCAAGTTTTTTCTAAAAAAAAAAAAAAAGAAAAAAAAAAGAAAGCATAGCAAAAACTGTTTGAATTCAGACACTCTGCAACATAAACATCAACAGAAAGGCTGAGAGAATGACTTGAATAGCTTTAATGCTTCTGCTGTGACCCTTTAGGATGAATGGTTCCACAGTGCCTGCAGCTACAGAAGTTAGTGAAGGATTGTTATAAAGCTCCTTTACTGGTTATAATAATTTTGAAATATTTCCATATACAGTACATATAGTCTGGTCACAGTTTCATTTTAAAGCTACCTGAAGATTCAAATAATTGTATCTGTAATTTGTATCTATATTTGTATCTGTTTCCCAAATTGACAGCCTATGCAAGGCAGCAAGGGAATTACTTGGCTCACGGTGCATATAAGCTTCTTTTAAATGAATGCAGCCACAGACACATCCCTATCTCTTCTCCACAACAACTTTCAATTTGCCGAGTGTTAATGAGTGGGTAGAGAATGTGTTTCTGAATCCCTACCACATGCTGGTACACTATATATTGTATTCTCCAAGGACAAATGTGTAGTATAACAACAATTACAATCCCTTATGTGCATGAACTTGTTTGACAAAGTTAAATACATGGCTAGAAGCCTGTAGCAAACAGATTAGTGCTGTATTTTATAGTGGCTGCTGCAACATCATCCATCCTCAGGCCCCCAAAACAGAAGATATATATATATATATATATATATATACACACACACACACGCACATATATATGTGGGTGTATGTGTGTATTGCGACAGGATAGTGCTGTGTCACAGTGAAAAAAATATAATTTGGCATGCAAAGGATCCCTAATAAGGTGTGAGACTGGCTGGCAGGGTTGTGCACTGTAGTTGTCTCATGTAGGCTTGTCACCCACACAGGGAAAGGGACTCTAGGATGTGGGTCTTTTATGAACAATACCAGCCTTCTGGTTTTCTTAGAGCTTGGTAAATTCTGGTTGGGGTCCTGAAGCCCAGAGGCTTTGTAGAGTTTTAGTTGGGATCAGGACTTCAAACCAAAGAGCACACTTATACAGTAACCAGGTCCAACTGATTGTGCAGCATGTCTTTTGTGTGTGAGATAACTAACTCAGGCCATACATGGGTCGAATTGCAAACAAATTTTCTTTAGAGAATAGGAAATTTTGTGCATTTTGTAATCCGATGGTGCCACCATTGATTTTCGAAATTGGACCAACTAAGCATTCAATTATCATCTCATGTTTCTACAGAAAATAATTTTTGTGGCCAATAATTTTCTTTTCTTTCCAGGTCACAGCTCATACTCATTTCTTTTTCAGTTAATTTCTCACGTTAGTCTCCCATTTTTTATTAGAAATTCGTTCATTTTGTCAGAAAGTTTCCAACGTCCCCGATCACTCAGATTCGACGATCGCTCAAAAATCGGCCATTGCTGTGGCTCACTAATGGTGCGAAATTCGAACAAAAATTCTTAGAAAAGATTTTCGAAAGAAAGTTCTTTCAGAATTCGACCCAAGTATGGCTGGCTCAAGGCTCAAGACTCCACCCTCCCCAGGAGACCGTTCTGCTGCTAGGGAACAGCAGGTTCACAGACACACTGGAAGTAAGTGTGTCTATCTCTTGGCCTGTCTGTCATGAAAGACAGGTGACCCCACCAGACCAAAGCCTGAGAGGAAATAAAAATTAAAAATAATGAAAAAATAAATAAAAAATACTAATGATCAGACCCTCTAAGAGTCATTTTATTACTTAAAATAATATTAATATACCCAGGTATACATATACATATAAAAACAATACCAACCCCATAATCTAATGGGAGATCTGTAAAATTGTTTTTTTACTGATAGTATTGCCCTAAAATTTTATTAAAATTGGGGCATGGAGTGACAGCCTCAGCCCCTCTGACACACCTGGTTGAATGAAAGTTACTGCAAGCACATAACAGGACACAAGTATAGATTCCTTTAACTTTGCTATGAATTAGCACCAGGGAATAGACACAAGCCTATTTAGTGTATTTGTGTGGGTTAGAATGAATGGTTTGAGGATAAATGAACACACAGAAGGTAGGTTCAGACACAGTCCCCTAGACAGTATAATCACTATACCAAGGTAACTTAGAAAAGAGTTCTGTGTCACTAGACTGGGATTGACCTATGAATCAGCAAAGTCAGCAATAAACATTGCATATAAGCATGAACTGCAATGTGAGTAATAATACTAAAACTAGTCTAGAGTGCATTGTAGGAGAATGGCTGGCATATGGTACAGTGTCCCCTAGGAGGTACCTCTTAGAATATGCAAAAGGTGAAAGTCTCTAGCAGGTGTGAAGGGACAGTCTTTAGTTCTAATTCTTCAGCCAGCTAGCATTGTGGCCCAGTTGTT
Source organism: Staurois parvus (assembly GCF_062004578.1). NCBI lineage: Eukaryota > Metazoa > Chordata > Amphibia > Anura > Ranidae > Staurois > Staurois parvus. The sequence goes on from NW_028317988.1 coordinate 5,843,536, forward strand.
CCGTTGGTGCACATATGAATAATCCAAATCAAGCAGCAATAAGGCTAGATGGCTGCATGGTCAGTTCCTAAAGGGCTCAGTCCCTCTAGCAGCAGGTAGTAAATGCCCACAGCAGCAGCTCACCAATCCCAGCGATATTGCAGCTCACTATCCAATCATACACAGTGATTAGTCCATTCTCTGCTCTGCACCCAGGTGACTCTGCCTGTTGGCACCCCTGGACTCAGCACTTTGGATCCTGCTCAGGCCGCAATTATGCAGCAGTGGTGGTACAGACTGGACAGCAATGTGCACTCTCTCATGGCAAGAGGAGGCTGTGTCCTGTACAGCCTGAGAAAATGCAGCTCTTCCCCTCCTCCTGGCAATTTCTCTTTAGAAAATGCAGAGTCTCTCTCCTCTGGATTACCAGTTTCCACAGTGCAGCCCTGCCTGACTCAATCTATTGAGCTATTCCTGCTCAGCAGCTCCCTTCTCTTGTTGATATAGCAGTTAACCAGTTCAGCACTACAGGGAAGCAGCTACAGAGAGCAGCTGCAGTCAGTGTTTCACTCTTCATTCTTAGGCAAGCAATTGGCTACACAATGCATCACTGATAAGCTCTGGATTATTTCATGCAGGCATAGAGCACCTTCCAATAAGGTGTATGTAGAAATCACAATTTCATCTGTTTGCAGTAATAATCATCTAGGCAGTCAAAGACTATACCAACTCTTCAAGTGATAGAGGTACCATATTGCTGTTTGTAAGCCTATAAAAACTGGACTTTGAAGTCTACTATTAACGTTGATTGCAAATAGCTGAGCACATCTTTCATGTATTTTATATCTCCATTCTTCCACAGGGTAAATCACAATACTCAAAAATGTTGTATACACATAGGGATCTATGTATACAATAATCTTTCTGTAATTTTTTTTTATTATTTTGATTATTTGTTATTTTGTTTTGAAATACTAGTCCATTGCAGTCTTAAGCAAGTTGTTTCTTCCCCTTTTTTTTTGGTTGTATATGGATGTATACTGCAGAGTCCAGTCGATTTGTAGTGGGGTTTGTAGGTCATGTTTTTCTTTTTCTTGTCAGCCTGTGCAGAGACAGATTGAAGGTTGAAGTTGACCAAAATAGCCAGGAGGCGTAAGCATTTACGCTGCTTGCTGTTTAATGCTAGAACCCCTGCGGGAGCAAGGCTTTAACTACTAAATGTTTTCTGTTGAATAAAAGTGAGCCAGAAAGCCTTCAATACCAGGCCATTTTTTAGTTTCCAGTGAAGTGCTAGTTTGACTGACAATTACTCTATCATGTGATAATGTACAAAAATAAATTTTATATAATTTTTGCGATAGATAGAGCTCTCATTTAGTGGTATGTATAACCACTTGGTCTATATATATATATATATATATATATATATATATATATATATATATATATATATATAGGAATACAAAACAAAATACTGAAAAAAATCCTGTTTTCTTTACTTACCCAGTGCAAACACAACAAAAATGACCCTTTTTGGAAAGTAGTTCCTCCAGGGGATTTTATTTTTTGCAACAATATTATAGAAATGAATAAACATGCTGGTATTGAGGAGATTTTGAGCTTGATACGGGTGTTCGATATACAGCACGTAACGGTCATACACATAAGGAGGAGGTAGTGAAAAGGTTCATGTACAGGTACCGATCACATACAATGGGAGGAAATGAAGGGGTTAATGTGCAGATCTGTAGAATAAGGGAGGTGAATGGTTAATAAGTAGGTCACATAGAGAAAAACTATGGAGATAAGTAGTGTAGGAGAGGAGGGTGATGAAAGGGTTCAACTTTACTTACAAATGTTGTTGCCATTTTTTTACCATGTTCAGGAACTAATCAATGAGTCATTCATTCAATAGTTCCTGTTTACTACCTATTCTCCCTTTAAAGAGAGCTCACAGATGTACATATACACAATTTACATCATGTAATTGCTGTGACTGGTTTTACTATGACCAATCACATCGAACTTAAGGTACAGAGACACTCAGATTGGCTTTGTACACTGTGTCTGTGAGTCAATCGAGGATGGCCGAGTTCAAAGACCTTAGAAGGCACAATAGCTACCTGATAGTGCTTTATCCATTGTCATTTTTAGAAAGCACAGGGTAAATAACTGTCCACCACTTGCCATTGTTGGCAAGAGGGCTGGCTCATTAAAGCTCTACCTCTGACTCTTATCTTCACAACTGATGGAAGATGTGAGCAACAAAAGTAAAGTCTACTGATCCTTGTTGAAAAGCAGGCTTGTTTGTGAATTTTTTAGCTTCATGAAAAAGAAAGCCATTGAAAAAAACATCAGATATTCTGTGTCAGCAAGGGTTAATGTGACAAAAAACCCATAAAGTGGCAGTGCACCTTTTTTACTGGTTCTGTAAAAGTTAGGGTGGACTTTGTAAGCAATGTGTCTGCAACATGGACAGCTCAGAAGAGGAATGGTATGTCACTGGGCAAGCCCCTTAAGGGTCCACAGCAGAATCTGCCAGTTTGGGAGTCTGCTGTGGACTGAATGGGGTGTTTTACAAGGTGAGGGTCTACATATACTTTAATACAGAAGGGAAAGGGAAAGGAAGACATAAAAAGGGAATGGACTTTGAATTTTGCCACAGTTTATAACACCCACAATTTGGCTATTATGAAAAAATACTGCCCTATTTTATTCGGGGACAAGGTGTTAAGGTGTGACCTCTTCTCCCAAAAACACCAGAAATTACATACAGGCGAGAGCCTACAATGAGACAAAAATTGGCTCATAATGTTAATTCCCCTATGTCACAAACGTGCGCAACACACAGTGAAGGACGCACACTCCATTTTGTTAAGAGTATCCATTTTCTCCCCTCACTCCCTCCCCCTCCCTGAGAGGAGACATTTGGCCAGTGTGTGTGTGTGTGTGTGTGTGTGTGTATCACTGGCAGGCCAAGGCATCTTTGAGCTAGGTGCCTAGCTGTCTCAGAAAGCTGTACCATTTCACTCCTCGGAGGAGATAAGGCAAGCTTTCTCCGGAGATGAGAGAGATTACAATCTCATAAAACTTAACTCAGCGTAGGTGACAGAATCAGATAACCTCAGTTAAAACCATTTTTATGATTTATGAATTATCATGCCTATGATAGGTGGTGGCTGGATTCTGGAAAACCCAGGGAGAGCTCACCGTGCGGTTAAGGAGGCGCACGGCAGAATGCATGCCTCGCTTCTGCCCTCCGTGAACCTTATCTCCCAGGAGGTGCAGGCTGAATGGGCCAAAGAGACGAAGAGACAAAGAGAATGGCGCAGTCCGGAATCCAGGGGTCAGCTAGAGTCTGGGCATCCCCGGTAGTCTCAGTCCTCAAACAGGATCAGATGACGAGGCTTTTTGAGGACCTTGGAAAACTGATGCCAGCCCTGTGGTAGTGGCCTACCCCATGCCCAGGAGCCATGAGGTAATGGAGCTTCTGCGGTCTAACCATCATGGACCTGAGCAGGGGTTATGGGCCACCATCTCTAACCCCGGAGGCTCAGGACGAGCCAGCCTTCACCACCCCATGTGGCTTGCCTGAATTTACGGTAAAGCTAGTTGGGGTTGAGAACGCATCAACCACCTCTCCAGGGGTCAGGAATGACCTGCCATGCGGAGTGGAACCTGGTGCAGTTGCCCACTTTAGGGGTCTTGCGGTGTTTGGCCCTGTCTAGGAAGAGCAACTTGGGCCCCTGTCACTAGTCAGGAACAAACGGCCCGTGCCTAGTCTGACAGTCGAGAATGGTAACTATCAGAGGGGCATGTCAGTGGTTCAGTTTTGGGAACCACCGGTAGGAAGAGACCCCCAGAGGTCTGGGCATGGGGAGACTGAGGCAGTGGTGGCCTGGTCTGCTCCCCAGGCCAAAAAGCAGGTTACGTTAGTCGTGGGTGCAACTGGCTACGGTAAGACGCCTGGGTGCAACCATCATGGCTCAGCCGGACCAGTGACTGACCTAGCAGACAGGAAACTGGAGGAACTGGTGTCTTGGATGCTAGCAGGTAACGAGGACTGTTCATCTTGGATGAAGGTACCTGTGGACACATCTGGGAGGCGAGTTCCCAATTTCGCCTGTCCGGTTCCAGTGCACACAGACACCACTATCTTCGGGTCAGATGTAGTCCTAGGCCTGAGGAAGAAGATGGGAGAGGGAAATCTCCTTCTCTTCCTTTGACAAGACGCTACATATTAATATGCTACCAGGTGACACCCCTGAGCCGAAGTGTTTTGTGAACAGGTGGGCACCCCGGCAGTCGCCACGGTATTTGAATAGCCACGGCCGACTGGTGCCCACCCGTGACCACTCACTTGGTTGGCACAACAGTGTTACCGGGGAGAAAAGATTCCCTTTCAGACGGAACTTGGTCCTCCCGCAGTGCAGCGGTACCAGGTTGACCCAAGGTGAACCTCTGGGCAGAGGTCGGTTGCGTCAGGAGGGAAATTGTAGTTCCCTCCCATGCAACTACCTAAGGGGGAGGTGTCGCAAACGTGCGCAACACACAGTAAAGGACGCAGACTCCATTTTGTTAAGAGTATCCATTTTCTCCCCTCACTCCCTCCCCCTCCCTCTCTGAGAGGAGACATTTGGCCAGCATGTGTGTGTGTGCTGGTTGTGGGTCACTGGTAGGCCAAGGCATCTCTGAGCTAGGTGCCTAGCTGTCTCGGAAAGCTGTACCATTTAACACCTTGGAAGAGATAAGGCAAGCTTTCTCTGGAGTTGAGAGAGATTACAACCTCATAAAACTTAACTCAGCGTAGGTGACAGAATCAGATAACCTCAGTTAAAACCATTTTTCCCCTATGTCTCATATCTTGGAATATGAGAGACTTACATAAAAACCGAACATATCGTCAGATGGACAATGAGCAGGCGAACAGTTTGATGGGTCACTCGCCTTGTCTCGGACACACAGGAAAGCAGAAAAATAGATCTCGTGAACCGTTTAGTGTACACTTTCATAATTCATCTAATCAATCCTCAGACTTGTCTGCATAATAATCTACCCGCGGGTCGAATGTCACTTGTGCAGATGAAAGGTTATGGGCCAAATATAAGTTATGGGAGATTTTTGCTCTAGTTGAGGCATCCCCCATCTCTCCATGCCCTAAGCGGAGATTGGGCCTCGACTTAAGAGACACCCCCTGCTGGGGACTACAAAATAGGCTGTCAGACCTAAGATTAGAAAAGTTGAAGACGTCTCCCATTTTTAACATCAATACCACCTGGGGAGACACATGCCCTCTTGCTCTGAAACTTGGATCTGCTAACCCAGGACTTTGGAAGGTACCTTAACCCTTTCACCTCTCTCTGATATCTCTTTGCTGTGCTATGGTTCTTTGTATATGTATATATATATATCTTAGTTACATCTTGTTTCTGTAAATATTTTTATTGCACCCGTTTGACCTTTTAGTAATAAATCTTCCTTTCGGAAAGCGTTGAACTGTTTCTATAGCTCTGTATTGCAATTTACGAATCCCTGCCTCTAATGAGAACGCTACTGTTTGTTTAACCCTCTGTATAACAGGCCTGTGTTATGACCATTTTATACAGACGATTATCTCAATCATTATAGTGTTATAGCTGATAACGCCGAGTTTCCTCTTTCTCTGTACAAAAAGGAGGTGGTGGCAGTGTGAAGGGTTAATTGCGTAATTAACCTGACCAAGTAACAATCGCCCAGGCTGCCGGTACATTGATTGTGGTCCGTTAGCTGGAAAATTATTGTGCAGGGTGCAGCTGGGTGTGGCATTGTTACGCACGTCACATCGCGGTTTTAGTTTGGCTAGTCCTTCGGTCACGAGTTTAGTGAGAAGGTCTGGGGTCTGACGCCGCGATCATGACACCCTATACAAGGAAGAAAGGTACATTATTTTTTTGCAGGGTTTAGGATATAAGTTGAAGTAGAGTGCAGAGTAAGCGCAATGAAAGCTGTGGTATTGGACAGGGTACTGGATTAGGGTAATTTAGTACAAATGCATACACAGCTGATCGGAGGTAAATGGGGACATAACCAGTGAATCACAGACATTTGTTAAAGGTGGAATAGGAGTTCCATGACTGGACAGTGTATGTGAGAGGCGGATATACTTAAATCGGTGGATCAAATGCTGTTACCTGGGCTGGGAATAGGGACAGGGAGGTTCAGAAGGGGCACATGCCTCAGGCGCAGCATCTCTATGTAGTATCAGGAGCATGCTGGGAGCTCCAGCAATTCCTTTCTCCTCTACTAACAGGAGTGACTGCAGTGTCACTCTTGTCATCAGGGCTTACCCAGTACCACCATTTCCACCACTATACCTGTGCTTACTGCTATCATATGTTCTAAACACAGAAGCCAACTTCCTGTGCCAGCTTCTGTGTTTGCAAGTGACAACACACCTCTCCTCACACAGAGCGCTCCCAGCAGGACAGCCCAGCCTCCTGGCAGTTGCTCCACCTACACTGAGGACTAAGTAAGTAGCTGGGGTGGGGTGGCTGGAAGAGCTCTGTACTAGGGGAGTACTCTTTACTGAGGAGGATTGGGGAAGAGCTTTGTTGTGGTGGGGGGGTGGGAGGGGGTTGAGGGAAGAGCTCTGTACTGTGGAAGGAGGAATGTAGTTTTGTGGTGGTGTTTCTTCCACCACCAACTCAGGGACATTATTTCCTTCCAGTGACACCAAAGATATAGGGTCAAATTACCTTTCATGGACAACGCAGATGCAGGGACACTGTTCCTTCCAGTGACACCACCAATAGTTTTTCATACCTGTCACAGCAAACTCAGGGACATTTTACTTTTCAGAGACACCACTGCCCCAGAGATATTTTTCATTCCAGTCACACCACCAACCCAGGGACATTTTTTCTTTTGCTTGTTGCGCCCATATTTGTGCACCAATTTTAGATGTTTCAGTTTGTTGCAGTGTGACACAAACATGGGTACTATTTAATTGCGTTTAAAACAGAGGGTTTTGTTTGCACACATTTGCAAATACATGCATAAGCCATAGTCAAGGGTCCAAACAACCAATTTGGCCCTGTCCAATAGTACTTCGAATAGTGTTTTACCTCTTAAAAACTTGTATTAAAATAAAATAATCTCACTCATTTTATTTGGTGCTGTAACAGCCAGTGCTGGGATAAGGACATCCAGTGCCCAGGGCAAAGATGAGAAACTGCACCCCCCAGCACCCCACCATACCACAACCCCCTCACCCATCAACCCATCCCCCCTCCACCCCCGTTGAGTGGAAAAGGGGACAGGGTCAATATCGGCATGCGTAAAAATGTTTGCAATGTCTGTGGCATGCAATTAGTCAACTACACAAAAAATGGCAACCGTCCAAACCTATAACCAGCCTTAGCAGTAAGGTGCACATGGAAGGGCAATGCACATTGCAATCAAACAAAAGATTTCCCAGCAACACTTACCAGCCAGCGAAACAACCAATTTGGCCCTGCCTAACAGTTTGCTTTAAAAACAGAGGGTTTTGTTTGCACACATTTGCAAATACATGCGTATGCTGCAGTACCACGTCAAGGGTCTTCTGTATACTGTGGACCTAACTAAAATTTTCAAAGTCTCCATAGTAAGAGCACATGTATCAATGGATAGGTTAAGGACAGGTGTGCCTGGAGGAGCCCATCCCTCCTTAAAGGCTGGTTATAGGTGAGATTATTTTATTTTAATACAAGTTTTTAAGAGGTAAAACACTATTCGGAGTACTTTTATCTTTTTAGAATTTCGGGGAAATGTGGATATATCTGTGTAGAGATGGACCAAGGTCATCTTTTTGATATATAACAAGTGTGTCCAGACCTTACCAAGATGAAAGTCAATCAACTCCAGTGAGTGATATAGGAGAGCAGGACTGATTTGGAGCGGATTAACAGCAGTGACAAACACTTTGAGACATTCACAGTTAATGTTGTTTAAAGATACATTGTATATACACAAAATGATACATTAGCAAGTTGAATGGTGTGAGTTACATAGTTACATAGTAAAAGCAGAACTTCATTCTCTCAATAAACATTGACTATTTTTAACCACTTGCCCTCCAGATGATTCCCCCCCTGACCAGGCCATTTTTTGCATTACAGCACTGCCTTACTTTAACGGACAATTGCGTAGTCATGCAATGCTGCACGAAAATGAAATTTACATCCTTTTTTTCCCACAAATAGAGCTTTCTTTCAGTGGTATTTGATTGCTTGTGTGGTTTTTATTTTTTGCGCCATAAAGAAACAAATCCCGACAATTTTGAGAAAAAAAAACAATATTTTTTACTTTTTGCTATTAACTTCTTGCCGACCGCGCATAGCCGAATGACGGCTTCACCGCGGCCGGCCAGTTCTGAGTGGACGTCATATGACGTCCTCCCAGAACGCGCTCTCCTGCGCGCCCCAGGGGGCGCGCACCCGGCGATCTCCGTGATCGCTGTGTCCTACGGACACAGCTGATCACGTGATGTGGTGAAAGGCCGATCCCACCGGCCTTTTACCACGTGATCAGCGGTGTCCAATGACACGCTGATCACAGGGAAATGCAAGTGCCGGTTCTCGGCTGCACTTTCCTCACGCTGTCAGATCGTGAGGAAAGTACTGCCGAGAACCGGCAGTTGTCAGAGCGGGGATCGGCACCGATCATCAGGGCACTGATGATCAGTGCCCTGATGATCGGTGCCCAGCAGTGACACCCGCATGTTCCGCCCAGCAGTGCGCCCACTAGCCCCGCCCACCCGTTCCCAGCAGTGCCCCCACCTGTGCCCAGCAGTGCCCCCACCTGTGCCCAGCAGTGCCCCCACCTGTGCCACTCTGCAGTGCCACCTACCTGTGCCCAGAAGTGCCACCTACATGTGCCCAGAAGTGCCACCTACATGTGCCCAGCAGTGCCACCCACCAGTGCCACCCACCTGTGCCCACCAGTGCCACCCACCTGTGCCCACCCACCAGTGCTGCCCACCAGTGCCACCCACCAGTGCAGCCCAGCAGTGCTGCCAGTCAGTGCCACCAGTCAGTGCCCAGGGGTTGTGCCAGTCAGTGCCGCCAGTCAGTGCCCAGAAGTGATGCCAGTCAGTGCCGTCTATCAGTACCCATCATCAGTGTCACCTATCAGTGCCGCCTATCAGTGCTGCATATCAGTGCCGCCTATCCGTGACCCCTAATTAGTGCTGTCTATCAGTGCCGCCTATCCGTGCCACCTCATTAGTACTGCCTATCAGTGCCCTTTAGTGCTGCCTATCAGTGCCCATCAGTGCTGCCTCATCAACGCAAATCAGCGAAGGAGAAAAAATACCTGTTTGAAAAATTTTATAAAAGAAACAAATAAACTTTTTTTTTTTTTTCAAATTTTTTGCACATTTTTAATTTATAGCGCAAAAAGTAAAGCGCCCAGTGGCGATTAAATACCACCAAAAGAAAGCTCTATTTGTGAGAAAAAAATGATCAAAATTTCATATGGGTACAATGTTGCATGACCGCGCAATTGTTAATCAAAGTGCGGCAGCGCTGAAAGCTGAAAATTGGCCTGGTAAGGAAGGGGGTATAAGTGCCTGGTAGGCAAGTGGTTAAACATGTCCAGTAAAAAAATTTTAAAAATCAAATTTCGTCATAAATTTAGGGCAAAATGCATTCTGCTACATGTCTTTGCTAGAAAAAAAAAACCAATACGTATAAATTAATTGGTTTACATGAAAGTTATAGCATTTACAAATGGCAGTATATATATATGTGTGTGCACCCCCTAACCGGAAATGCAAAATCACATATATATAAGTGATTTTGCGCACCCCTACCACCCTGTAGCATTATTTCTGCTATAGGGCAGCGGGAAAGCAGAAATGTTATAATTATCTGCTCTTTGTAATAGTTTTGCACATAGCAGCCCCAATCCTCCTCTTTCCTTGCCCCTCCCCTCTGCTGAGTGCCCTCAAAGCAAGCCGCTTGCTATGGGAGCACTCGTGTGTGCTCGCTCAAGAACCAGCCTTGTGTGTTTATAAGACACACAGAGCATGGCTCATCTCCAACCACTATTCCTTTCTCGCTGGCTGTGATTAACAGCAGCAGGAGCCAATGGAGAGAGAGACTCGGGAGAGCTGAGGCTCCCGTGCACAATGCTGGATTGAGTTCGGGTTCAGGTGAGTATAAGGGGGGGCTGGGGGAAGCAGCACACAGAAGGTCTACTTACCTTCACACATAGAATACATTAAGGTAAAAAAAACCTTCAGCATTTACAACCACTTTAATCCTTATGCTACTAGCATTAGTAAATAGATAGGAAAGTATATTATATTTACTTGTTTTAAACTTTTTTGTTACATTTCTTCAGTTACTGGAGAGGAGGGGACTTCTCAGTGAAGAACACTCTCCTGCCTGCATGCCTGAGCTAAGGGCAGATGGATTCCAGGAAATGCTACATGAATCATTTGCTCTTACTCAAGATGGCCATGGAAATGTTAGGGCGGTGTATTCAAAGTGATTTCGCAGCAAATAAAGCATGGAGACATGGATGGGTGAGTTTGCCTATAATATTAAATATGACTTAAATTGCGTTCTTGGTTTGTGGTGCTCAGATGCAGTGTAGTTATGCTTTAAGCTATACATATATACTTTTTTATCATTCAGCCGTCGGCTGAACAAAAGCGAGGTGGATGGAAGAATCCTCCCCACTGCTATTGTATTGTGAAAGCAGGACTCCTTCGCTATATGAATACACTGATCAACACTTCAGCTGCATTTCACAAAGATAGATAAGACTGGAACTCTGGTACAATGTTTATTAAAGCTGATGAAAGAAGTCTTGCAGTCCACTGCTGGGTTGTTACCAAGTAGCTTTGTTTATGGAGTGCACCCCAGAGGACTGTTAGACAGGTTCAGGGAATCAGAGATGTCAGAGGCCATTTCATGCAATAGTGTGACAGATAGAATTTCTGCTATTCAGGTCTGAGGCCTCCAACCAGCTGATAGTCAAGAATGCGCTCGCTGCAGCAGCAGATAACCCGTGCGAGAAGGAAGGGACAAGAAATGACAAGGTAATAGTAGAGATTGTGTTGGTAACCCAAGAAAGGTTCAAATAATCTCCATTGAAAAACAAAGAGTATTAGTGGAAGTGTCTGAATGCACAAATATGGTTATCCAATTCCTGCCCGGCCACTGCATAAAAACTGCTGGATTGGACAAACGTTGATCTGGGGGGGATGTAGAGATCTGAGTACCATATGGTGGTGCTCTGCTCTGGTACCATGTGATTGGTGTGACTAATCACAGCAATCACATGTCCAGTAGTAAACATAGTTGCCATTCACACAGCCAATGATCACATGGTACAGAGCGAAGCACTGTTTCCCTGTACCATGTGATAGCTGCAGCCAATCACAGCTTTCACAGTAGTTCTCAATGGCTCCAGGAATGCAGCCAAAAACTGTCAGAAAAAAATTGCTTATACAGCCATCATGTCAGCAATCATAGTGCAAAAAAAAAGTTCCAATCACTTCTCTAGAGTACCGACCTGCATTGCTCTGGTGACAGGATGCAATAAAAAAAAATGTAAAAACCCAAAACTATATATATATATATATATATATACACCAGTCATATTGCCCATGATCACCGCCACACAAGTAATATTGTCCCTAATTACCACAACACCAGCTACAGTGTCTCTGATCATCGCCACACCAGTCATATTATCTCTGATCACCATCACACCAGTTACTGTGTTCTTGATCACCTCCACACCAATCATATTATCCCTAATCACTGCCACACCAGTTCAGGGGCGGACTGATCATTTGGAAACTCGGGCACTGCCCGAGGGCCCGGGGTCAGTAGGGGGCCCCATGAGATGCCCCTGGTACCTTTTTCATAGGCTTTTTTGAGTTTGGGCATGGACACAGGGGCCCCATGATCCCCTATTGCCCGGGGGCCCCATGAGTTGTCAGTCTGCCCCTGCACCAGTTACAGTGTTCCTGATCACAGCCACACCATTCATAGTGTCCCTAAGTATACCCAAGCTGTGTGTAAAAAATATCTTATTAAATTGACAACTTTGTGTAAAAAAAAAAAAAAAAGATTTTCTTTCAGCGTTTTCCAAAAGCTTGCAAAAGTCTTCAAAAGACTCACCATGCCTCTTAAAAAATACCTTGGGGTGTCTGCTTTCCTAAATCTGGTTCCCCAAAGCCTTCACAAATGTGATAGGTAGTCAGGAAATCATCTTAATTTATGCTCTTTGAAAACCCAAAGGTGCTCCTTGGATTTTGGGTCCCTCTATGTATCTAGGCTGTGAAAAGTCTCACACGTGTGGTATATCCATACTCCGGAGACATAGCAGAATGTGTTTTGGGGTGTATTTATCAGTATTCCTGCACTGTGTGTGAGAAATAACTTGTTAAAATGATAACTTTGTGAAGAAAACAAACACATTTTGTTTCATTTCTTCATTTTCCAAACATTTTGACAAAAAAAAAATAACAACTTAAAAAAAAAACTCATCATGCCTCTTAATATCTTGGACTATCCACTTTCCAAAAAGGGGTTATTTGGGGGGGGGGGGGGATTTGTACTGTCCTGGCATTTTAGAGCCTCATGAAATTAGGCAGTTAGTACACTATGACTGAACAATTTTCAAATATATATACCATAGTACTAACAGACTAAATAACATATACTGATTTGGGTTATTTTTACCAAAGAAATGTAGCAGAATACATTTTTTTCCAAAGTTTAATAAGAATAATTATTTATTTACAATATTTTATAACAGAAACTAAGTAAACCATGTTTTTTTTTTTTTTTTTTTTTTTTTTTACTTTCAGTATTCTGCTGCTTATATACAAAAAAGAACCCCCAGTGGTGACTAAATACCATCAAAGGAAAGCTCTATCTGTCTCAAAACATTATACAAATATCATTTGAGTACAGTGTTGCATGACTGAATAATTGTCATTCAAAGTGTGAGAGCATTGAAAATTGGCCTGGGCAGGAAGGGGGTGAAGGTGTCAGGTGTTGAAGTGGTTAAAGAGATTGGGATCGACAACCCAAAAGCAGGATTGTGTGCTAAACCTGCTAAAACCCCTGAATTGCAGGGAGAAATGTTAAATGCTGAATAGGAGGACTGGAACATTGTGCCAGAGGGGTTCACCGAGTAAAGCTTATGATAGGAGCCTGGTTGCCTATAATAAATGCCAGATGTCAAGGCGGTTGCCTGCAGAGTATCTGATAACAGATGAGACAATTTGTCACAAGATGGCAGTGGGAGATATTCACTCATCTGTGTGTATTCCCTCTACAGCACGGGTGTCAAATTTGCGGCCCTCCAGCTGTTGCCAAACTAGAAGTCCCATGAGGCATTGCAAGACTGACAGTTACGAGCATGACTCCCAAAGGCAGAGGAATGATGGGAGTTGCAGTTTCACAACAGTTGGAAGGCCGCCAGTTTGACAGCCCTGCTCTACAGGCACTGAAAAACAAATTGTGGCTCCTGACATTGGTAAAAAAATTAAATCAATTGCTGGTTTTTGATAATCTGGTTACCATGAGAAACAACAAAACAAAGGTGCTTGTGATTCTGACCATTAGTCTCAGATGACAGCAATGGCTGACATTTGCAATTCATTGGATATAGATATACACTCACCGGCCACTTTATTAGGTACACCTGTTCAATTGCTTGGTAACACAAATTGCTAATCAGCAAATCACATGGCAGCAACTCAATGCATTTAGGCATCTAGACGTGGTGACGACAACTTGCTGAAGTTCAGACTAAGCATCAAAATGGGGAAGAAAGGGGATTTAAGTGACTCTGAATGTGGCATGGTTGTTGGTGTCAGACAGGCTGATCTGAATATTTCAAAACCTGCTGATCTACTGGGATTTTCACACACAACAATCTCTACAGTTTACATAGAATGGTCCGGAAAAGAGAAAATATCCAGTGAGCGGCAGTTGTGTGGATGAAAATGCCTTGTTGATGTCAGAGGGGAGTGGGCAGATTGGTTCGAGATGATAGAAAGGCAACAGTAACTCAAAAAACTACTTGTTACAACCAAGGTATGCAGAATACTATCTCTAAATGCACAACACGTTGAACCTTGAAGCAGATGGACTACAGCAGGAGAAGACCACACCAAGCACCTCTCCTGTCAGCTAAGAATAGGAAACGGTGGCTACAATTTGCACAGGCTTAGCAAAATTGGACAATAGAAGACTGGAAAAACGTTGCCTGGTCTGATGAGTCTCAATTTCAGCTGCAACATTCAGATAGCAGGGTCAGAATTTGTCATACAACATGAAAGCATGGATCCAACAGTTAAGGATGGTGGTGTAATGGTGTTCAGGATATTTTCTTGGCACACTTTGGGCTCCTTAGTACCAATTGAGCATTGTTTCAATGCCATGGCCTACCTGAGTATTGTTGCTGACCATGTTCTTCCCTGTATGACTACAGTGCACACATCTTCTGATGGCTACATCCAGCAAGATAATGGAACCATGTCTCAAAGCTCAAATCATCTCAAACTGGTTTCTTGAACATAACAATGAGTTCACTGTACTGCAACGGCCACCATAGTCATCAGATCTCAATCCAATAGAGCACCTTTGAGATGTGGTGGAATGGCAGATTTGCATCATAGATGTGCAGCCGACAAATCTGCAGCAACTGCATGATGCTATCATGTCAATATGGACCCAAATCTCTGAGGAATGTTTCCAACACCTTGTTGACCTAATAAAGTGGTGGTAAGTGTATATAGGATTGCTCCTCAGTATAAGTGGATATAGAAACCCCAGGTAGTAGAATGCCATGTGTAATGGGTGTAAATCCTTTACTAGTACAAAATGTTAGTTTGGAGAGGGATGTACAACAATTTTGGAAATTCCAGGAAAGTAAAGCTGAGGCCAGTGAACAGAAGGCTGCCTAGTGCACATTAAGGTGGCACTAAAGGAAAGTATTGTGTCTCTTCTCTTCTCAATGTTGCTAATAGCATCAGATAAAACAGGGTTGTTTAATCACTTCCTGGCTGCCCTATAGCAGTTTTACTGCTACAGGGCAGCCACTCTGCGCAAAATCATGTATATATACGTGATTTCGCATTTCTCGGGTAGGTGGTGCGCGTGTGCCGTCCTGACCGCACTGTCGTTGACACTCGTAGGTATCAATCACTAAGTCCCGGCCAGCGATTCATGGCTGGCACTTAGTGATCAATGGAACAGCTGACAGGGGAAAGATCTGTGAGTGTAAACAACACAGATCTCTCTCCTGTCAGCAGGAACATGCTGGTTTTTATTTCTCTGCAAAGCAGGGAGATAAAAGCCAGCATGTCCCCTAGTAAAACACAACACAGTACCCAGTTTAATCACTCCCTAACACACTGTTAACCCTTTGATCACCCCAGATGTTAACCCCTTCCTGCCCAGTATCATTAGTACAGTGTCAGTGCTTTTTATTAACACTGATCACTGTATTAGTGTCACTGGAGATGTCAGTTGTAGTTAGACAGTTCCCACCAAGTGTCAGTTAGTGTCAGAATGCTCGCCGTACTATCGCAGCCCTATAAGCCGCTGATCACTGCCATTACTAGTATAAAAAAAAAATAAATTCCAGTATATATACCACCATTTGTGGATGCTATAACTTTCTCGCAAACCAATAAATACACTCTTATTGGAATTTCTTTAAGAAAGACGTAGCAAAATACATTTTGTCCTAAATTTATGAAGAAATAGTATTTTTAAAAATTTCTTATATGGGTTTTGTTTTATAGCAAAAAGTTAAAAATATTGGTTTTTTTATTTGGATTCAGACTTTTTTTTATTTATAGCGCAAACTATAAAAAACCCAGTGATGATCAAATACCACCAAAAGAAAGCTTTATTTCTCTGAAATTTTTTTTTAATAAATTTCATTTGTGTTATATTATTGTCAAAGCTTAACTGAACTGAAGTCAGAAGCTGATTGGCTACCATACACAGCTGCACCAGATTAAGAGTGCACCAGTTTTAGTAAATCTCCCCCACAGTGTCTTTGTCACCATGCAGACTGACCTATCTATCATAATTGAGCAAGCTGAAGTTAGAAGCTGATTGGTTATTATGCGGTGCATCTGTAAAGTAACCAATGAGCTTCTACTTTAAGCTTGTTTAATTAGGCTTTAACAATAAAATCTGGAAGCTGATTGGTTACTATGCAGAGATGCACCAGATTCTGTGTGCACAAATTTTAGTAAATCTATCCCATAGAACATGTAAAAAATACTAAAATACCACCCAAACCAAATCTACTAGAGGCCCCTTAGTGCATGAATCTACATCCTTTAGTGTACTGATATCCCAGTTATAGGATAACATAATACAGTAATACCTTTGTTTACAAACGCCTGGGTTAACGTAATTTTCAGTTTACGAATGAAAATCCATTGAAAATAATGCCTCAATTTACTAATTTTTTTGCAATATGAACGTATTAATTGGTTTTCAATGCATTTACAAATTTTTTTTTAATCATGTCCCTGCACAGTATTTATGCCTTTAAAGTGCACTTTATAAAGAGTTTAGAACAGATAAGACTTTTCTTGACTTTTTTCTGACCTCCGGAACGGATTAATTGGTTTTCAATGCATTTACGAATTAATTTTTAATCATGTCCCTGTACAGTATTTAAAGTGCACTTTATAAAGAGTTTTGAACAGATAAGACTTTTCTTGACTTTTTTCTGACCTCTGGAACGGATTAATTGGTTTTCAATGCTTTCCTATGGGAAACTACGTTTCGGTTTATGAATGTTTTGCAATATGAAAAGTCCCGCAGAACGCATTAAATTTGTAAACTGAGGTACGCCTGCATTATAATATACAAATGGATGGATGAGATTGGCCAAGCTCGCAGCATATCCTCCTCCAAGCTTCAGAATCACACACAGAGTGTGCACCTCCTGATTTTCCGCCACATGATGTTTTAATCAGAGGCGGACTGACCATTTGGAAACTCGGGCACTGCCCGAGGGCCCGGGGTCAGTAAGGGGCCCCATGAGATGCCCCTGGTACCTTTTTCATAGACTTTTTTGCGTTTGGGCAAGGACACAGGGGCCCCATGATCCCCTATTGCCCAGGGGCCCCATTAGTTGTCAGCCAGCCCCTGGTTTTAATGTACTGATATTCTTCATTTGTTATTTCACACTTATCTAAAACATATTATAATATTATTTAATCTTATAACTTGGATATAACAATGCACTACAGGGTGTACGTTCATGCACTGAGGGGTGTTTAGATGATTTTTACTGTATGTGCTGACATTCACTCATTTGGTTTGAATGGTATTTTTTACATGTATATTTCTTTCCACACCTTTTTATTGTTTATATTTAAGTGATTTAGCACCGTAAGAATAAGGGATAGCCCTATACATGTAAACTGCCACGTTTCCCTTAAAGGTAGTAGAAGTTGTGCAAGGCAGTAGTGTGCCCATGTGGGTTGTAGCTGGCACGCATGCGGTGAATAATGGGGTTCTTGCTGGTGTCTTCTGACAGGGGGGCGGGGATATATGTCAGGATAGTGCTCTGCCATGATGAGGAAAGGTGGTTTGATTAGTTTGCCATGCCAGGAATCCCTAACTAGGTGTGACATTGGCAGGCAGGGTTGTGGAGAGTAGTTGTGTCATCTAGGTTTCTCACCCATGCAAGGTGAGGAGCTCCAGGATGTAGGTCTCTTACGAGAAATCTTTGTGCTTTCTCCGAGCTTGGTACGGTCTGGTGTGGGTGCTGAAACCCAGAGGTTTTGTAGAGTTTTGGGTGGGATAAAACCTCCATACCAAGGTCCACATTTCACATTGTAACATTTTCTTACTAATTGTGCAGCTGTACCTATGTCTTTTTGTTTGCGAGCAGAGCTCAAGGATCCACCCTCCGCAGGAGACTTTGCTGCCAGGGAGCCGCGGGTTCATAGATACATTGGGAATGTGTATATCTGGCTCCCGGGATATCTTGCATGAAAAACAGATGACCTAAACACAACGAAGCCTGAGAGGAACAGACTGAAGGTCAGAGCTGACCAAAATGTACTGTATACTGCTGGAACCCTTCTCTTAAAGTAGAACTATAGGCAAAGCTTATAAAAGTGGTAATTGAGCGCTGGGAACAATAGTATCAAGCTGCTAGCATAAAGGCAACCTCTAGGACCCAGTATAAGAAATATAAAATAAGTATGCAGCGCTAATAAAAATATAAAATCAGGTGAAGAATCAAATAAATCAGAAATTGCACAATATCATAATTCAGCAACTCAGAAGACTCCCTCTGAGGAAGTGTTTTCACACGAAACGCGTTAGGGAGGTGCCCCTGACCTTTGTACATATACCGTAAGGCCATCCTGATTGACTCCTTGGTGGCCATATCAGATCCGGATGTAAGTTTTGTTTTCACTCTGTATATGCTGGAATTTTGTTAAAGACCTACTACACTATTGGAAGTTTTCCCTGGGCTCATCATTTCCATGGGAGCCCACTTTTGAAGGTTCCTGATGACCTGGATTGGTGTGTGACCTCTCCCTCCCCCGCTGATGATTGGCATGGTGGAAGGTCTAAGAGTACACCTAGACTGATGACATCTAGTGGCCTACACGCCGATGACGTCCTCCTGGTATTACAAGTCCAGAGCACCAGGAGCAGGTCTTAATTGCTCCACGCGCAGCTAATGCGCTATCTGGTTAGTGCAATGTTTGTACACTCTCAAGAGCACAAGAGTCATGGTTATCCTTCTATTACGGATTTATGAACACTTGCACATAATCACTTCACTTTACCACTATGTATGGACTGAGTTGCTGAATTATGATATTGTGCAATTTCTGATTTATTTGATTCTTCACCTGATTTTATATTTTTATTAGCGTTGCATACTTATTTTATATATAGCAAAGCTTGTTTTTTCATTTTGGATAGAGTAAGGAAGGGCTATCACCCCTGTAAAGTTTTTGTTTGCCATATTTATCCCTATGGGGAGATTTACCTTCACTTCCTGTCCCATAGCCAAACAGGAAGTGGGAGGAAATCCATGCAAATTAAGGGAATTCCTTAGGGATCCCCAGGTCTCCAGAACTAGTGTCCCCATTGGAAGATTTACTAACTATTACTTTTTTGGGGACAGCCCAAGATTTGGGATTTTCTTTACTTTCACTTTCAATGATAATAGTAAACTACTCCCTCTCCATTCTATCCATAGCTAATAGAAAAGTTATGCCTTTAGTTGTACTTTAAGGATTTTTTTCTTTAATTCCCATATCTCCTGCACTAAGGTTAAACTGCGAATAAATACATAAATTACCAATAAGATGATAACAAACTGCCTACATGTCATCCACGTATACTATATATACCATATGTGTCATTTTTTTAAATAACCAGAAATTTTACAGATCCATATACTAATAAAGTGCTATTCCTCAAGTGCACAAATACCGTCTATTTCCATAAAGTGCGTTTATGGAAATATTTGGTGCATAATCAAAGGATTTAACCTTTTACTTGTATGAATGTAAAGTTTACATCAGAACAAACTGTTGCAGCAGGCAGCTCATTAGGCACTTCAGCAGGCCATGAACTTATACTCAATTGGAACCTAAAACTTTTACTGAATGGGTGTAATCCAAGCTGCCGATCACATCCAAGCAGAATATAAACTTGGCGGCTCCTGAACACAGCTTTGTGAATGTGATCAGGCAACCAAATGGCTACAGTATTCTTCTTCAGTCAGTGCACTTACCTGAGTCCTGTATGTGTCCAGACCTATGCCCAGCCATGCTCATAGACTTGGCTGAGGGCAGCAAGAGTGGCTCCTCTCAGTCAAATCATGAAAAGAGGGAGTAAGGGGTGGGGTCCAGCCACACTGTGTGTGTCTATGGACACACACAGCCTGGATCAGAAGTGAGCCTGCAAGTCTACCCCCTAGGAGGAAAAACAGAAGAGGAGACATGAACAGTGCCAATGGGGGGACCCCAGGACCCCATAAGAGGAGGTTCGGGCTTGCTCTGTTCACTGCACAGAGCAGGCAAATATAATATATTTGTTATTTTAACAAAAAACAATAATTACCTTTACAATGGCTTTAAAGTGATATTAAAGAAAACATATTATACTTACCTGCTCTGTGCAGTGGTTTTGCACAGATCAATCCCAATCCTCCTCTTCTTGGGTCCCCCAAGGGCACTCCTGGCCCCTCCCTCCTGCCTAGTGCCCCCAAAACAAGCAGTTTGCTATGGGGCACCCAAGCAGGCTAGCTCTAGAGCTGCTGCTCTGCGTGTCCATTCAGACTTGGACACGCACCTTCGATCTCCTCATTGGCTCATTGGTTGTGATTGATAGCAGGAGGAGGCAATGGCTTTTGCTGCTGTCTCAGCCAATGAGGAGAGAGAGTCCCCAGAGAGCCGAGGCACTTGTACACATCGCTGAATTGCAGTGGGGCTCAGGTAAGTATTAGAGGGGGCTTCTGCACACAGGTTTTTTCACCTTCAATGTATGAAGGTAAAAAACCTTGAGTCTTTGATACCACTTTATTTCACTTATTTACAGTTATCTGTTCATTAAATCTTCTCCATTCTGCAAAAAAAAGCCAAATTTATGAGGTTTTTTTTTTACTAACAGTTTTTTTTTTTAGATTTATGAAGAATTTTGGAAGTTATGTTATATTTGCGTGAGCCAATAATCATTTTAAAATATTTATTTAAAAATAAAGTTTTGATAAACATTTGCACAACCATCATGGGTTGTACAAAATCAGTAGCAATATCTTAATTTTATGGGCTTTGCACATTCAGTAAATATTTGGCTTGAAGGGTATCTTACTAATTTTTAAAGCTTTAGGTTAAAAAAATAGTACAAAAAAAAAAAAAATTGAATAAACCACAAAAATGGTTTGGTCACCTGAGGTTCAGCCTATCAGTAAAATGGTTGAAGACTTCTCCCCATCCCCCCTGAGTGCAGCTCACACCCAGTCTAACACTTACCTTGGCCTCTCATCGAGAAAACATTACTTGTGCTGCTCTAAGCAGAAGCTGGCCCTGCCAGCTCCTCTTCTTTCTGTGTATGCATGCCGCATCTCCATTCATTGCCGAGAGCTGTACTCCGCAGGACTGCTGGAGTCTGCCATAAGGCTCCCCGTAGGAATGATTGGGGCTGCCAGAGGCATGCACAAAAAAATCAGGAGGAACTGGCAGGGACAGGTTAGATAGAGAGTCTATGTAGCTCTGCATGGAGCCACACAGTAAAGATTACTGTAACAAGGTAAAGTGTTTAGGTAGGCTACACTAAGATGGGTACCAAAGGTACAATTACCTTTTAGCCTCCCTAAACTGGAACTGAATGGTTCTTAAATAGCCAAACTTGGTTTTACATCACTTAAATATAACCTTGGCTGTGTTTCTGGCCACTGTCCTACTGGAAGGTCAACCTCCACTTCAGTCTGGATTTGATACTGACCAGAATGATGTGTGTAGAACTTCCTGTATTTCGCTCCATCTATCGCGATCTGATTTTCCCAATGAATAACATTCCCATAACATAAATCTTCCAATACCATGTTCCACCAAGGGTGACGTGCTCCACCAAGGGTGACGTGCTCCACCAAGGGTGATGTTCTACCATACAGTGTGGAAGAATGATGTGTGTAGAACTTCCTGTATTTCGCTCCATTTATCCCGATCTGATTTTCCCAATGAATAACATTCCCATAACATAAATCTTCCACTACCATGTTCCACCAAGGGTGACGTACTCCACCAAGGGTGACGTGCTCCACCAAGGGTGATGTTCTACCATACTATTATTATTATTATTATTATACAGTATTTATAAAGCGCCAATAGTTCACTCAGCGCTGTACATTACAAAGGGGGACAGAACATGTGACAGAACAATACCAATACAATGCAAAACATGAGGGGATCGAGGGCCCTGCTCTTTCGAGCTTACTATCACTTAGACAAGGCAGATGTTTGGTTTCAGTTCCATGAGGCCACACAACCTTCTTCCACACTGTATGCATCTCCCTGGTGCCTTCTGGCAAACTCCAGTAGGATCTGATGTTTGTTTTTCACATGGACACTTTCCTATACATCAGCTGTGTATCAATGTAAAAAAAGAATACCAATGGGCTCTTGGATGCTTATATAAAGTCTTTATCTGGTTACTGACTTTTGGTTCACAGCCTTCACTGGGCACAATCATAATACTTGTTTTGAAGGAAATCATAGCGAGAAATGCAAGGACTGCTAGAGCTGACTTTACTTTAATGTGGCTCTAAAGGCCAAAGGTTTTTTACCTTCATGCACTCTATGCATGAAGGTAAAAAACCTTCTGTGTACAGTAGTCTGCACAAATCTTTACCTGAACCCCCTCCGATCCAGCAATGTTCTCGACAACCTCTGCTGTCTGAGGACTCTTCCTGTCCATTGACTGAGACAGCAAAGGGAGCCCATTGGCTCCCACTGCTCTCAATCACAGCCAATGAGGAGATAGTGAGGGGTAGGGCCAAGCTATAGCTCTATGTGTCTTATGGATGCATAGAGCAGCAGCTCGGGGACAAGCACACAGAGGTGCCCCCAGGGCGAGCAGCTTTCCCTGGGAGCACTGCTCAAGGAGGAAGAGCCAGGAGCACCAGAGATGACCCAAAAAGAAGAGGATAGGGGCTGCTCTGTGCAAAATCACTGCACAGAACAGGTAAGTAGAGACATATTTGTTATTTTAGAAAAAAAAAAACAAGCTATAGTGTCACTTTAAAGTTATTTGTTCTGCATGTCCCATTTGTACATTTTTAACTGCACTTGTAAGTGACTTTGCACAATTAAAGTGGTTGTAAACCTCTGACATAAGATATGAACAGAGCACACCCCTCTATAGTGTGTACTTGTCTCAATCCAGAGCAATGAGTGTAATTTCTGTCTGTTAACTTGTTCATCTTCTATCAGTATGAGTCAATTCTGACAAAAGGTGAAAGGAGAAGGACTCCGCACACAGCCTGTAATTGACAGCCTCAGTTCTGTTCCGGTGTGAAGGGAGGATGTGTCCCTTCCCTCCAATCAGCTCTCAGAGCTCTCTTCAATGAGAGTAACATCAGCTCCCTATCCTCTGCTTTCGGAAATCTCAGATTGTCTAAATTCTACATTTTGAATGGCTGTAAAGATCAGAGAGGGCTGCAGATAAGCAGGTACAACTTATGTAGGAGTGTTTCATCTCTATGTATTACCTGAGACTAGACACTTCACTGGGTATACAAAAAGGTTTACAACTATTTTAAAGTTGTCTGCTTGCAATGGCTTCAGTATTTCCCGACTGCCTGGCCCACCACAAGAAAACAGATCTGAAGCATTGGCTTATCTTGCTGCATGCTTGTTCTAGGGACAAGACCCAAACTATTGACTCAAACCACCGACATCCTTCTGCATTCCCAGAAGGTGGACTTCCATATCTCAGCAGGTGCAAAAGGGCCCTCAATCTGCCCCAGCAGGACACTGTAAAGGAAAGCCTTTTGGAGGTTTGCCACTGCTGACCTTTAAAAATCCTAGTTGCCTAGATCTGTGGTAATACTTTCCAGATCCCTGATCAGCACCAAACACACAAGTAGTGTATACTGAACGTCTGATCTGCCAGGTATACTGGTTTCAGGTTACAGCACAAAAGTGCTGAAGCCACAGGGGCAATATGACAGTCAGACAATTGTCATTATAATAACAGACTGTGTTCTTCTGAGTAGTGGGGTTCAAGAAAACCTATAATAGTCTATTCTTCAAACCTTACCCACTAGCCTACAGGGCACTTATACCCCCTTCCTGCCCAGGCCAATTTTCAGCTTTCAGCGCTGTCACACTTTGACTGACAATTGCGCGGTCATGCAACACTGTACCCATATGAAATTTTTATAATTTTTTGAGACAGATAGAGCTTTCTTTTGGTAGTATTTAATCACCTCTGGGTTTTTCTTTTTGCTAAACAAACCAAAAACAACTGAAAAGTTTGAAAAAAAAAAGTTTTTTCTTAGTTTTTGTTATAAAATGTTGTAAATAAGTGATTTTTCTCCGTCACTGATGTGCACTAATGAGGCTGCAGTCATGGGCACTGATAGGTGGCACTGATGAGGAGGCACTGATGGGCATTGACAGGCATCACTGATGGGCACTGAAAGGCAGCACTCATATATGGCACTGATAGATGGGCACTGATATGTGGCATTGATGTGCACTGGTAGGCACTGATATGTAGCATTGATGTAGCACTGACAGCTGGCACTGCTGGAGCTACACTGATCAACTGTGCCCTGATGATCAGTGTACAGACATAGCGCACCACCGATTGACACGCTGCGCGCCCCCGGAGCCACGCACGCGCGGTTAGAGTGGGAGGATGCCGTATGATGTCTTGCCCGTCATTTCCTTATATGGCGGGCAGGAGGCGGTTAAAGTGGAATTCCAGCTTACATCTAACTAGGCTAAAAACTGTCCCCTCCTAACACCTGTGCTAACTAACCTGCGTAAGAAAGATGTCCATATTTACCTATCTTCAGGCTGCTCCAGCCAGGTCACATGATCTCCCCTGTGTCAGTCAGCAGCAGCTGCAGGGGAGAGGGTGCTCCAACAACAGCTAGTAAAGCCAGAAGCAGTCACATTATCCATAGGCTTCAATAGCCTACCTGTTGCAGGTGGTCTCTCCTCTCCCCCTAAGCAACACTGGCTGACGTAGCGGGGCTGGATCATGTGAGCAGATCAAAGCAGCCTGAAAATAAGTATATACATCTTTTGTACACAGATTAGTTAGCATAGTTGTTAGGAGGGGGACGGCACAGTTTTTTAAAGTGTTATTAAACCCACAACAGTACAATCAGTCTGTATATGCAGTAAGCATGTTAGTTATTCTCACTGTGCAACCTAAGGGGTTAATCTTCTGTAAAAAGATTGTTTGATCCTTTCTTCTCTGTTCTTCCCCTTTTTCAAGTGACCACCTCTTATTTCCTGATAAAACAGACTGAACCATAGACATTTTGCACATGCTCAATTTGGTGTATTGCTAGAGGTTATTTTCTTGGGAGAGTGCATGTGATCAGCACAAGGCCAATCAGCACTGGTCAGACAGAGGTCAGGGGTTTTGTATCCTCCTAGAGCAGAAAGAAAACTCCTCCTGCAGGCTTTAAGCAGTGCTGGACTGGACACTGATAGAAGTCACAAGACTGTTCTATCTGCTGATGAGAAAAGGTATTTAGCAGTTTATATTTACTAAAATAATAGAATTTCCATGTTCTTTGTGTTGTGGGAGACCAGATATAGTGAATGGAGGGTCCTGGGAGACCAGATATAGTGAATGGAGGGTCTCGGGAGACCGGATATAGTGAATGCAGGGTCCGGGGAGACCGGATATAATGGATGCAGGGTCCGGGGAGACCAGATATAGTGAATGAAGGGTCCTGGGAGACCAGATATAGTGAATGCAGGGTCTGGGGAGACCAGATATAGTGAATGAAGGGTCCGGGGAGACCAGATATAATGGATGCAGGGTCCGGGGAGACCAGATATAGTAGATGCAGGGTCCGGGGAGACCAGATATAGTAGATGCAGGGTCCGGGGAGACCAGATATAGTAGATGCAGGGTCCGGAGAGACCAGATATAGTAGATGCAGGGTCCGGGGAGACCAGATATAGTAGATGCAGGGTCCGGGGAGACCAGATATAGTAGATGCAGGGTCCGGGGAGACCAGATATAGTAGATGCAGGGTCCGGGGAGACCAGATATAGTGAATGCAGGGTCCGGGGAGACCAGATATAGTGAATGCAGGGTCCGGGGAGACCAGATATAGTGGATGCAGGGTCCGGGGAGACCAGATATAGTGAATGCAGGGTCTGGGGAGACCGGATATAGTGAATGCAGGGTCCGGGGAGACCAGATATAGTGAATGCAGGGTCCGGGGAGACCAGATATAGTGGATGCACAGTCCAGGGTTTAGTAACACTTTGAGGCTAGCTAGGTGTAAACTGCAATTTGACATGAACTATTATCAACATTCAACTTCTGATGGAGGTGGATATCGTGTGTACTCTCCAGCGCTCCAGGAAATGAATTGCGAAAGGGAATCCAAGGGGACCAGGACAGTGGTGGCCTAAAGATAATGCTTCAAGGGTGCAGCCCCCCTCAGACGGGGGAATCAACCACTGGAAAATGAGCAGACAGGTGGTGCACACACCTAGTGCATTATCCAATATTTATTCAATGATATAAAAGACAAATGCATACTCACAAAGCATGTATAAAAAGCTTTTACATAATGGAGATGGCCACAACAGCGGGCAAGGTGTTCCGACTGTCAGTGCAGTCAGGAGTCGGATGCGTTTCGGGGACAAGTCCCTTTCCTCAGAGCTGCTCATGGGCACCTCTGATGGAGGTGCCAGGGCAGTAGAGTCTTGGGTAATTTCCAACCACTACTGCTATTCAGACACGTCATTATACAAAGATCCTGGATCCTCTACAGCAGTATCATGTTCTGTAATGTCCACCCTTGATCTTCCCCAATATGATTAGCAGTATGGTGAATCTGGTCTGAAGGACACTGACATCTGTAGTGGGGTGCTGCATTATTGCCAAGCACCATTCCCCCCTCTAACGTGTGACCTCCAGCCTTTGCACCTCTTACTCCCTCCTCAATGTGTGTATTACTCCTCTATACTCTCACTCAAGTGTGGTCTCTTTTTCTGCCCCACTCCCTTCCTCTTCACTCATCTCTTACCTGCCACCCAGCACCATTGGTTGCCAAAAAGCAGGCATCTAGGCCACACAGCGACATGAGCTTCCATTAAGTGGGTAGGCAGGCCAACACATAACCAATGTCGCCTGTTGGCCAGGCTACTCACACCATAGAAATGAAAGACACTGTATGGCCTGGCTGAGTAGCCTGTGGCTATGACTGAATTATAGCATACCCCCTGTTGGGAAACACTTGTAAATATCACACTTTGGGGTTGATTTACTAAATCTGGAGAGTGTAAAATCTGATGCAGCTCTGGATGATAGCCAATCGGCTTGTTCAAGTAAGCTTTGACAATAAAACTTGTAAGCTGACTGGTCTGTATGCAGAACTGCACCAGATTTTGCACTCTCCAGATTTAGTAACTCAACCCCAGTGAGCCTTGTACACATTTCCTGGGCTTGTCCCTGTTCAAATCCTCAATTTCATGTCACACGGTTTAGGTTTTGACTGTTCAAATCTCTCTCAAGTCAGCACATACATCATACTACTGCTATCAAAAGAGAGCTAAAGGCCAGCACCAAGCACGGATATTCTGCCTGTACAAGTCCAACAGTTAGCAAGGAATTTCAGGCATCTCATTGTACAATAAATAGGTGAAAAAAGGAAGAATGTTCTCAGTATGGTACAGGATCCAGTTACAAAAAGAAAAGAGCAAGAACCCACTGACACCACTCTTACACTTCAACCCAACTGTACATATAGATTGGGATCCCCAAATGTGTGTAAAATAGCAGAGCTTTACACAACACCGCAGAGCATTGCCAGCAACCCCAAACGTCAGTCTTAGTCTGCCCATTAATTATACCATTTTCTTCTTCCTTATATTTTTATTAAAGTGCATTTTTTTCTTTTTTCTTTACATTAAAAGTTTAGCCACCCAGGTTTAATCTTCACTCTGTTATATTTGTTGCCCATTGGAATGGATGACACCTCTGTTATGAGATACATATGAAACAGAACAAGAATTATACCACCTCTTCCAGTCCCCAATAACATGAGGCTGATTTACTAAAGGAGATGAGAATACTCACACAATGACTTAACTATTCACTTTGATTACCCAACCATGTGCAGAGGGAATACACCGATTATAAGAACTGTACTGAAGAGACAAATGTTATCAGCTCCTTCAGTAACTCAGCATTCTATGGTACATACATCACCAACTGTCCGAGCTACAGAGATCCTGTATAATAATCATCACATAATATACATATAAAACATAATAATTATAATAGACCCCTTCAGGGTGCTAAGTGTGATAGGAGTAATGTGTGACAGAAGTGTGCCCAGCTCTAGGCTCCAGCCCCAGCCAGACTCCCAGCCATAGACTCCCAGATCTAGCTCCAGCCACAGACTCCTAGCTCTAGACTCCAGCCTCAGCCATAGATTCCCATCTCCATCCATAGATTCCCAACTCTAGCTCCAGCCCGACTCCCAGTTCTAGGCTCCAGCCAGAGACTGCCAACCCCAGCCTCCCAGCTCTAAGCTCCAGCCCCCCAGTTCTAGGCTCCAGACCCAGACTCCCACCTCTAGGCTCCAGCTCGACTTCAGCCCCAGTATCCCAGCTCTAGGCTTCAGTGCCAGCCATAGACTCCCAGCTCTAGGCTCCAGCCCCAGCCATAGACTCCCAAGCTCTAGGCCCAGCCATAGACTCCCAAGCTCTAGGCTCCAGCCATAGACTCCCAAGCTCTAGGCTCCAGCCATAGACTCCCAAGCTCTAGGCTCCAGCCATAGACTCCCAAGCTCTAGGCTCCAGCCATAGACTCCCAAGCTCTAGGCTCCAGCCTTCCGGCTCTAGGCTCCTGCCATAGACTCCCATGTCTAAGCTCCAGCCTTCCGGCTCTAGGCTCCAGCCCCTGCCATAGACACCCAGCCACAGACTCCCGACTCTAGCCCCTGCCATAGACTCCTGGTTCTAGGCTCCAGCCCCTGCCATAGACTCCCAGCCACAGACTCCCGGCTCTAGCCCCTGCCATAGACTCCTGGCTCTAGCCCCTGCCATAGACACCCAGCCACAGACTCCCGACTCTAGCCCCTGCCATAGACTCCTGGTTCTAGGCTTCAGCCCCTGCCATAGACTCCCAGCCACAGACTCCCGGCTCTAGCCCCTGCCATAGACTCCTGGTTCTAGGCTCCAGCCCCTGCCATAGACTCCCAGCCACAGACTCCCGGCTCTAGCCCCTGCCATAGACTCCTGGTTCTAGGCTCCAGCCCCTGCCATAGACTCCCAACCACAGACTCCCGGCTCTAGCCCCTACCATAGTCTCCCAGCCATACACTCGTGGCTCTAGCCCCTGCCATAGACTCCCGGCTCTAGGCTCCAGCCATAGACTCCCAGCCGCAGACTTCCAGCTCTAGGCTCCAGCCCCTGCCATAGACTCCCAGCCACAGACTCCCGGCTCTAGCCCCTGCCATAGACTCCTGGTTCTAGGCTCCAGCCCCTGCCATAGACTCCCAGCCACAGACTCCCGGCTCTACCCCCTGCCATAGACTCCCGGCTCTAGGCTCCAGCCCCTACCATAGTCTCCCAGCCACACACTCGTGGCTCTAGCCCCTGCCACAGACTCCAGGCTCCAGCCATAGACTCCCAGCCGCAGACTTCCAGCTCTAGGCTCCAGCCCCTGCCATAGACTCCTGGCTCTAGGCTCCAGCCCCTACCATAGTCTCCCAGCCACACACTCGTGGCTCTAGCCATAGACTCCCAGCCGCAGACTTCCAGCTCTAGGCTCCAGCCCCTGCTATGGACTCCCAGCCACAGACTCCTGGCTCCAGCCATAGTCTTCAAGCTCCCCAGCCCCAGTCTCCCAGCCCCTGCCATAGACTCCCAGCTCCAGCCTCCCCTTCCCTGGACTCCGGAGTCCTGCCAGCTACATTATACAACATAAACATTGTACACAACCTATGGCCAAAACATAATAACACAGCTGACTAGATACAAGTAACAAAGCAGCTTTAATACATGCCAACATGAGGTAACACACAGTGCTGAGCACAACTGGCAGTCCATCCCCCTGCAGAGGAATGAGGAGAGCTCAGTCAGTCCCGGGCTCTAATGGCCGCCGTGTGAAGTGCGCCATCTCCCCTGGCCCTCCGCCAACGGCCGCCGCCATCTTCCCTCCCTCCTCCAACACCTCACTAGAATTCCGCAGAAACGCAATTTAATCCGCAAATTACGTCAGAAAACCCGCAAATCCTTGATAAAAGCCTCTCAAAAACACAGTTCCCCTATGCAAATTCTCAGACCACCGACAAGGCAATAGCAGTCGGTAACATTATACAAATACAACGTCGCCATGATTTAAAAAAAAAAAAATCGAACGATAATTGACCGCCGAAAAAAAAACAAGGTGGAAGGGGAACGGCGCTGGAATGCTGGAGACAGGAGGCGGCGCGGGAGCGGGGTGTGAGGAGATACAAAGGAGCGGGCAGTAGAAGGTGAGCGGAGAGTGGCGCGCGGAGAGGACGGTGCTGAGAGGACAGGGCGCGCGGATAGCCCGGTGCTGAGAGGACGGGGCTCGCGGATAGAATGTGAGGAGAAACAATGTGGCGCGGAAAACGTCTGAGGAGATACACGGGAAACGTCTGAGGAGATACACGGGAAACGTCTGAGGAGATACAATGTAACGCGGGAATAGACAGTAAAGAGATAGGAGTGTAGCGCGCGGGAACAAATGTGAGGAGATGGGATGCAGCGGTCGGATGGAGTGTGAGGAGAAGGCGGGTGGAAGGTCGCTACGGAGAAGGCGCGCTCTCGCTCGGCCGGACCCCTCAGCGCCTTTCCCCCTCCGGGACCGACTGTTTCTCCATCACCGGGCGCCTCCGCCGTACTCCCACAAAAGGGTGAAAAAAAATAATAACGTCTCCACCGAACGAGAGCTTGAGGTGAACCATCCAGCACGCCGGGGACGTCGTCTTTCAGTCCCTTCAGGCCGAGCTTGAGAGGGAAAAGTGCGACTCCGTCCTCCACCGAAACAGGAAATAAATAGGAGCGGAGAGGCGCGAGGAGCCCGGCCCCGCCGGTGGTTCTTCCATGAGGCAGGCCCGGGGCTGGAGGAGCTAGGAAGACGACAGCCGACGTCGGTCCCCCGAAGAAGAGCCGTCCATTTGTCTCCACAGCTCTATAGACAACCGCCAAATAAAAAAAAAAAACCGGCGATGCAGCTTAACGCCAGTAACAGGAGAGAGGAAAAAGAAGGGGGAGGGGATTGGTAAAGATTATTTTTCTTTTTCTATTTTTCCCCCCTCTTATGGTGGAGATCCAGGGATGGGAGGAGGGGGGGGGAGGTGGGAGGAAAAAAAAAAAAAAAGGAGAGAGAGAAAAACTAATTTTAAACCGGCTCAAATCAATGAGTCATTGAAAGAAGAGTTTCTCTTTCCCCCCTTCTTCAATTTGCATCGAGAAGAAAAAAAAAACCCACAAACTACCCCTCCCTTGTTACACTGTCACCTTTTTTGGCTACTTTCTTTCCACCTCCAGCTAGAAAACAAGCCTTCCCCTCCCCCCAGGATGATAATCATCATCCACCCCCCCTCCCCCCCCTACTTGCACAAGGAAATATAGAAACATAAATATTTTATTCTTTCCCTGTTTTATATCTGCCAAATTAAAAAAAAAAGAGAGAAGGGGGGATATAAGACGCTAGCCAATCGCTCTTTAGGCTGAAACCTAATCTGCTGCCTTTTTGGCCACTGTATTTTTTTTTTTATTAATATTATTTGCTCTTCTTTTTTTTTTTCTCCTTGTCTGTCTGGAGATAGATTTCCCCGTCTCTTTTTTTTTTTTCTCCCTCCCCGAAGGAAGGGAGGAAGGAGGTTGTGTGTTTTTTTTTTTCCTTGAAATTTTTATCACAAAATTATAATACACTCAAAGGGAAACTCACCGTCATGAAAAAGCAGTGCCTTGTCAACGGGGTTTCTTCGCCATCACATCAGGGGCTGGCAGTGTAGAGAGAAAGAGAGAGAGCAACATGAACCTCGCTCAGCCACAAGGAGCAGACAGAGAGAGAGAGAGAGAGAGAGCGCACACACGCAGAGAGAGGGGACACACGCACACACACACACTCACACATGCAAAAAAAAAAAAAAAAAAAAAAAGAAAAACAATGCGATAACAATATATTTGTATAGTTTTGCATATTTTACGCTTTGATTCTTTATCGTGTGGGTAAGATTAGTCTGTTTCCTACTTTTTTTTTAATTTTATCTTTTCATTTTTTTCTTTCCTAGATTGATGTGGTAGAAGTAGAAACTTTACAAGGAGTCATGGAGCTTTAAAGGGTAACTCCACGATGATATTCTGTTTGGGGTAAATCGGTCATCTGAGCCAGGGCAGAGAAATAATCTGTTTTGTGAATTGTCTTTTTCTGCATATTTTTTTTTCTTTCTGTTAGTATTTTCAATATTTCATTTGAGAATTGGACATGTGCGGTTTGTTTCCTTCTGAATCTAAATTCGGTCAAAAAACAAAATAAAGTTCGTACTATGAACATGTTGCTGACTTTTGCTGATTTCCTTCAAAGACTGTGTGTATTAGTTTTAGAATATTATTATTATACAGTATTTATAAAGCGCCAATAGTTCGCTCAGCGCTGTACATTACAAAGGGGGACAGAACATGTGACAGAACAATACCAATACAATGCAAAACATGAGGGGATCGAGGGCCCTGCTCTTTCGAGCTTACAATCTAGGAGGGAGGGGATGGTGGCACAGGAGGAGATAGCTGTGGGGGATGGAGTGGTAGGAAGAGTGGAGGAGGTCGGCAAGTTAGCAGGGGGTGGGGTAGGCTTCCCTGAAGAGATGGGTTTTCGGGGTGCGCCTAAAGGAGAGGAGAGTAGGTGATAATCTGATGGGTTGGGGCAGGGAGTTCCAGAAGATGGGTGACACCCTGGAGAAGTCCTGGAGGCAGGCATGGGAGGAGGAGACCAGGGAACTAGAGAGAAGGAGGTCTTGTGAGGAGTGGAGTGTGCGTGCTGGGTGGTACTTGGATATTAGGTCAGTGATGTAGTTCGGGGCAGTATGGTGGACGGCTTTGTACGTCAGTGTTAGGATTTTGAATTTGATCCGTTGCGCAATCGGAAGCCAGTGGAGGGATTGGCAGAGGTGGGTGGCGGAGATGGAGCGGTTGGAAAGGTGAATGAGTCTGGCAGCCGTATTCAGGATCGACTGACGCGGGGATAGCCAGCGGCGAGGCAGGCCAGTGAGGAGGGAGTTGCAGTAGTCGAGTCGTGATATGATGAGGGAGTGGAATATAGCTGTCTTTTGAATTTCGAATAGAATAGTATAGAACAAAGTAGAAAATAAAAGAATAGAATAAAGTAGAATAGAAAATAAAAGAGTAGAGTATATAGAATACAATAGAATAGAAAATAATAGCATTAATAATATAAAATAATAATAATATAAAATTTCGTTTTAGAAAAAAATAGAATGAAATAGACTCAAAAAGATTAGGGTTAGAACAGAATATAAAAGAATAGAATAGAAAAAAATAGTTTAGAGAAGAATTTTTGATTCAAGTCCATTGGAAAAAATTTGAATCCGATCGAAATTGAATAAACAAAACTAAATAAAAAGAATTTATTTAGGATTGCAACGAAACAAAATTAGTATCTTAACGAATCAATTCGAAACAAAACAGATTTTTTTGTTGTGCACATGTCAAGAATGATCATATTTTTTTTTGGTTGCCTTATGAGCATCGCAGAAACGTTGTGAAGTTTCATATATGCAAATATTTCAGACAGCTAGAGTTAATCTTGGAACAGGGGCGAACCACCAGAAATGTTCTCTCGCAGAGAACATAGTTGTAAAAAATGTGCATTTATTATTTTTTTTTCTAAGACACATGCAGAGCATTGCACCCACGTTCAGCAGATCGCAAGTGCAATGTCAGGCTCCTGCAGGCTCTCAGGATAGGTGTCTGCGCATACCTCTGCCACAGGCAGGCAGTTACTTGAGAGCAGGAAGATCAATGAACTACGAGAGCGCTCACCAGCGCGCTCTTAGTTCATTGAGGACTACAAGCTGTCAGCAGCAGTGACTATATCTACCGCCATTTGTAAACGCTATAACTTTCACGTAAACCAATTAATTTACATGTATTGGGATTTTTTTTTCGCAACGACATGGAGCAGAATACATTTTGGCATAAATTTATGTAACAATTTGAGTTTTCAAATTTTTTTACTGGACATGTTTAATGCAAAATGTCAAAAATATTGTTTTTTTTCTCAAAATTGTCTGTCTTTTTTTTTTTTTATAGTGCAAAAATAAAAAACGCACAGGCAATCAAATACCACCAAAAGAAAGCCCAATCTATGGGAAAAAGAAGATGTAAATTTCATTTCGGTGCAGCGTTGCATGACTGCGCAATTGTCAGTTAAAGTAACGCAAAACATGGCCTGGTCAGGAAGGGGGGTAAATCCTCAGGAGGGCAAGTGGTTAAAGTGATACTAAAGGTAAAAAATAAATAAATAAAATAACAAACGTCATACTTACCTATTTTGTGCAATGGTTTTGCACAGAGCAGCTCTCATCCTCTTCTCGGGT
The DNA here is from genome assembly GCF_062004578.1 of Staurois parvus. Classification (NCBI taxonomy): domain Eukaryota; kingdom Metazoa; phylum Chordata; class Amphibia; order Anura; family Ranidae; genus Staurois; species Staurois parvus. The sequence goes on from NW_028317988.1 coordinate 5,877,883, forward strand.
CTCCTGCCAGTGCTCCTAGCTCCTCCCTCCTGCTGAATGCCCCCAGAGCAAGCCACTTGCTATGGGGGCACTCATAGGTGTTTGCTCTGTGTGTTCATTGACACACAGAGCACAGCTCGGCCCTTACCTCTGCTTCCTCCTCACTGGCTGTGATTGAGAGCAGTGGGAGACAATGGCTCCTGCAGCTGTCTCTGAGCCAGTGAGGACGGAGAGAGCCGCTGCCCTTGTGCACATTGTTGGATCGAGATCGGGCTCAGGTAAGGGAGGGCTGCACACGGAATTTTTTTTATCTAAATACATAGAATGCACGAAGGTAGAAAAAGCCTAAGTTTTTAGAACATGGCCGGATCTAGGGGGTGCTGGGGTCCCAGATTTCAGGTGCGCCCTCCCACAGCCATCAGTCCCCTCTCCCGCCTTAGTCTTGTTTGTGGGAGGGTGCTGTAGGGAGGCTGTACATAAGGGTTGCCACTCCCCTCCTTTAATATGAGATTGTTCTCAATATAATAGCTGTCATCCTTGCCTGCCCACAAAAGTAAGCTACCCGACCGGGCTGGGACTCGGAAGATCCCGGGTGATGTCAAGAGGGAGGGACTTCGGAGAGAAGAGGGCATTAGCTACCCATTGGCTGAGGAGGCAGCAGGAGGTGGGCTGCACTGCCTCCCACTACCCCCTGAGCCAATGGGTACACAAGGTGTGCTGTCAATCACTGTAAGCAAGTTATGCCTTGGGCTTCCTGTGTTGGTGGATCAGCTCTGCAAGCTGCAGCAGTGATTGAGGGAGAGAGAAGCGGGCAAAAGAGTGTTTTGCCTGAGCAGTAAATAAATGGGAAACTGCTAGAAGAGCCAGTGGAATACATTGCCTGTGCCCCCCCCCCCCTTTAACAGACATTGTAATGCCACCTATATTGCTGTCCTTTTAACAGGATGAAAGTAACCTTAGACCTGTGCAGCACGAGGAGTAAGCTTACCGTGTCACCATGTTAAAAGGACAGCAATATACAGTAGGGGGCATTACAATGACTGTTATTAGGCTAGATTCAAACTAACCAATGCTCTGAAAAGCAATCTACAGTGGATTGCTTTTTAGAGTGTGGCTACGTAGCCAAGGTCTGGCATTCAGGAGGCGATCCTGCCACATCCTGAATGCCTGTGTGTGTGTGTATGTGTTGTTTTGTTTTTTACCAAACGGCAGTTTATAATAGGGGTAATGCGCCGCAACTGCAGGCCAAGAGTTTTTGTTCACAGTTGCAGCGCGGCCCTATTTGAATGACTAGTTTTGTAGGCGATGTTACCTGTGAAACCCAACAATGCCACCTTGTATTTGCTGCAGCATTTGAAAAGTCTCCTTCAGCTGTATTTTAGACTTTAGGTGGGAGGCCAGAGTGCCGGGAAAATGCAGCTCAGCCACCCATTTTTATCACCCACTGGCTGACTGTAAATAAAGCTTTAACCTCCTGAGCGGTATTCCCGAGTGTAGCTCGGGGTAAAATTCAATACCAAGAGCGGTAACCCCGAGCTACACTCGGGCTTACCATGCGGCGCTGCTCTGGGGGTCCCTGCAGCACTTACCTTGTCCTTCGCTCCCGCGATGTGTCCCCTGCAGCGTCCCCGGCCATCTCCTCCGGCCGATGCCGGCATCCGGCTTCTGTGTTCTGGTCCCTGTGACGTCGGGACGTACGGGCGCCGGAATTTTAAAAAAACTTAATTTTTGCTGTCATTGCTGTTTCAATGCATTTCACATGTATATTTGTCCTTAGTGCTTTGTCCTGTGCCCTGCCTGCATTTTGACTGTTCTTTCTGCCTGGAAACTTAGAAAAGTCCATGGCGTCCAAAAAGCGTCCCTTTACGTCAAAAGCGTTTTTAGAACAGCGATAGTAAATCAGAACCACTTGCAGAATTGAGTGATAATGATTCGTGGGGAAATTCGTCATCAGACACTGAAAACGATTTTGCGGCTTTGCTCAGCGATGTGTGAATTTGCTTCTGTATTTCAAATTTCAGTATTTTTGGTTTGATTATATTATTGAATTAAATGTATTATTATTATATTATTATTTTTTATGATTATTTATTAAATTATAATTTATGATTTCGTGTTTCAAGTTTTATCATATCCGGAATGTTTACTAGACTCTTGTTCAGACAGATTTCAGTGAGTTATTTCTAAAAATTACAGCCTACAATAAAAAACTACATATTTCCATGCAAAAAAATGGTACTGCTTTCAGCACAAAAAATCGGAAAGAATCAGACCGCCGGGGAGGTTAAGGGCCAGTTCACACCTGTGTGCAGTGTGGGAAACCCAGGTTCTGCGCGCTCTTCCCACACTGCAGTTGCGTTGTGCAGCGGGTGTCAGTGTTAACATAACAACACCCCAAGCACAGGTCACCAACAGTGCATTTGCCTGCACTGGATCACACGGTACATTATTACCATGCAATCCAGTTACTGTGTGTTTTTATCAAATATTTAATTCACTATGTTTGCTGCGGTCCAGTGCGATTTCAGGCCATTCAAATAATTGGACTGAAATTGCAGTGTACCTGGGTCACATGTAAATCACAAAGATATGCACAGCACTTTCCTGTGTGATTCACGCTGCGCTCCGTTTCCGCCACCCCCCTCTGCCAATCCCTCCACTGGCTTCCGATTGCGCAACGGATTAAATTCAAAATCCTAACACTGACGTACAAAGCTGTCCACCATACTGCCCCGAACTACATCACCGACCTAATATCCAAGTACCACCCAGCAGGCACACTCCGCTCCTCACAAGACCTCCTTCTCTCTAGTTCCCTGGTCTCTTCCTCCCATGCCCGCCTCCAGGACTTCTCCAGGGTGTCACCCATCCTCTGGATCTCCCTGCCCCAACCCATTTGATTATCACCTACTCTCCTCTCCTTTAGGCGCACCCTGAAAACCCACCTCTTCAGGGAAGCCTACCCCACCCCCTGCTAACTTGCCGCCCTCCTCCACTCTTCCTACCACTCCATCCCCCACAGCTTTCTCCTCCTGTGCCACCATCCCCTCCCTCCTAGATTGTAACATGTTTTGCATTGTATTGTTATTGTTCTGTCAGATGTTCTGTCCCCCTTTGTAATGTACAGCGCTGAGCGAACTATTGGCGCTTTATAAATACTGTATAATAATAATAATAATGGTGCGAACTGGTCCTAAAGAGGAAAAATTGTCTGCAATTGCTGACCCTTTAAAGACAAATAGATGACAATGTATTTTGTGCTCTGCACACCCCTGCACTCTCTACACTACATATTCCTGACCTCTGCACTCTGTGCATTACCCACTCATGAGCCCTGCCCTTCTATACAGGTAACATTGAATTATGCGTACAGTTCAGCTTTTGGGAAGTGATAAGTGTGACGATTGTACGCATAGAGACATGGATGCTGTACATGACAGCCATCTTGTTAAGTCTCAGCCAAGTTTTCTCTCCTGTCCTCCCTCCTCCCTTTTGAATGGAATTTATAGTTGAACGGAGGTCAAAAGGGCCTCTTATCCTAAACACAGCTAGATAAAGCTCCAGGGCTGTAAACTGCTAATTAGTCTGGTTCAAGGGGTCTGCTTTGAAAACCACTTTCCTCTACCCATCGATCGTAAAAGAATAACTCAGTCAGTCATTATCTGTTAGGCAATTAGGGCTAGAGCGTGCCATAAAACGTACATTCCACATGAGACATTTTTCATAGCATTCATGAAGTTCAGCAGGGACTGGGCACAATAATATTAGGTATATATTTGGATAGATAATTTTAATATGAGTCACACAAGACCTTACATCACTATATTAGTACCTACAAGAGAGGAAAGCAGTCTCTTTCCTCCTGGGTAACAAGGGTACGCTGTGTTTGGTATCCTTGCATTTGAAATATAATTCTGAATATTAATCTGCCAGTTGCTAGGATGCTACCTGTACCTATTGGAGGTTATTAAACTTAGTATGAAATTGCAAGGCGGCTTGGTCATAACCTTGGTTACCGCCTAACACCCATCCCCAAACTGGATGATTGGTCATTTGTTCTCAGGCAACAGCCCTTTAATATGATAGAAAAAGACTGACAGGCCTGGAGAAGACAGCTCTCGTTTAACATCAATCAGGAAACATCTAACGGACTTGAGAGCCAAGGCAACCTTTTTGTTTAGACAATTGGACTCTGCTCAAACCAAGGACATTGCAAGTATTCTGACTTCTGAACTCCTTTCTTTTATTTCTCCGTTGTTTTATTGCTCTCTTTATATCTTTGTTACATATTTTTCTGTAAATATTTTAATTGCACCATTTTGACCTTTTTAGTAATAAATCCTATTTTGAAAAGTGTTGAAACTGTCTCTAAAGCTTTTAATGCAAACTAAAGAATCCTTGTCTCTTGAAGAGTGCTACTGTATATAATAATCCTCTGAATATACCTGTGTGTGGTGACAGTGTGTATTACAGACACTTATACTAATTTCGTAGTGTTACTGCTAAGATTTGTGAGTTTCCACCTTCTCTGTAAAAAGGTGGTGGTGGCAGTGTGAAAGGTTAATTGCGTAATTAACCTAACCCAGTAACAATCGCTCTCAGGCTGCTGGCACATAGATTGTAGTCCCACAAGCTGGAAAATCTTTGTGCAGGGCGCAGCTGAGAGTGGCGTTGTTATGCAAGTGACAGCGCAGTGCGAGATTGGCTGGTCCTTCGGTCATAAGTTGGTAAGAAGGGCGGGGGTCGGACGCCACGTTCCATCACAATAAGGACAAAACATTTTTTGGCAAGATCAACAGGGATTTTCTGTACTTGCTGAAAATACAGACACCTGGCACTTGCAATATGTACATTACATACATCTGATTCCTGCACTTTGTATTTAGGGTTAAGTTTTAGGCCCCTCCCAGTGTTTTACCACAATTGTACAGAAAAGAATATTTGATGGAAATATTTAAAAATGATTTTTCATTCTGAGGTTTATGTGTATCTGGGACTGTCACTGATGTAGTAAGTAATCATATTTTTGTGGGTACTACTGACCTCTGAACTTTGACTCACCTACTAGCGACCCCTGAACTCTGCCCCACCTACTACTGACCCCTGTTGTCTGCCCTGCTGTCCCCTGTACACTTCCCCGCTGACCTCCGATCCTCCGCCCCCCTGACATTTTTGAATGTACCCCCACATCAGACAGGCTAGATCCGGCTTCGTTTTAGAACCACTTTAAACTGGGAACAGAGGCAAACCACCAAAAATGCTGAAATGTATCAACAGACCAACCTCCAGAGAGAAAGGATAAACCCCCCTATCAATTTTTTGTCCTGCAGGGAAGACTTTCATTCACTTCCTGTCCTGAAAATTCAACAGGAAATGAAAGGAAATCGTTCTAAAGGTGGGGCGGAATATGATCCAAGGATACAAGTATCCTGCAGATTGAGTGGGACTGAAAAATAAATGTAGACTTGGTGGTGGGGGGAACAAAAAAACCTCCATTTCCTCCAGACATTGTGGCTACACTGGAGCCAGACATGGTCCTGTGGTCCACAACAACCAAGCATAAGCTGTGGAACTGACCGTACTGTGGGAAGATGGTGTTGAACAAGCTTACAAGAGAATGAAGACCAAGTACAAGTAATTGACAACTGAAGTTGCTCAGAATTGCTGTAAAATCCAGATTTTCATTGTAGTAGTGGGGTGCAGGGGTATTGTTGCTACATCCACACGCATCTCCTGAAGAAGATGGGAGTGTGGGGTCCTTCTCTCCAACAATCAAGTCCTAATAAAATGCAGCACCAAAAAAAAAAAGTTGGTTCAGTTGGCTTTGTGTTGAAAGGAATGACAATTTGGCTGCAAGGTAAGATATGGGGGGGTCTACAATTCAGAGGAGTGTACCTGAGACCCCACCCCTCCTTTTTTACCACACCAATCCCAACGTCTAAAGTACCAACTTACCATAGGGACTGAAACAAAGTGGTTGTAGCACTTTTTTTTTTAAATTAAAATAACAAACATGTCACACTCCTGTCCCTTCCATCCCTGCCACGTGCCTCCAGAGCAAGCTGCTTGCTCTGGGGGCACTCATGCGTGCTCGCACCCTAGCCGGCCCTGTACGTCCATATGACATACAGAGCTCAGCCCTGCCCCACTCTCCTTCCTCACTGACTGTGATTGACAGTAGCAGGGGCCAATCAGCCAGTGAAGGGGGAGAGACCTGGGACAGGTGCTTCTCTGGATTGCTATCAGGCTCAGGTAAGTATCGGGGGAGCTGCACACTGAGGCTGCATTCACACCTGATTGTAGCGATTTATTGGCGTTTTTATTTGATAGTTTTTAGACGTGTGTTACAAGTGGTTTAGAAGTGTATTACAAGCATTTTACAGCTTCAGGCATTTTTGTTTGGCCAATAGAAAGCTCTAGAGGAAGGAGAGGGGGAGGGAATTAGGGGTGTAGAGCAGCTGTTTGAACAGAAAACGTGCACCGAAACACTTGTAAAACGCTCAAGTCGCACGGTTTCAGGAGTTTCAATTGAAGTCTATGAGGCTAAAAACACTTGTAATCTGCCAAAAAGAAGCTCATGTACTTTTTTGAGCAACATACGTTTTGCTTCAGGCGACAAAATGCTCATATGTGGACAGGGGACATTGAAATGAATGGGATTTGGCTTGTTGAATGCTTTAGAGCTACAAGCCTCATGCAGAAAATCGCTGAAGTGTGAATGTAGCCTGAATGTTTTACCTTCATGCATATAATGCAAGAAGCTAAATAAAACCTTCAGCCTTTAGAACCACTTTAATTCTACTCTATCTAATTAATTTTGAGAGAGAGGAACTAGTCCCTGTCGCATGAAACAAAATTTGAAGGCTCTGTTCACACTGTCTGCTCTGTTTTGCTTTAATGTGCACACCTTGCATTAGGGAAGCCCATTCTTTTTGAGAAGGCTGTTAATACACGAGATTGGACAGAAAATCATACCTACATTGGTTTTTATCCCCTGGACGTAGCACGCCACAATGCACAGTAGTGTGCTGCCATGTGTTGGGATGCACTGCACTAAAGATACCTTTGGATGCAATTCAAAATGAATAGTTCCAACATGCATAATATGCACCACAATGTTGTGACTTGAACTTTTGTAAAAGGGTCCAGAAAGATGCTTTTAAAAAGCTGGGTGGGGTTAATGTGACCCTGTATTTTGCTCAGTAAAGTAAAGGGTACACTTGATGGCTTAGTCCAGCAATGGGCAAACTACGGCCCGGCGGACCTTTTAATCCGGCCCGCGGAGCGTGCTAAAAAAAAACACAGCCAGGGCAGGCAAACATTGGCTGTCAGGATGTGTGTAGGCGGGGCAGCGTGACGAACGTGAAGGGAGCTAGGCTCCTCTCACAGTCTGCCCTGAAGACCGGAATGGCGTGGGAACACGGCGAGAGGAACGCGCGGAGCAAAGGTAAGTGAATTGACACAGGGAGGACTTGGCTTACTACTTGGGGGGGAATAGTACTGTGGGGGATGAAATACTATATGGGGGATGAATTAATATGGGGAATGAATTACTATAGGGGGGATGAATTACTATGGGGGATGAATTACTATATGGGGGATGAATTACTATATGGGGGATGAATTACTATGGGGGATGAATTACTATATGGGGGATGAATTACTATGGGGGATGAATTACTATGGGGGATGAATTACTATATGGGGGATGAATTACTATGGGGGATGAATTACTATATGGGGGATGAATTACTATGGGGGATGAATTACTATATGGGGGATTAATTACTATGGGGGATGAATTACTATGGGGGATGAATTACTATGGGGGATGAATTACTATATGGGGGATGAATTACTATGGGGGATGAATTACTATATGGGGGATTAATTACTATGGGGGATGAATTACTATGGGGGATGAATTACTATATGGGGGATTAATTACTATGGGGGATGAATTACTATGGGGGATGAATTACTATGGGGGATGAATTACTATATGGGGGATAAATTACTATGGGGGATGAATTACTATCTACTCTTGGTCCGGCCCATTGCGGCCCTCAAGTCAAAAAGTTTGCCCACCCCTGGCTTAGCCCCTCCACTGCTGATATTCCCTGCTCTCTCCTGTCATCTTATAAAATACACAGTATGTTTGGGTATGTGACTTTCTCCTTGTGCCCACCACTGGAAAGATTTTGTAAGAGGCTGTGTGGCTCCAGACAAGGCAAATGGTAAAGATCTCCAAAGGAAATCATCACCTAGCTGTTCCAAAAAAAAAAAAACACTCTGTGTCCTTTTCAGCTCCCTCCATGTGACACCACCCACTTTGCTGCTCATTACTTAATTTCTCTGAGTGCTGTGGTCTCCTGCACACTAACATCTCCTGTCTGTAGTTTGGCTGTTAAAAATCTAGTGGTGGGCTTTCCATGTTTGCACACTAACATCCCATAGACTTGAATGGGACATACAGTTGCAAGAAAAAGTATGTGAACCCCTTGGGATTACGTGGAGTTTTGCATGAATTGGGCATAAAATGTGCTCTGAACGTCATCTAAGTCACAACAATAGAAGAACACAGTCTGCTGAACATAATACTACACAAACATTAGATGTTGCCATGGTTTAATTGCACATAATATGTAAACATTCACAGTGCAGGGAGGAAAATTATGTGAACCTTTGGACTTAATAACTGGTTGACCCTCCTTTGGCAGCAATAACCTCAACCAAACGTTTCCTGTAGTTGCAAATCAGACCTGCACAACGATCTAGAGTAATTTTGGACCACTCCTCTTCACAAAACTCTTTCAATGTAGCAATATTCTTGGGATGTCTGGTGTGATTCGCTCTCTTAAGGTCATGCCACAGCATTTCAATCGGGTTGAGGTCAGGACTCTGACTGGGCCACTCCAGAAGGCATATTAAGTGCTGTTGCAGCCATTGTTTTGTTGAATTACTTGTATGCTTTGGGTCATTATCCTGTTGCATCACCCATCCTCTGCGGAGCTTCAGTTGGCGGACAGATGGTCATACGTTTTCCTGCAAAATGTCTTGATAAACTCTGGAATTCATTTTCCCATCAATGACAACAATCCATCCAGGCCCTGAGGCAGCAAAGCAACCCCAAACCATGATGCTCCCTCCGCCATGTTTTACAGTGGGGATGAGGTTTTGATGTTGGTGTGCTGTGCCTTTTTTTCTCCACACATAGTGTTGTGTGTTCTTCCCAAACAACTCAATCTTGGTTTCATCTGTCCACAGTATATTCTGCCAGTAGTGCTGTGGAACATCCAGGTGCTCTTTTGCAAACTTCAAACGAGCTGCAATATTCTTTTTGGACAGCAATGGCTTCCTCCGTGGTGTCCTCCCATGTACTCCATTCTTGTTTAATGTTTTCCTTATTGTAGATGTGTCAACAAAAATGTTAGCATGTGCCAGAGATTTCTGTAGGTCTTTAGCTGACACTCTGGGATTCTTCTTTACCTCATGCAGCATTCTGCGCTGTGCTCTTGCAGTCATTTTTACAGGACGACCACGCCAAGGGAGAGTAGCAACAGTGCTAAACTTTCTCCATTTGTAGACAGTCTGTCTTACCGTGGACACGTGAACATCAAGGCTTTTGGAGATACTTTTGTAACTCTTTCCAGCTTCATGCAAGTCAACAATTCTTGATCGTAGGTCTTCTGAGAGCTCTTTTCTGCGAGGCATGGTTCATATCAGACAGTGCTTCTTGAAACCAGTAAACCCAAAACAGGTGTGTGTTTTTTCAGGGCAGGACAGCTGTCAGCAACACATCCAATATCATCACACTGATTGGAGTCAAGGTTGGCTCACTCCTGGCTCCAGTTAGCTCTAGGAGAAGTCATTAAGCTAGGGCCTCACATACTTTTTCCTCCCTGCACTGTGAATGTTTACATGTTATGTGCAATTAAACCATGGCAACATCTAATGTTTGTGTAGTATTATGTTCAGCAGACTGTGTTCTTCTATTGTGACTTAGATGACATTCAGAGCACATTTTATGCCCAATTCATGCAAAACTCCACGTAATCCCAAGGGGTTCACATACTTTTTCTTGAAACTGTACCTTTTCTACAGGAGCGATGTCCTATTTGAGTCTATGGAATGTTATTGCACAAGAGTGGGCAGCCTGATACTAGACTTTTACTGGGACAAAAACATGACAATAAAAGCATTGAGCTTTAAAATATAATTTAAAGTTTCATAAGAGGTGCACTACTGTGAAACGTGGGGATAATAATGGCGTTCTTTGCTACAGATAGGCTGACAGTGGATTCAGTTCTAGTAATATGGTCCCCTAAGCAGCAGTGACTTGATAATACGTATGCAAAAAATGGTAATCCTGGAAATACATGGTATTTCACACTACAAATGGACAATATACAATATTCAGGCAACAGACAGTGGTATTAACCCCCCCCCCCCCCCAAAAAAAAAAAATATTGTAAGACCATGCTGTTCAGCAAAAGTTGAAGTTAGTTTTGAGACAAATCATTTAACACTGACAGGGTTACACTAGTTAGCTTTTATTATTTTAAAAATGTTATCTTAAAGTTGTAAAAAATGTTACCATACCTACTTAAAAAGTGTTCACAGGAGTTTGGCTCTAATTCGTTAGTTAAAGCGCAGTTCCAGCTGAAAAAAAAAAAAATTCAGCAGCTACAAAAACTGTAGCTGCTGACTTTTAAAATACAGCCACTTACCTGTCCCTCGGTCTAGCGGTGTCCTCACCACTGCTGGTTTCACCGGCCGTCTTCTCTCCCTGGTGGCATCTTTAGTGTGGGCACCCGGCTGTGACAGCTTGCAGTTTCACAGCCAGGTGCCCACTGCGCATGTATGAGAAGCGCTGCGCTTTGTGAATAGCCCCGTAGTCTTCTGGGACCTGTCATGTGTCCCAAAAGACTAAGGGGAGGGAGGACAACTTCCATTTCCGATCGCCTGTCAAATTCGGGTACCCACTCCCCAAAGGTGCCAATCCTTAATGGGGAGTGGGGGACAAAGCATTAAAGCGGAACTTCCCGTTCTGGGTGGAACTACGCTTTAAAGTGCTTGTAAAGGCTCAAGGATTTTTTACCTTCATGCATTCTGTTCATGAAGGTAAAAAAATGTACAGCAGCGCCCTCGGTCCCCCCTAAAACTTACCTGAGCCCCATCTAGATCCAGCGATGTGCACAAGAGCCTCTGCTGTCCCGGGTCTCTCTCTCTCCTCATTGGCTGACACAGCAGTGGTAGCCATTGACTTCCGCTACTGTCAATCACAGCCAGTGAGCCAATAAGGAGAGAGCAGGGGTGGGGCTGAGCCACTTTCCATGTGTGAAAGGACACACAGAGCAGCTTGCTCGGGTGAGCATTAGGCAGGAGGGAGAGGCCATGGGGGTTCTGAGAATAGGAGGACTGGGGCTGTTCTGTGCAAAACCATTACACAAAGCAGATAAGCATGACATATGTTATTTTTAAACAAAAAAAAAATTCTGCCTTTACAACCACTTTAAATCCATCTAAATCTGCTAGTGCATCTAACACTACCTTCTCTCCAAACTGACATTATCGCTGTCCTAAGGTGTCTCTTTTGTTCCTCCATCCAGAGTGTAACACTCAAAAGCTTGTTAGCAGGTACAGCTTGCTTGCCACTAGATGGCTCTGTTCCCAATATAGTCTGGTGGTAATTGGGTGCTAGGCCCCTTTTAGAGAGATCCCTCCTCTATTGATGTCAGGGGTGTACTGAGTGCTCATATAAAGGCCAGCTGTGGGAGGGGCCCAGTAGTCGAGGGAATGGGAACAGGACACCCCAGAGTTAATAATGTGTAGTCCTATACACACTTATCCTAAACGGCCCTTTGCAGATCTGAGGTCTCAGGCGACGTGGCATTGAACTCAGAAGGAAGGCTGTAGTTGCCCTGACTTTTACAGTCTGCTGTGGGCCATGAGCAGGATACAAAAGGCCTTTTAAGCCAGACCTGAGTCTTGATTTGAGTAGTGGTGGAGCCTGGTATGAGAGTATCATCTGGGTGCTTGCCCAGCTGGGCAGAGCTATGGAAGGTGCATACTCACAGGGTAGGCTGCATCCATTGAGTGGAGAACCCCTAAGAGCATTAATACTGCCAGGGAATGAGGATTAACCTGATCTGATTCGACCAGACCCATTCTGTGATGACATCTGGATGACCAGAGGCTTGCTACTATTTATTCGCATTTAGAATGCGTATCTGGTGAGTGCACATTCTTATTATTTACCACCAGATTCATGGTCTGTATCACTGGACATCCCGAGATCATTGGGAATCTCAAGAGCACCTCTTCTTTCTGGACTGTTTAAATTGAGTTTACACTCTTTAGCAATTTTGACCACCATACAGTGGCCTATGTATTTGCACTTTGTCACTTTATATATGGATTTGTATTGATACTTTAATACTGCTGAATCTATTAGCGCTCCACCCTCTCTTTGTATGTGTAGATGTTATGGAATGGCACAATGGATCAACTTTATGGAAGAGCTTGGCAATAATACCCGCAATATTAAATTGACATATACAGTTGATCCCTATGAGATTGCATTCCTTGACCTTTCCATTAGAATTGATAATGGTAGATTAAAAACTAAAACCTTCAGGAAAAAAATGGCAGCAAATACTCTTTTACACTCTACAAGCCATCACCCGAATTCTCTGATTCGGGGAATACCAGTAGGTCAGTTTATGAGAATTTGTAGAAATTGCTCTGAAGATGAGGATTACAGATATGAAGCTAACGACCTATATAAAAGATTTAAAGAAAGAGGTTATTCACATTGTGTTTTAAGAGACGCTAAAAAGAAGGTGGGGGTTAGGGATATGTATGACTTAAAAAAATCTAGAGAAACCATAGACAATGAGGCAACCTTAGGTGAAGGTCCAATAGGAATTATTACCCAATTTGGGACGCAGTGGAATGTGGTTAAAGAAATTCTTGAGAGACATTGCCATATCTTGACACGATCAAACAAATTACAATTTATTCTAGGCCCTAGACCATTAATGGTAGCATGGAGAGCTAAAAATTTGAATGATCTACTTGTACAATCTGAGTTCATTAGAACTACTAGTCGAACATGGCTGACAGACCTTCCTGAGTTAAAAGGAATGTTTCCCTGTGGCCATTGTAACATATGTAGATTTGTGGATAAAACAGAAATTTTTACAGATTCAGATAGGAAAAGAGAATACCAGATAAGACAATTTATAAACTGTGCTACAACTAGGGTCCTTTATATTATTGAGTGTCCTTGTAAAAAATACTATGTAGGGAAAACAAAGCGACAACTTCGTGTCAGGGTAGGTGAACACCTGAAAAGTATTAGACTAAATGAAGATACACCCCTGGCCCAACATTTTGCTGAATATCATGAAGGTCAAACAACTGGCCTGAGAGTGAAAGGTTTTTTTGCTTTTAAATTGTCATCTAGGAGAGGCGATTTTAATACAGTTTTATTGAAGAAAGAGAAAAGTTGGATTTTAAAATTAAAAACTCTGGCACCATTTGGGTTAAATAATGAAATGAGCCTTAAGGTTTTCTTGGAATCTTAATTTTTGAGATTTACCTCCTCCTTAGTATTAGTGAAAGCTTGCCTTCCTCTTATCAATAGTGACTCTTTGCTATGAATCCCAATGTGGATGCCATTGATGATTGTATGGGAATTCTCCTAAGATTTGGGAGGTTCAGGGACTTTTTCCATATGTAATGAATTAATATACAACCATACAATCATATTGGATGTCTAAAAGATTTTTTTGAAACTAATTGAGAATATATAGATTGGTCTTGTGTCAAAACCCAGTTACTATCTTTTAAAGTAACGATTTTGCGAATATACAAGTGTTTCCCTTTAAATAAGGGACCGCCCCTGGCCCTTCTGATTGCTTGAGCGGGATTCCCATCCCGACAAAAGGCTGGGTACAGGAACGTCCCGACGTCCTGACGAAGCACGCGGTCACGTGTGCGAAACGTGTTGACGTAGGCAGCGTCAGCCAGATCCTGGGCCACACCTACGGGAATGGGCGTGTGCTGATCTGCCTCACGCCGCTCCGAGCGGAACGGTAAATGTGCACACCACCTCAGTTACACTACTGGGAATACCTCTGTGAGCAGCTACCAATACTATTACCTATATGGGGTCACTGTCCAGCTCGGTTCGTCCGTTTGGAGGACATGGATGATCTGAATATCCAGATGTACGCTAAGTCATCACAATCTTACTACATGAAATCTGCCATGCTGACACTATATGCCTAACATTTCCCTGGAGTGGTGAGAGTCTGAGGGCACAATTTTTTCAGTGGCATTGGCCGTATCAGCAATTTAATGAGCACTTCTCTACACAAAGGCTGATTTTTCACTCTGACATATAGGGGTTTATTTACTAAAGCTGGAGAGTCCAAAATCAGACTCCCTTCTGCATAGAAACCAATCTGCTTCTAACCTCAGCTTGTTCAATGAAGCTTTGGCAATGACACCTGGAAGCTGATTGCTTTCTATGCAGAAGGGAGTCTGATTTTGGACTCTCCAGCTTTAATAAATAAACCCCATAGTGACCCCATAATGGTCAATGTTGACTTTGGGCGCTATTTTTGTTGCAATGGTGATTTAACTGGACTGAGTTTATTATACTGGATCACATATCCTTTAACTCTTCTATATTATGCTATCTGAGCCTCTATTCTAACTGGAATTCCATAACATCAATATATCTAGGGCTGAACGGGACTTATTGTTCTCATCATCTTGGAGCTATTAATCTTCCACTTTCATTGTCACCAAGCTATTTGCCTTTACTTCAAGTGGGGAATCAATGTCATCTATGTCAACACAGTGATTAGGAGATAATCTAATCACCTATACCTGGGCTCAGGTAAAGGGGCATTGGCCCTTACTGTTTCATCATACAATATTGACATTACTACTCATTGATGTCTATTGAAGCTGGAAGCTTTATTTGTCTTTAATCCACTTGTGGCCACATGAAGTGGATTGTTTTTGAATGAACATACCACCAAATCACTCTATGTGTAATATTCAACTGTGAGGTCAACGTTTACAATTTTTGTGACTGCCATTCCCTATAGAAAAAGTTAATGAGTCAACCTATATAGTAATTACTGTGAGGTGTCATATTGATGTGGCTAATACTAACAATTTTTGTGACTGCCATTTTATATGGGAGGTAAACTGTTAACCTGCTGGTTCAATATTGGGTCAACTCAATGAGTAAATTGCCCCTATTTTTTGTTCATTTACAAGTGTCCTGGATCCATGGTGGACCTTATCCTTGTTGGAGAGTGGTTTCAGAGTCTTGGGTTTTGATACACTGACTGAGTGGCTAGTTCACTATGCAAGACTCTGACCTATTGATCCCCATATTATGCTCACATAAGGCCTAAAGTAGTAGTACTATGTTATATTCTGAGTAAGTGTGGCCCGGGCCATTTTAAAGTGATAACGTTATCCATTTTATTGATGTGAATGGAGGATCCTTTGACCTAATTAGGTCCATTACCAAATTTTTGTGAAGTATAATAAAGCTATTGATTTTATTTACACCGCTGTTGGTTCTCTTTTAAACTACTGGTTTCTGAGGGTATTCTATGCCCTCTACTGTTTTTCAATGTGTGTTGGGTTTCTTGAGGACCCCACCTTATTTGCTCAAGGTGAGTTGGTGAATACCATAGCATTGAACTTGAGGGCTCCCTAATTAGGGAGTGGTAATAATAGTAAAACATATAATATGTAGATTTTATCTTTTGAGTATTCTTATCTGTGTATGGCCAACTTAAGACAGCAACTATGTTAATGTTTGGATAGCCAGCTGAAAATAAAGGAGCAAAAACAAAAAAAATTTAAAGCAGCCACCAAATGTAAGTATTGAAAAGCTGCAATATATTACATTTTTGTTTTGAGGTTTAATACCACTTCAAGTGTTATAATAGGACGACAACTAATGGTCAAACATGACAACGTGGAAATGAGGCAGGTGTGACAATAGGTTCACAAAAAAATTGGCATTTGTGACTATATGTGGTCAACACAAGAGAAATTGTGACAATATGCATGCAAGACATGGGCAATCATGGCAATATGCAAACAACAAGTAGTCAATATGTGGACCTATTTCTCTTTTATTATTATTATTATTATTATTATTACTTGATCAAAAAGTCTTAATCATGTGTAATGTGGAATAGTTTATTCTTCTACATTAAAGTAGATCTATAGTCAAAACTTTGTTTTTCATTTTGGATAGAGTAAAGAGGGGTTATAACCCCTGTCAGATTTTTTTGCCATCTGTGTCCCATTGGGGAGACATATCTTCACTTCAGATAGTCAGAACAGGAAGTGAGAAATTTAAGGGAATCCCTTGGGGACCCCCAAGTCCCCAGAACTAGTGTCCCCATTGGTAGATTTCCCCTCTACTATTGTTCTGGGGATACCACAAAATTTGGGATTTTCTTTTACTTTTACTTTCAATGGTATTGGTAAACAGTACAAATAGAGAGGGTCCCTAATGGGGACAGCCAGCAATAAAAACTGACAGGGTTCTAATCCATCTCCACTCTATCCAAAACTAAAAAAAAAAAAGCTTTGCCTTTAGTTATACTTTAAGTTTAAGTGCTGGCTCACTTACAGTATATGTGGATTGGATGCCGTTTGAACCGCATCCAATCCGCATGACATGTGAAAAAACATTGCTTCCTATAGTGTCTTTTCACATGTGTCCCTTGCACTGGAGGTGCGGATTCAGTGTGGTTTGAAAAGTAGTCATGTATGATTTCTGAGCAGTCAGGTCCGGTTCAGGTGCAGATTACAGGCTATTGACTTCTATGGGAACTGTTTATAAACCGTACAGTATATGTGTGAACAGGATCAGGGGCGGACTGACCATTTGGAAACTCGGGTACTGCCCGAGGGCCTGGGGTCAGTAGGGGGCCCCATGAGATGCCCCTGGTACCTTTCTCATAGGCTTTTTTGAGTTTGGGCAAGGACACAGGGGCCCCATGGTCCCCTATTGCCCGGGGGCCCCATGAGTTGTCAGTCCGCCCCTGAACAGGATAATCCTGAAAGCTAATCCTGTCCTGAACCTGATGTAAACCTGACATGAACCAGTGAACAACTACTGTATCAATTAGCTGTGAAACCTGCGCTTCTACCCGTACCGCACATGTGGGAATCAGCTCTCAGAAATAATACTGTGATGTAATAATGGTAGCCTCTGTGTGCAAGCTGTAGAAACATCAATAGACACACAAACAGCACATATAGAGGTGCTGAAATCTGAACAATGGTTTCATCACATGCCTGATGAAAGGGTGCTACATGGCCACAAAACATTGCACTGTGATGTGATCTCTCTAATAAAAGTTAGGATTTATAACAAAGATCCATGGTGTGTGTCAGCTTTATGTGTCTAAAGCAGGGGTGGGCAAACTTTTTGACTTGAGGGCCGCAATGGGTTCATATATTGGACCCGGGGGCCGGACCAAGAGTAGATGAATGATGTGTATGTGTCATCCATAGTAAGTATAGTAATATTCTCCCATAGTAAGCATAGTAATTAATCCCCCATATAGTAATTCATCCCCCATAGTAATTCATCCCCCATATAGTAATTCATCCCCCATAGTAATTCATCCCCCATAGTAATTCATCCCCCATATAGTAATTCATCCCCCATAGTAATTCATCCCCCATATAGTAATTCATCCCCCATATAGTAATTCATCCCCCATAGTAATTCATCCCCCATATAGTAATTCATCCCCCATAGTAATTCATCCCCCATATAGTAATTCATCCCCCATAGTAATTCATCCCCCATATAGTAATTCATCCCCCATAGTAATTCATCACCCATAGTAATTAATCCCCCATATAGTAATTAATCCCCCATATAGTAATTCATCCCCCATAGTAATTCATCCCCCATAGTAATTCATCCCCCATAGTAATTCATCCCCCCTATAGTAATTCATCCCCCATATAGTAATTCATCCCCCATAGTAATTCATCCCCCATAGTAATTCACTCCCCATATAGTAATTCATCCCCCATAGTAATTCATCCCCCTTATAGTAATTCATCCCCCATATAGTAATTAATCCCCCATATAGTAATTAATCCACCATAGTAATTCATCCCCCCTATAGTAATTAATCCCCCATATAGTAATTCATCCCCCATAGTAATTCATCCCCCCTATAGTAATTAATCCCCCATATAGTAATTCATCCCCCATAGTAATTCATCCCCCCTATAGTAATTCATCCCCCATAGTAATTCATCCCCCATATAGTAATTCATCCCCCATATAATAATTCATCCCCCATATAGTAATTAATCCCCCATATAGTAATTCATCCCCCATAGTAATTCATCCCCCCTATAGTAATTCATCCCCCCTATAGTAATTCATCCCCCATATAGTAATTCACCCCCCCATAGTAATTCATCCCCCATATAGTAATTCACCCCCCCCTATAGTAATTCATTCCCCATATTAATTCATCCCCCATATTAAGTCCCCAAGTCCCCCCTGTGTCAATTCACTTACCTTTGCTCCGCGCGTTCCTCTCGCCGTGTTCCCCGCCGTTCCATGAAAATCTGTCTCCTATGAGGATCTGTCCCCCTCGACGTATCTGCGCATGTGCCAGTTTCAGGCATTAGCAGCCGATCGGCGATCTCCGGCACATGTGCAGATACGTCGAGGGGGACAGATCCTCATAGGAGACAGATTTTCATGCTACACCGATCTTCAGGGCGGACTGTGAGAGGAGCCTAGCTCCCCTCAAGTTCGTCACGCTGCCCTGCCTACACACTTCCTGACAGCCATCCTGACAGTATCACGCTCCGCGGGCCGGATTAAAAGGTCCGCCGGGCCGTATACGGCCCGCGGGCCGTAGTTTGCCCATTGCTGGTCTAAAGAATGGACAATAAAAGTTCTATACTATATTTGAAAATGAAGAGTCAGAAGCAGGGGCGGACTGACCATTTGGAAACTCGGACACTGCCCTAGGGCCCGGGGTCAGTAAGGGGCCCCATGAGATGCCCCTGGTACCTTTTTCATAGGCTTTTTTTTACTTTGGGCAAGGACACAGGGGCCCCATGATCCCCTATTGCCCGGGGGCCCCATGAGTTGTCAGTCCACCCCTGGTCAAAAGCCTGGAGCTGGAATTACATTTTAACTGTTACGTAGAACAGACCATCATGGCAGTGGTAGCACACTGCACTTTCTTGCTAGCGCCTATTCATGTCAGAGACTCACTGGCCAATGGACTTGATGCTGTTAAGGAATACGT
The DNA here is from genome assembly GCF_062004578.1 of Staurois parvus. Taxonomy (NCBI): domain Eukaryota; kingdom Metazoa; phylum Chordata; class Amphibia; order Anura; family Ranidae; genus Staurois; species Staurois parvus. The sequence continues at coordinate 5,897,214 of NW_028317988.1, forward strand.
TCACTTTTTAACAAAATAAAATGCAAATTTGTTTGCATGTAAAAAATGTGCATTTACTATTTCTTGTTTTGGGAGCCTGGAAAGCATTGCACAAACAATCAGCAGATTGCTGGTGCCATGCAGGACTCCTGCAGACCTGTAAAAAAAAAAATGTTAATCTCACCATCTGATTTTGCCATCGAGTCAACAACTTTTATATGAAAGTTCTTAAACTTTCATCTAGAACAGCTACTTGAATGGAATCCTAGACATATTAAACAGATTTCTTTTATGCCAATAACATTACATTATGTACAATTTCTGAACAAAAACCACATTCACAGAGTTTTGTTCATTTCAGAAAAAAGTTCAATGCTACCACTTCAAATTTTCTCCTCATTATGGTCGAAAACAGTTGTTGATTTGAGCCCATCAACCATTAGAAAATCGCATGAACGTTCTGAAAATGTGAACATTTTAGAACAAAATTCTACTGGTATATGGCTAGCTTTACAGTGTTGTTAGCAGGATAAGAAGTGAAGGGGAATCTGGTGTCAACTGTCAGAATACGCTGCAGATTCATCCATCCACGCTGTTTGCATTGTACAAGAGAACACTAAAGGCCTGAGAGTCAGACAGTAGAGGAGAGCGCCAGCTGCCAGGGAAGTGAGGAATAAGGCAAGAATATCATTTTTTGAAATCTTTCTCTAGGCAACGAGGGGGAGATGTACTTGGCATACAATATATTCCCTGTGTATTTGTATGAAGGCCTAAAGTCCATTATTGGTAAAGGCAAACAGGGTTTGGTAGTCAGTGGCTGACATGGCAGGGGATGCAGGGGTTTAGTTACCCATGAGCTGGAAATAAAAGCTGAACTTCTTTCCTGCATCAATCCCCTCCCATCACCCCTCTTCTGTGCCGCCATCTTCAAAAATCCAGAATGTATGCAGATGTGCTGCAGGTATTTGAAACCTGCTCAAGCACAAAAGATGTATTCATGTTGGAAGGTGTTACTGTAGGCACTGTATTTATGTCTGAACTAATACCTGCTACAAGGTGACTTCCCCTTTGTGAGGGTATATAGGGGCGTGTCCCGGGGCATAGAGTCTTTTGGTCTTATGGGAAAGCAAAGGAAGCCACACATTCTGCAATGTGATTGTTAGATAGTGGAGGAAGGAGACTACCCGTGATGGTACCCAGAGTTGGGAAAGTGCAGGATTGCTAGCCATGTGTTCAGGAAGTGTGTAAGCCAAACGTATGTGCAGCCTAACCACTTCTGGACTGGATCACATACATATACATGGTCTAGGTCTTCTGGCCATAGGGTGCGTGCATGTGCCCCCCCCCCCCAGCCTCATCTGTGCTGTGATTCACTACAGCACAAGTTTAGCAGCAGGTCCGGCCAACAATTTATGGCTGGGATCTGCTGATCAGGTTTGTCCAATCACAGCACAGTGCCCTGTGTTTACTAACAACACAGAGCTCTGTACCCAGAGCAGTAATGTGGCTGTTAAAACAGCTACATCTGTTGGTAAAAGCAGCACATATTACACACATTACACATTGTTAGGCATACAGTTAACCCTTTGATTGCCTCTAGATGGGATCCCTCCTTTGGTGGCCCCTTAACGCAACATGCAGATGTAGGCAAATGATGCTTGTTTCTGATATATGGGGCACTTTATTGACCCTAGACATTGGTGTGCAAAACCAGACCAGTCACATGTCATTTCTCAATGATTGCAAACCATTTCCTAATTGTACTAGGTGGAGAGGTGGGGTCGTGAAGTCATTATGTCCACCTTGTCCAATTTATTGTGAAAAATGCAAGATGTTCTGAGAATGACTCCCTGTTGTTACTATGCAGCAGTGCAGCCGCTTGGCATGGGATCCAGAAGACAGCGGCAATCACTGTAGTAGTGCCAACTACTACAGTGATTTCCAGCTTCCACTTACATTGGACGGATATAGCAAACGCATATTTACATTGGTCCAAGCTGAACCAAGATAACTATGCAATACAATCCATACCTGGAATTCAGCTTTGAAGCAACATAGGTGACAATGCTGCCACATGTACAGCGCTGTGAAAAAGTATTTGCCCCCTTACTGACTTTATTTTACTGTTTTGCATATTTGTCACACTTGAATTATTTAAATCATTAAACAAATTGTAATATTACACAAACATAATCTGAGTAAATACAAAATGCAGTTTTTAAATGATGATTTCGTTTATAAAGGGGAAAAGCTGTCTAAACCTGCCAGGCCCTATAAGAAAAAGTAATTGCCCCCTAAACCTAAACCTGGTTGTGCCACCCTTGGCGCCAACAACTGCAATCAAGGATTTTTGGCTCACTCTTCTTTGCAGAATTGTTTTAATTCAGCCACGTTGGAGGGTTTTTTTTTTTTGAGCCATTCAGAGGTGGACTTGTTGGTGTGTTTCGGATCTTTGTCCTGCCGCATAACCCAGGTGCGCTTGAGCTTGAGGTCACAAACTGATGGTGGGACATTCTCCTTCAGGATTTTCTGCTAGAGCGCAAAATTCATGGTTCCATTCATTAAGGCAAGTCATACAGGTCCTGAAGCTGCAAAGCAGCCCCAGACCATCACATTATCATCACAATGTTTGACTGTTGATATGATGTTGTTTTTTTTAAATGCTGTGTTAGTTTTACACCAGATGTAATGGGACGCACTCCTTTCAAAAAGTTCAACTTTTGTCTCAGTTCTAGAACATTTGCCCAAAAGTCTTGGGGATAATCAAGATGTATTTTTGGCAAATGTTAAACAAGTCTTTGTGTTCTTTTTGCTCAGCAGTGGCTTTCGCCTTGGAATTCTCCCATGGATGCCATTTTTGCCAAATCTCTTTCTTATTGTTGAATCATGAACACTGACCTTACCTGAGGCAAGTGAGGACTGTGGTTCTTTAGATGTTGTTCTGGGTTCTTTTATGACCTCCTAGATGAGTCGTCGTGCTCTTGGAGTAATGTTGGTAGGTCAGCCACTCCTGAGAAGGTTCACCACTTGTCCATGTTTTCTCCATTTGTGGATAATGTCTCTCATCGTGGTTTGCTGGAGTCCCAAAGCCTTAGAAATGGCTTTGTAACCCTTTCCACACTGATAAATGTCAAATTCTGTGTTTCTTATCTGTTCTTGAATTTATTTAGATGTTTTTTTAGATCTTTTACCGTGCTTTACATTGTCAGACAGCTTCTATTTAAGTGATTTCTTGATTCAACAGGCAGTAATCAGGACTGGGTGTGGCAAGTGAAATTTAACTCAGTTTTCCAAAAACTGGCGTTACCCCCCGGTCACATCAAGCCCGACTTTGAAATTGTGCGACTTACAGTGCAGTTGCATGATTTCAAAGTCGGGTGAGATGCTAATTTCAGGTGCAATTTACAAGACATTTGACACAGATGTCTCTGCAAATCGCACCAAAAGTAGTACATGTACTGCTTTAGAAACCATTGTGGCTCCAACCAAGTTGGAAACGCCCCGATTTGAATTCTCTAATTGCGACAATAGGGTGCAACTTGGCATAGGATTTGCAATTTGCATGCCAAGTTGCACCTGATGTGACCGGGGTGTTAATCACAGTTCATTCATGATTTAGCAAGGGGGAGGGGGCAGCAATTACTTTTTCACATATGGCCAGACAGATTTGGACAGCTTTTTTTTCCCTTAATAAATAAAATCATCATTTAAAAACGTCATTTTGTATTTACTCGAGTTATGTTTGTGTAATATTAAAATTTGTATGATAATCTGAATCACTTAAGTGTGACAAATATGCAAAACAAAAACCAGGGCAAATCAGGGGGCAAATACTTTTTCACAGCACTGTATCTGTTAACTAACTCCATGCTGCACCTATGGTTTCCAGGATGAAGTAAACCTGATTAGCCTGAAGAGTAAAAAATGGAATGCCACAAAACCACATATATCTCAGCTGCAGATTCACAATTTGCCACATACGACACATCGCTTCCTAAGGTTCCATCACTATTTGATGCTTCCGGTATGCAATTCAGTAGTTTCAAGGTCCACATTTCAGTTTTGACAGGAGATTGCCTTGAAAGCAAAATGGTTCTTGAATGAGCTATTTTATCTAGATGTCAGAGAATGTGTAACAAAGAGTAATTAACTTAATTATTCTTGTATAGAATGGCCATCTGTTTCAGAATCTGTCAATATTAAGTGTCCAGTTCAATTGGCTTGTTCTGTCGTGTCCTGGAAAGCAGAAAACACATGTCACAACGCCATGTAAGTATTAACACTGGCAGTTCACAGAAGAATTACTATGATAGGCATTTGGCAAGCTAAACTGTAGTGGGAAAAGTTAAATAGTTAATTAATATATATTTGTAAAATCCTGCTGCAGAGACAGCAGTCCTGAAAAAATAATGACTAAAGCTAAGAAGTAACAGTATATGTGAGTGATAATTGTTTATTCAAGGTGAACTCCTGGTGGTCCTGTGCTGAATGCTAAAATCCGTTTCCTGTAGCTAGGTAAACTTGTGATCAAATGCATTGTAAATGTTCCCACTTCGCATCAGAGTACATTTTCTGCAGATAATTAAATACCTACAAATTCACATGGATGTGCTCTTAGGGTACGTATATTTTTTGTACATATTTTCTTTATTAGGTTCAAGAATGAATAATCAGATTTTTCACCTTTCTCTGCCTGTCTGTGGTGTTCACATGGCACCATACAAAGTTTCAGATGGAGAGAGGCTGAAGGCAAACATCTGTTGTACTGGCTTTAAAAAAACACTGACACAGAAGAACGAAAACAGAAAAAGACCAACTAAGCCATAAAGACTGATTTTTCTAACTTTCTCTGAGAATAGACCTACAGTATGTTTATCTCAGTCATGTTTAAAGTCCACCTCCAGACACTATAAACCTACCAAGGTATCCCAACCACGGCACCACCTGCCTGGAGTTTGCATGTTCTCTCTGTGTCTGCGTGGGTTTCCTCTGGGTATTCTGGTTTCCTCGCACACTCCAAAGACATGCTGGCAGGTGAATTGGCTCCTGTCTAAATTGTCCCTAGTATGTGTATGTATGAATGTGAGTTAGGGACCTTAGATTGTACGCCCCTTGAGGGTTAAGGACTGTTGTGAATATACAATATATATGTAAAGTGCTGCATAAATTGACAGCGCTATATAAGTACCTGAAATAAATAAATAATAAGGTAAAGTAGTTATTCTTTTTTTAATCAATCATTAAGGGACACAGGGTGTAAGTAATTCTGAGACACTGTGCTACGCTGCTGCCTACAGGAAACTAAACACTGACAAACAAAGCTTCCCAATTCCCATTATGTTCTAAGTTTTCTATTTTTGTTGCTGTTGTCCAAGGAGGATGGACGTCTTCTCTCTTCGGAGAAAAGCATGCCCAATTTTTTGTTTGCATTTCATGAAGATTCCTTTTTTCTGTAATCAGCATTGTCCAGCTGCTGCAGAGCTGGAGAAGCTAACTTTGCAGCTTTTCAGACCAGCTGATCCTCGGCATAGTCATGAAGGCTGTACCTGGGCCACACTGTGAGGAAGTCTTGGGAGTAGCCTCTAATGTGACTTACAGGCAATGAGCTCCTCAGACAGTTTACTGACTGAGCTAGCAGAAAAGAGATTGACAGAGCCATGATACACCAGTCTGGTTTAATAGTGGTCGTAAAGACTTCCTTGGGTGTATGCCCAGGGAAGAGTATGAGGAGCATAGACTGCCTAATATGTGCATACTACGAAGCCTGGAATTTTGTTGACCACCAAGACCATCACTTGGTGAGTAACAGGGCTTGTCCTTGCTGAAAAGGAGCCTGCACTTGTAGCATGTGTGTGTTCCCACATTCCCTTCAGAGCTAATGGCTATGTGCTGAAACACATTTAATGTCTTGCAGGCAGTGCAACTCTTTTTAAAATTGTCATGCATCCTCACCATGACTCTGACACACTCTGGGCTGTAACCATAACCGTGCTACGTGTCAAGACACACATGCTGTTGTACATGTGTGAGAACTTCTGTGTCTCCCGTGTTCTGCCTGTAAGATCCAGCCAGCTCCTCACAAGGTTCAGGAAGTGTCGTCCTGGCTGCTGCTTACAGTGGCTTACACGGATTCCTTTTAAACCTTCCTGCAGTTGGTTTGTAAGCAGGGGCGGACTGGGGCCCCCAGGCAATATGGGATCATGGGGCCCCTGTGTCCTTGCCCACACTCAAAGCACACCAAAAAAAGCCTATAAAAGGTACCAGGGGCATTTCATGGGGCCCCCTACTGACCCCGGGCAGTGCCCGAGTGCTCGAATGGTCAGTCCGCCCCTGGTTGTAAGTAACCATTATTGGGAATCTTGTCAATTTACATACTAATAGTATGGCAAACAGTATCATAAGTGCAAGGGTACCAGTCCTGCTTGCCTTTCAAGCTTACCATCCATTGACTGCTAGCAGCAACGTTCAATGTACTTCCTACAGGACCTGACACTGATAGCCCGGATCACTGTCCCCTACTCACACTAAGTCCACACACTATTCTGAGTCCTCTTAACT